>NC_045545.1:96786-696786 GCF_009769535.1 Thamnophis elegans
ACCAATATATTATTTTAAGAGGTTTACCCATTGTTTGGTACCTACTTTGCTCTCAGGAGATCTTGATCCTTCAGTGCTGAACCTTGCAAGTAGATGACCCTTTGGGACCACATGGGAATTTGAAGCACTCTTCGAACCTGAACATCCATCTCAGTGGGACACAATATAACCACATAGTAGTCCTATAAAAATGCATTTTGTAAGAATCAAAAGAACTAGAAGAAATATTACATGGTATTTCATGGGTTTTCCATTTAAAATTTATCTTGGAAAAACTTAGTTGAGAGAAGAATAGTTGAAGGATAATTTATTTTTTCACATTTCTAAAGAAGAAAAATGTTCCTATTTATTTCATCATTATTTTATCAATGCCAAAGTTGCTTTGCTACATATCAACATGTAATGCTTAGTCTCATGCAGAGATGAGTTGAAATCACTTCCTTTGACAACAAATGTTAAAGCATTACGCACGCTGAAAAGGAATCTATGTTTAACAGCAGAAAACGTCAGCTTTGGTGGCTACTACATAGATCTCATTAATCATTAAAAAGGCTCAGAATTTGACGAAACAACATAAATCTAGTAAAAGGAAGTCCTGGATGTTTTATAGGCCTTTTTAAAATTTTAGAATAACTTAAATTTAACAGATATATAGGTCTGTGACCCATAACACTGCTAAGATTTCATTTGTATGTGAAATAAAATTGTTAACAAATGAGAATATTTCTGGCTGAATTGAGATAAATGCTGATCTGCTTGACTTACCTGGAGTCTAGGATGAGCATAGAATTCATTTAGAAAATCCTAAGGAGGTCAATCTTAAGAGAACTGACACACAAAACAACATGTTTCTCTGTCTGAGCTCTGTGTCGGCTATAATTTCCACCTGATTTTTGTCTTTCCATCCACAAATAAGCCAGCTGCTCAAACTGCAATAAAATAAATTTCAAGATGAGTATAGCCTCAAGAAGTCAACGAGTAAGAAACCATGTAGTCCAATTGTCTAGACCAGAGATGGGGAACAATGGGCCCTTTATGACCTGTAGACTTCCAACTCTCAGAATTCCTGAGCCAGCCATGCTCAGCTCAGGAATTCTAGGAATTGAAGTCCACAAGTCATAAAGGGCCCATTGTTCCCCATCTCTGGTCTAGATATTTGTTTGTTGCAATTTAATTTAGTTTGGATCATGGCAATATCTCACATATAGATATATAAGTGAACAAAGAAGAATAACCTAGCAATACACAACACGCTTGAATATTAATGTGTATTACCATATCACATATACTGTACTTTCTACTTAGTGGAGTGTAGGCAGCGGTATGTTGGCTTCCTTGGTTCTTCTGTAAAGATTTTAGCTGTAATTTATTAATTTAAGCGGTAAATTTGTATGTGCGCTCATTTGACTTAGCTCCTTTGTTAATGAGAGAGTCAAGATTTAGTCTGAGAAGTCTACCCCTAAAAAGAAATTGTGGCTTGTATTGTCATAATTCTTCTTTGGTTATTAATAAATCAAAGTAAAAAAGTTATTGTTTTTTTCCCCAAAAGAACATCACAGCTATAGATGATCATTAGATGGTGAGCCATCTGAATGGAAGACAGATGCAAGACGTTCAGGAAGCTGCATGAAACAGACCCAAGAGAATTAAATTACTAAACAACACAAAAATAGATGGAGATATGGAAATAGAAATGAAAAAGGATTTGGTGTAATGATAAAATGTCTAGTGCATAGGAAAAAAATAGTTTTGAACAATGTATTCAAAATGACTAAGCAATGATTAAGGCATAGAAAAGGCTGAAGAATTTTGACAGAATTTTTAATCAATGTTTTGGAATGTTAGTAGTTTAGCAGAATTCTGATTCTGAAGTATAGTTTTCTTCTAGGCAGAGTATGGAAGACAATTCTGCTCTTCAGCAAATTATTTAAGTATTTATGAATATGGGTAAATTTATTTTATGTTTTTAAGTGAAGGGTTCAATTTATATATACAGCATGACAAGGATATGTAATATTTCTTTCTTTAGTGCATTTATGAATTACATTATAAGAAATGCAATTAGAAGTGAAGATATATGTACCGACAGAGGGAAATATTTGTAGCTCAGGGTTGAAACAAGGGGCCCTTGATACTCTTGGAGCCTGTTGTTTTCTTTCAAACATTTCATTTACCCAAACTATCTAATATTATCAGCATGTATGTAATTTTGCATGGAGATTATGTGATATTGATGATGAGAACATGAATGATTTCTGTTAAAGTTTGCAAGGAACAATATGAATTTGAAAATTAATTTATCACTGACTAAGGAAGCTGTTTTTGACAAGAGAAATAGAACAACTGTTATTCATTTCTAGAAAAGCAGAGCATATGTAGATGAACCACTAGCTTAGTAGAATGTTTACTACAGATAACATAGATGGAGAAACTTAAAAAGGACAGTGGATAATGTAGAAAGTGGATAATATTAAAGGCTGGTGTAAGGAATTAATATTTATTAAATGAGCTAAAGTAGGGAAGAACATGCTTTTTCCCAATTTGTTATTTGAATATAAGTACAATTATATACTATGAATATAAGTACAGTTTACAATTTAATCCTAAAGCAAAGTTATTAATCCTCTTAATCCCACATGTTCACATTAATAGAATAGAATAGAATAATAGAATAACAGAGTTGGAAGGGACTTTGGAGATATTCTAGTCCAACCCATTGCTTAAACAGGACTTTTTTCATCATTGAATTTCATGTTGTTAGATAGTGCCGAATGTTCAAGTTTGGCGCCCAATGTTCAAGTTATACTATGCTATGCTATGCTATGCCATATTATATATACCATTACTATACTCTCCCGTTATTGTCCCAGCATCTGCAACCTAGCAGTTCGAAAGCAAGTAAAAATGCAAGTAGAAAAATAAGAACCACTTTTGGTGGGAAGTTATACAGCATTCCATTTGCCTTCAGCATTTAAACATGCCGGCCACATGACCACAGAGACATCGTTGGACAGCGCTGGCTCTTCGGCTTTGAAACAGAGATGAGCACTGAACTCGAGTCGGGAATGACTAGCACATATGTGCAAAGGGAACCTTTAGCTTTACGATACGATACGATACTATACTATACTAAATGGTATACTAATGCTAGAGAACAAAGAAATTATTTTATATGTAAATGAAGATTTTGAAATGATGTAAAATGCAAGTGTAAAAAAGTTCAAAATTAAAATGCTAGTATTCTGTCCTTTTTATAAATATAATAATATTTTTACCTGTATTGGTAATACTACAAGGGCAACACAGATCATAATACAACCACAATTTGGAAGGCCAGATCTTGGGAGAACATCCCCAAAATCCTACAGTGGAAAACGTCCACTATGCAGAAATAGAGGGAGTCAAGAGAGGTCAGCTTGTTTCCTGCTCGTTCAGATGTTGTATTCCACAAATACTATAGAAAAATGGATTAAAAAAAGAAACATCTGTAATTAGATACATTACAATTCTCTTTGGTCAAGGGATTAATTATTTCATATACACATTGTGTTAATGTAAAAGAAAAAATCAAAGTACTGTTTTATATTTCACCGAAGTCTGCATATTTCAAAATTAATGAACCCATGTTATCACTGATCTCAAACACTGACATATATAGGACCCAATTAACTGAATGTAACAATAGAAAAAAATGCACTTTTTCATTTGAAACACTGAGCAACTTGAGATCATATGAAAGCTATGTGTTTCTTAAATAGTCATTATGGTCACTTAATGATCATAAAGTTACTTTTCTGGAAAGAATGTTAAAATTATAGTCTTTCCTATTATAGGGGCCTATAATAGCTATCATAGCAGCAGGCAGAAGACAGCTGAACTGAGATTTTACAGCATTAATAGCATAGCAGTAGCAGTTAGACTTATATACCGCTTCATAGGGCTTTCAGCCCTCTCTATCGGTTTACAGAGAGTCAGCATATCGCCCCCAACAACAATCTGGGTCCGTCATTTTACCCACCTCGGAAGGATGGAAGGCTGAGTCACCCTAGATAGCCTCAATTACTACATACTTTTGAACAATATTTAGAGACACCATGTTAGCATATGCAAGCATGAATATATAATTCCATCCCATCCTTATCTACAGTCAATTTAATGAAAATCTAAACCTGATAATAACCTAAAAAAAGCTTGAATATGTAGTTATACTATGCTGCACAATTTAATGAAGTGATTCTGTACATAAACAAGCTTGGATATCTTCAGTGCAAAGTTACCTCAACAATATTCCTCTGCAGTTACTCAACAATGTATGTATGTTATGTATGTATGTATGTATGTATGTAGGTGATGTTATATGCACACACACAGACACACACAGAATATATCACAGAAGTACAACCCCTCACATTTGTAATATTTAAGTATATCGTTTTTATGTGACAACACTGAATAAAAGGACACTTGGCTACAATGTAGTGAGTATACAGTTTGAATAATTGTATACTGTGTTGTATAACAGTGTAAATGTGCTGTCCGCTCAAATAATACACACAGCCATTAATGTCTAAAACTGCTGGCAACAAAGTGATATACTCCATATGTGGCATGTGTTTAGAATTATACTTAAGGAAAAGAAGTGTAAGGTTAAAAAATTGGGCTTCAACTACTTGAAATGAAAAAAAAAACCAACCATAGTGAAATCCCAAAGAAGTATATTCTGAAAGGAGCTCTGAAGCCAGGAAGTTTACAGACTGATGATTGAATGCACAGATCGCGCTGTTCAAAGAACTCTCTTGAGCAGACTTAGAATCCCCTTGGAGAGTTCTTAAGGGAATTGAAATTTTTGACACTATAATAACAAAGGCAGTCATATGTGGGGGAAAACAAGCGGGTATGTTCCACTTGATCATTTCCCAAAATGGTCCTATGCAGCATGTCGAACTCTGTGGCCATGGAAACTTGCTTGGGATTCTCACTACTGAAAAGAGCAGAGCTTTTTCATAGATAATTAAAATGGTTTCCTTTAATAAACTCTGACACTTTGTGCAAGAGGATGTGTAAGAAGAGTCATAGAAAGGGAAAGATTCATTTTAACGCTCCTCGGTGATGGTGGCTCTGAAATAGATAAGCCTGGAATTGGGTATTTCAAGGATCCTAAATCTTCTTTACTCCTAAAGTAATGGGGGTAAATCTATAACTTATTTGCAGATAGTCCCTGACTTATGACAATTGAGACCAACATTTATGTTGCTAAGCGAGACATTTGTTAAGTGGTTTGGCCCATTTTACAATCTTGTTTTGCCACAATTGTTAAGTGAATCACTGCAGTGTTAAGTTAGTACATGGTTGTTAAGTGAGTCTGACTTTCCCATTGAATTTGCTCAACAGAAGGTCACAAAAGGTGGTAACGTGATCAAAGGACACATCAACTGTCATAAATATCGGTCAATAGCCCAGCACCTGAATTTGGATCATGTGACCTGGGCGATGCTGTTATAGTGTGAAAAATGGTCATAAGTCACTTTTTTCAGTCATCTTATAACTTTGAATGGTCACTAAATGAACTGTTGTAGTTGAGTACTACCCTATTTTATTTATTTATTGTAAAATTTATTAGCACAATATTTCCAGATTCTGGAATTAGTAATATGGATTTATTTAGAGTTGCCTTTAAAAATAATGTTTTTACAAGAATCAAACATTGTATAAGCAGTTTTTAAATAAGTAAGGAAAGCAGGACAAAATAGCAATAATGCCTATTACAAGATATCCTCAACTGTTTTTGCCAGTGGAGAAAAACAAAAATGCATTTAAGTGCCATGGCTGCTATGGGAAGAGAGATCGGCCAGTCGTCAAATGCCAACTATGATGCTACAACCAATCACTAAACAAGTCAGAGGGAGGAAGTTAAGGGAGCTGCCTAAGGGTGCACTGGCATATACCAGCATAGATATATCAGTATAATAAAAAGAGCTGCAAAACCACAAAAAATAAATAAATAGAAAATCCTAGCAAAGAGGAGAGGATGTGGATAGCAACCGGGGTGCAAAGAGCAAATCCGTGGTTTGTGAGGTATCAAACCCTTTGAACAGCTTTATCAATAAAATGTGGTCTTTTCTTATTACTATCCATTAAAAGGTTCTGCAGGCCCAATCTCTCCCTGCTTTTCCTTAGTTTCATCTGAATCTGCCTGTGCATAATGGCTAATATTTTACTAAAAAGACATGAAAAACACCTTGCAGCCCCTTAATTTGCTTGAACATCTACATTTTGAAAAGAACTTTGGTCTTAATGAAGGGCAAAATTATAAGCTGCAGTGAAACTGTGCACTGGATGGGGAAAAAAAAGGAATAACCCTAATGCCTAAAATTAGTCCCACTTATGTACTGTCTGAACTTTAGAATATTGAGTCATTGTTTGCTGTTTTTTAATCATTAGCACTTCCCCGTGAAAAAAATGCACTTCATGTTTATCCCAAAAGAACAAACAAAACCATTCCAAGCATTTATTTCCCGAATAGAAGGTTAAAATTTAACCACAAGTTGGAGAAAATCATGGCACAACAGCAACTTTCCTGGTGTTTAGAACAACTGTCCTAAATTGTAATGGTAGCCCCCCCCCAAAAAAAATGGCTTCCTCTGTAATGTTAACCGTGGAATTGGGGTTGGATGGAGGTATTGGGAGGCATGTGAGCCAGGCTTTTCCGAACAGCTGATGGAGAAAAGCTCTTTACTTGGCTCTCATTAGATGTAAGAAATGCAGCTTTCTGTGCTGGCCTTTCATTGTGGAAATTCTTTTCTTTTTTCCCCTTCAAAGTCCATGAAGATCAGTTCCTGAACAGGAGTTGACTAAAGTGCTATTTGTTCATTTCAGAATGGTGAAGTTGCTCAGTGGCAACTTCAAAATGACTGCCATGTTCACCTTCATTATAGGACTTGGGGAGCAATTTCCTTACAGCTGCAGTTATTCGTAGCCTCTTACCTAACAATAGCGCTTATTTTTAAAAATGATGTACTTCCAAGATAAAACTATTCATGAAGATCTCAAAGCTAAAAAGATACATGAAACGTTACAGTCAGATGCAAAATGTATAGAAATTTCTCTTTCATCTTCTTCAGTTCTCCATGGTCAGCGCTCCTAGTCTGAAATGTCTAAAATTATGGGGAAGACATAATATTGTGGAATGTTCTACAGCCCAATGCCGCAATGCAAGAGTTCTGATGAGAATATTCGTGGCATTCTACAAACATTCATGAGATTCTAAAAGGGCTCAAATCTTACAATTCGGGGAAATGGTAGAAGGTAAAGGACATTTCTGGCAATCTTCACAGTGACGATGTCACTATTTTTCTAGCCCTATGTAGCTTTTATCTCTTCTCAGGGGAAAAATTTGAAAGACTCAGGCTGCTACTTTGTTATTACTTGGATCTTGGTTGTTTATATGATATAATCACCTGATTTCAATTTTGATTTATTGTAATACTTATCTAACATTTTAACTAATGAAAAGCTATTTCAATAGACAGATTTATATTATTTTTTAAAATTTATATTTAAATTTATATTATTATATTTTAAATAAATCTAATGCTTTAATGTTTGTTTTCTTTTTCCATCTTTTTCTTCTCATCCTGTTTTTCCCCCTTTAGAATTGTGAAATTAATGCTTTAATAAATTAGGAAAACAACACAAGCATGACAAAGGAATATTAAAGCTTTTTGGAATGCAATTCCCAAGAAGAGGCAAAAAACTACAGAGTAACAACTACAGCATAAAAGGAGGTAAGCTAATGGTTAATAAGGAAAATTCCAAAATACAAATTACATGCACACTATGAATGGGCCAGAAGCATAACTTTCAAACTTTCAAACTTTCATGGAATTTGTATGCCGCCCACTCCCTAGGGACTCTGGGCGGCTCACAACAAATTTTAAGAACTACAGTGAATGTCAAAAACATAATTAACAAAAAAAATATTTCTCATGAAACATTTCATGTGACATGACTTAACGTATTGGTATTTGAGTAAGCCATAGTTGTCCCACTTGTATCTTCAGGTGATTCTAGTTTTTATACACCCCCTACTGCCACCTCTTGTTTCTCTTTGTCTGCCAAAACAGATACTTAGATTAATGTGGCGTTATATGATGCTTTGCAGCAGAATGTGCTGCTTTCCTACATGCCATGACATGTGTAATATGAAGAAATATTGCAGACGGAGGAAATAAACCTCTAGTAAAATTTAAAAATAAAACAGCTTTATTACCTTGAGGCTGGTGGGAATTAATTTAATCATCTTCGAATTCCATGGGGGAATTTGTATGAATTGCCCCCAAATTCCCAAATAATTGTATTCCTAATCTGAAATATTTAGGAAGACCTATGGTTTACAAACCCAATGAGAATATTAAAACACTGTTAGTGTTTAGGAAAAAAAATCCCCAGTGGCAAAATGGTGTTAACAGTGGTGATGGGCAGACTATTGGAAGACGTGAGAAGACCAGGTTAAGGGCAGATCATCACTGCAGGAGGCACAGTGGTTAAATGCAGTATTGCAGACTAACTCTGCCTGCAGCCAGGAGTTCAATCCTAACAGGCTCGAGATTGTCTCAGCTTTCCATCCTTCCAAGGTCGGTAAAATGAGGACCCAGCCTGTTGGGGGCAATATGCTGAGATTGTAAGCTGCTCAGAGCTGCTGTAAAGCACTATGGAGCAATGCAAAAGTCTAAGTGCTATTGCTATTATTTATGAGTTGCTAAAAGTTCATAACGTGGTTGACTTGATGACACATAATCAACCAATCAATTGATGGATTTAATAATTTGCAACCCAGGGACAACAAGGGAAAGCACTGCTATAAACACCTAAATTCAGGCATTCTGAGTCTATAAATGTACACTACAGTTTTTGAACACAATGATGTTCCTTTCTGGTACTATTTTTATTTCAATGTACATTTGTCCAAAAGAGGGAGGGGTATAACCATCAAAATTAGCTGGTATCTTCCTGCATGCATTTTCTTGCGTCTTTTCCCTTGTATGCTCCAGAGAGAGATTTCTGCCTGCCTTTCCTGCTGCTTCACTTGAAAAATCAGAGACATAAATTGGATTCTGTATGCAATTTAGAGTGAAAACTGTTATAATATTGCACTTTATGTGATTGTGTAGCCAATGATTCTTGAAAGCATAATACATCTGTCTTGTGCTGTCAGTAGTAGTAAGCACTAAGAGCAAGGAATACAAAATAATAGTATTGCTATTATTTTTAAGATGAATTATTGATTATGTGCTACTTTTAGATATAAGCAGCTTTCCTTCTGCAAGTATAGCTGCAGTTTATACAGCTGGATTGAAACAACAAATTGTTCAACTACATCATGTCACACTGGCAGGTCATAATCTAGAAAGCAAGATCAATTATTCAGAATATATGCACTTATTGCAATGAGCATGGAATTATGTTACAGAATCCTGGGATTGCTGTGCATATTTTGGGCCCTTTATTTAATCAGGAAGGTTTATCAGTTTTTTTTTTAAAAAATGCCTTTGATCCTTCTTTTAACAAAATGTTGGTTTTATGGGGAGGATATTAATTATCTAATTGATACCACGTACCTTTTCCAGCTGTTTCAGAGAGGATTTCAACTCTGCTCTTGCCTCGGGTCCTCTGAAGAAGCCCCCCCCCCCAAACAAGCACCCTCTACTATGAGGCAGGAGAACGACATGCCTCACCTACGTCAGGAATGTTTAGGCTTTTAACCCTTGCTTAACTCTGCTCGAGTAATCATAAATGCCTAAAGTCAGACTAGATGAGGCACACTGTTCTCCTGCCTCATAGTAGAGGGCTCTTTTTTAGAAGCTTTTTAAACAGTTAAACAGAGTCATCCACGTTGAGGCAGCAACTAGCTCAGCCTGACCTCAGCTCTTCCTTTTTCCTTTCCCTTTTTTTTTCCTTTTCATGATGGGAGTGGTGATGCTCTGCCTCCCCTGCCTCACCTGACTGCACATCTCTGGCCTGGTCCTATTTTCAGAATCACACCCAAGGTATTAACACTAATCTGCTTTCTGCTAATTTAATTGGCAAGAAATTTAATCCAATACTATGTCCAATTTCTTCATTGATAAGGCCTGTAGTAGAAATTTTGTTTTTCCTTTAGGCAAATTTATGACGTAGAAGTGACCCTTCCCTACCTTAAATCTCTTGATTTAGAATTTACAAATTATGTCCTCTACCATTCACATGAAGAGGAGGCAATTTCGGTCAACTCTGCCATCAATCCATGGAATTCATATAAACGTATAAATGCAAAGGTAAATGCCAAGAGGATGACACACAAAATCATAATTTTGTCTTATGTAAAGTCTTCTATACATAATTGAAGTCAGAATGCAGCCCTTAGGAAAGACTCAATGAGCTATGTGTAAATATATGATTGATTTGTCAGGCTTTGCTCTTTAACATGTAATTATATGAAATAAAAAAGTCACAATGCAGCATTCATGGCAACACTTTCTTTACAGGCTAACATAACTGTTCCCACACTTTGGAAAGTGACAGGTCATCATTCGTGGGAAGGACATACTGTGGCTCACTGCAAACTGCTTTTGCAACTGTGATCTGCAAAGCATAAAACGTAAATTCCTAATACTGAATTTTACAGTCTATCCAAAAAGCTGGGCCTCCACTTACTGAATTTGTTTCTAAGCTAAACAGAAATATAAAAGCTGTTATATTGTGAGCCATTAAGGTCCATCTACCAAAGACTTTATCAGCCTTGTTTAGAACTTTAAACTTGCAAGATAGATTATTTGCCATTAAGCTAAGCACTTGCATTTGTTACACAGCAATACTTGGAAAATGTCACAATATTTATCTGTTGAATTATGTTGTATGGTACATAAATATTAAAAATTTCTTGCTAAATCCATTTGTCTTGCCCGTGATTAACATATGACATATATTAATTCTTCCTAATACAATATTAAAAATATGCTGAATTCTAGCATTGCCTATAGCATTTTCTTACTTCAGTGTGGGCTTGTGTGTGTGTGTGCGCACATACATGCATGTATGTGTTTGAATCAGTTTTTGATGCCTGGTGATTGCCTGGACTAGTCCCTGAAGTTTTCTTTGCAAAGTTTTGTGAAAGTGGTTTGCCTCCTTCCTAGGGCTGAGAGAGACTGGCCCAGGGTCACCCAGATGGCCTCATACCCAGTACAGTCTCCTGCTTTCTAGCCTGATGCCTTAGCCAGTGTCACTCTGATAAACTGGCACTCATCGTGGATTCTAGGGGAGGAAAAAACGAATAACTTTACTGCTGTACATTATGGTTTTTATGCTTGACACTTCAGTAGATGTGCAAAACAGAACCTACTGTCTGTGCCCAACTTGCCAAATCCCAGTCCAGGCACACATTTTGGAAAATTATTTCTCTCAAATGACCAGAAGTTCATAAAAATGTTGTTTCACAAGGCTGGATCGATAAGAAAGCCAGCAGCAATTCTCCTAAAAGTAACTGAGTAGAAAATTCATGGATAGTTTCTGAAATAATTGCATTAAGAACTCTGTGAAAAATTGTATATTATATAAATGGTACAACTCCTCTGTGAAATTATCCAAAATAAGACATGGTTATAAATGAATTATTTTGAGTAATTTATACCAGAAGGAGAGACTTCAAACAATTTAATGACATCCAAAACAAGAACTACTTTATTCAAAACCTGTGATAAATACACCAATAGAAACAAGGCAAATTGTTAAGCAAGAGTGCTCATATAGTTAAGAAATCAAAACGTTGATAGACAGTGAGATTAATTTTCTGTCAGTAAAAATAAAATCCCATTCCTGTTATAAAACAGGTAACATTTTAAAGCCCAGATCTTCTTTTTGAAAAATCATTATATTAATCTTTCTTAAATATATTGGAGAATATACATGTTTAAAAGCACAGAAAATAAAACTATTGGTATAATGGATAAAGGACAAACCCTCAGTTCTGCCATATAAAGCTTGTCTTTCTCTTAGTACATATTATGAGGCATAAGGGAGTGAAAAAATACAAGTCAGAATTTCTCAAATGATATATACTATCACAGAATAACCCAGAATGCTATATAATTTGAATCATAATTGAGAAATGATCAATCAGCTCCAATATTCCATCTCATAAAATTTTAAATTGTATCTCAGATGTGGACCAAAGCAGCAGAATGGGGTAAATAAATCAATAATAGCTAAGCTGTTACAGACATGAGGTCATAATTACCACTAATACAATTTTCTTAATCTATGAAAATAATAAGTGGGATATGTTGTTAAAATTTACTTTGTATAGTTACAATTTTCATTTATTGATCAAATTAACAAATTTTATAAATTCTATAAGCAATCAGAATGGTCATTTCTAAAAATAGGGGTGGTTCCAAACATCTTGGGAAACTGTTTATTTATTTATTTTTATTTATTATTAAAATGTATATGCCACCCAATCCCGAAGGACTCCGGGCGGCTTACAAAAAAGGAAGAGAAGAAAAAAAAAATAGAAAAAAAATAAGAAAGACAATTTAAAACACAACACATGCATTCGTTCTAATCGGGGCTGGACCTCAACACTGAGGTCAACAGCCCAGGCCTGCCGGAACAGCCAGGTCTTAACGGCTTTCCTGAAGGCCACGAGGGTGGGTGAGGTCCGGATCTCCGGGGGTAGTGGTTCCAAAGGGTCGGAGCAGCCACAGAGAAGGCTCTCCTCCGGGGGCCCACCAGCCGACATTGTCTGGCTGACGGCATCTGAAGGAGGCCCACCCTGTGGGATCTTACCAGCCGCTGGGAGGTATGTGGCAGTAGGCGGTCTCGCAGGTACGCTGGCCCTAACTGATTGCTGTCACTATGACCTCAGGTCTGTGGTATAAAATAAACTTAATCAAATCAAAATTAGCTTCAGTTCCCTCACTGAAATTGGCTTGGACCTACCCTAACCTCTAAACCACACTCGGTCTTGTGTCTTTTTTGTTGTTGTTGCTGTTTTTCTACCCAGTTCGTCATTCTGGGCCCAGTTTACTATTTTCTTTTCCCCTAACGTTTTCCTACAAATGCAGGGTCTGCTTTTAGTGGGGGATTCAAATATAAATCCATTGCTCTGTGACAGGAATTGACCCACTGGATTGTTTATCTGAACCTGACGTTGTGGGCTGAGACAGACCAACTGTCATGTTTTCATGCTTAAGGAAGCGCTGGAAGTCACAGGCTGCTCGTTTCTAGGCTCGTGCCTTAACCATCAGACCAAATTGCGTCTGTGGGCCCAGCTTACTATGTGCCATTACGGTCTGACCCTATTTAGAAACTCATAGAATGGGGATAAAATAAAGAAAATAGTGAAGAAATACCAATTTGTTAGTTGAGTAATTTGCAATTGCAGTTAACTTGAGGGGGAAATAGTTGGCCCTTCATTCAAAATGGCCTGTTTTACCAAGCTGACTATGCATTTTTGTCATTGTTATATAATAAGTAATAAAGCATCAGATGAGAAAAGGAGGGAGGGTGAGGTGTTGGTGGAGAGGGGGCCCTGATCCAGATACACGTGCAAAATTGACATTATTAACCGCATGAATTTACTTCCACATGAAACCCACTTTGATTAAGCTGATTTTTGCAACCAATTTTCAAACAAACAAGCTCATATCGAAAAAGTATCAGACTGTGAAAGCTTTCTACGTCCTCATTGAGAGTTGGATAGAAAAGGAGTGAAGATAAAGTACTCGGGAGGTGAGAAGACTCGGTCTTGACACAGAGCGTCTCCCTCTGTTTTTGTGAAGGTGATGAGATTGTGACCAGACTATAACTGGGACACTGCAGCGCATCTGACACTGTACAGCGCCTGCCCAACCACATGGCAACTGGTCCTTTGAGAGGCCTCTGCCTCTCCGTTGTGGGTTCGGCAGAGGTTCATGGCACGAAGCAAGAATCCGGGGCTGCCCATATATTAAGGCCTGAAGCAGGACAGCTAAGAGTATTACAAGCTCTTACAAAAATGTGTATACAGTTGCCTGGCAGAGTATAACGATCGGTATATGTAAGGCATCATCTAAAATATTCATATTTACTAGTAGCCCTTTAAAAATATAATGCAGTAATTAAAAGATTCAAAGGAACAGCAATATAAACAAAGAGAAATCAACAGAGGACAGTTTTAAACCAGCCTGAATGTGATTTCAATTATTATGATAGATAATTGCTTTATTTCCTTCCCTAACAAGTCTGTCATTGGTATTTTTGTCAGTATTTAGTTTATTTTCCCTCACTCTACAAGGGCCAGAACAAGACCAGAATAAAATGAGACATAATATGCTGGTGTCTGCAGATGCAGAAGGCAGCAATAATTGGTGTAGGTCAACTTGCCTTTTTTCTTCATCTTTTCCTGTCACTTACAAAACACAGCCTTCACTCTGAACGCAATGTTCCCTGGCAAGCAGCACTGGGCTCCTTATCAGTGATGGGTTGCTGTCAAATATTTTATTTCCCGTAACTCAAGAAAGGGAGAAGACTTGGGGAGAAAAGAAGGCATCGCTTGTAATATTGCTACCATTCTTTAGCAATTATTCTATAAAGATCAAAGGTAGCAAACATTAGCAATGCAAAATGGTGTGACTTCAGTGTTTTATAAAGTTTGAAGAGAAAGCAATTAAGAAGTTCATTTTAAAGTTCAAATTTGATTTCAGGAATTATGTAATCATAACAAAAACAAGTATAAAAATATTGGGGGGAAAACAAATTAATAACCATATTCGTCAGGTTTCTTTAAATCCTTTCCTGATGTGATTTGTAATATTTGCCTGCATCCCAATGCTAGCGTTGTATAAAGAAAGTTTCCCCCCAGGAACAGTTTCCCCCTCTGGACCAATTCCTTGGGAAGACATACAGCAATATAACAGCAATATAAACAAAGGGGACAGAGGTTTTATCTCCCACTTAATTAAAGGAGTATGTAAATGGATTGTAATATTTTCACATAATGGAGATTATTTACATATATATTTTAGTATTCTTTCCTCTGTCATTATTTATTTTCCTAAACAAGACAACATTAGAACTTTGGCTTGGAATAAAACAGTAATAATAAACTACATGGAACTTACCATGTAAAGATAAGACACAGCAATGTAGATATTAAAATCAGAACTTGATTAAACATTGCAGACTGTGTGCGCTGGATGGCTCTATGAAGATCATTCTATTTGAAAAGTCCAACCAACAACAAAATTATGAAACCAGCTCATTAAATAAAATGTGAGGCAGCAGCCAAGAAATATGCAATTTTTTAAATGAAAAAGGCAGTTCAGTTAAATAATGAAACAGTTAGTTGGGTTTTCTGAAATGAGGTGTCATCAAAGCTAACATTACCACTAAATCACAGGGTGCCCTTTCATACAGAATATCAGAAACGGGTCCATAAACATCAACTAACCATATATGAAACCATAATTCCTTAAAATTACATTGTAATTTCAGCTACTTATGGCTTAAGAAGTAAATAAGAAGACTTTAGATTCAGAATGAGAAACAGTGGGTAATTTCGCTTCAATTTTACAATATTTTTATGACAGGAAAAAGAACACAGAATTCTGCATATTTTGTATCTTCTGGGGCCGAAGGCAAAATTTATAGAACAAATTACAATAAGCCAACTACAGGTAGTCCTTGATTTACAAACATTTTTTTTGCAAACATTCAAAGCTTCAATGTCACTGAAAAGTTACTTATAACCAGTCCCCACACTTACGACTATCACAACATCCCCAATTGGCATGTTTTTATGACAGTTGCAGATTCCAGGGTAAAGTTAACACCATTTGTAACCTTCCCAGATGTTTTCTGAAAAGCAAACTCAACAGGAAACTGGATTCACTTAATGACCACACAATTCATTTAACAACTACAATAATTCACTTAACAATTGTGGCAAACAGCTGTGACTCACTTACCAACCCCCCTTGCTTAGCAATGGATATTCTGGTTCTAAATGTGCTCATAAGTCAAGAACTACCTGTAGTATGTAGCCTCTGTATGGCTAACAATGACCAGATTACCAAAAATCTGTAAAGCAAGTAATAATTACTGTTATTTCTCTTTAGCAGATGGAAATCAAACTTAAAACATTAATGGGGCTGTTCAATAAAATCTGAATTTAAATGAAAATTTTTGAACAGAAGCTAATGTTTATAATCATATTTGCCTAGATTCCAACAGTACTGAAATGCCCTCCACTCCTCTGCTCGCAACAGAGAATCCCTGGTGCCACCAGACTTGAAACGTTGGGCTTAGACAGCTTAGAACTGTGCCGCCTTCGGTCTGGCCTAAGCGTAAAATTATCTGCTACAATGTCCTGCCTGTCAATGACTACCTTAGACCTTCAATCACACTAGGACACACAACGTATCCAAACTCAAGGCTCCAAACTCGACTGCAGAAAGTACGACTTCAGCAACCGAGTGGTCAATGCCTGGAATGCGCTACCTGACTCTGTATCCATTTCATGTATTCATAACCACGTTTATATTATATCTATCCAATACTTGCTTGATAAAAATAAATAAAATGAAAAATGAAAAATGAAGGACCTTTTTGCTTTTTAATAAGAACTTTTGAAATAATCTTTTCAAAATTAATGCAGGCCTCTAAGCCAAGCACACCAAGCATAAATAAATATAGTTATTTGGCAATTTCCCTATATTTATTCCCCCCCCCCCCCCCGCTTTCTGCCTAGCAGCATAGTATAATAGCCAAAAATAATGAGTATTTATTAAGTTGGGACATGAAAAGATACTCAGGTGGAGGCTAGAAAACAAAAACAAAAACAAAAAAAGGAATCAAAGGAATTAATGCTGGACCAATAGTTTTATTATGAAAATAAATAAGACATTTGAACTCCTACACTAGATATATCACTATATGTATTTCCCTTCAAACAAATCTTAACTACTTTGTCATACTTACAATCATATTCTCCAAAGCATGTTTAGCAAGCCAACAATTTAAAAACACTGGGATAAATAAATTCTTCAATGAAGGACAGAAAATCTAAGAAAAAAGAACACAACATATGACATATGTGCTCCATTCATTCACTGTAATTGCATCTAAATACAGAAAAAATACATCTAAAATACTTAAGTCCCATATATCTGTGTTTTTTGACTTGATAACAGTAGAGCTGGCAAAACTATAACAGAACACAATTCACCCAAGTAGGAACAATTTTGATATTTGAGCCATTCTTTTTCAATCCCAATCCTTACTTTTGATTAAAATTATTGTCCCAATATAATCTCCAGAAACTTACTTCTGAAGTGAAGTTTACATCTAAACCAAAATAGATAGAACTGAATTAACCATGGGTTAATGACTACAATTTGTGCCTCCCTACGTTTAAGTGTACTGTGTACTGCTTGAGGTAGGATCAAGGCCTTATAGACTGGTGTATGTATGAGTGTGGAGGGGATGATTAAAAAAGATTCCATAAGGCACTTTTGATGGTGGATGTTGCATAAAATGAACAGTATATATCATTTTACAAGAGCATAATTTTGAATTCTGATATCCATCAAACAGAATCATCTGCAAGTAACATGTAACACAAGGAATCTTGTCATTCTTCAGGGATCATATATGATAGATTATAAAATGACTTGAAAGGCACAATCTGCATTCAGTGGGATTAGTGCAACGGAATTGATGAAAAAATGTATTTTCTGTTGCCATTACTTGCAATCAGAATCAACCAATCTTATTCCCAATGGAGCTGCTTCCCTTCTCAAATTCTTATACAAAGAGTTCTTTCAATCTCTACTATATAACTGATAAATACTATCACTATGGGGAAAATGAACGGGGTTTCCTGTGAACTAGAGATCACAAGTCATCTGTCCATATTAAAAGAAAAAAAAATCAAATCAAGGAATTTGTGCTGAGCATTAAAATTGAATGGACCTCATAATTTTTCCATATATTCACAGAAAACCTTGCTTCATTTCATGAATATAATTTTCCAGTCTTCAGGTCGCTGTTCCCTCTCCTCTCCCATAAAAGTCATAGATAGAAACTTACCGTAATGATGAAAGGAATAGCATTGATGATTTCCAGCAGAAAAGGAATGCGTACCACTTGTTCCCATATGTTTCCCTTTTAAAAATCAAGGTAAAATAAAATGCAGCACTAACAGCCAGCAATGATTTTTCCCCGTAGTAAAACCATAATTCATCATAGGTGATACCTGGCAGCATACAGGACGTATATATAGTTCACTGAGAAACATTCAAATTTCTTACTAGGCAAAATAGAGCTGTACATAGCAAATCCTTTTTAGAAGAAGGAGCCGGAGCAATGTCATGTTTGACTAGATGTAAGCTAACCAGCTCTGTCTTCTGTGCAGCTCAGCTGAATAGTCTCCAGAGAGCTCTATTTCCTAATAGCTACATGTACAGGCATGAGTTTTCATATGTACTGTATGTCTGTGTATGTGTGCATCTGTACCTGTATATTTCATGTATATACTTCATGTATGTATGTAGATAACCAGTTTATAGATGATTATGTCGCTCTCAAAAATGGCCCAGGAATGTATACCAAATCACTCTTTCAGTTAGTTGTACAGTACTAACAAAATAAATAAATCTGAAGAATATTTATTCAATTTGAATATAAGAAGCGTAGATAATTGAAGCTTTTCCTAAATTTCCCATTTTTTATCACTGTCATTATTAGAAGTATAAAATGCTTCCTAATAGTTAAAAGAATATAGAGAAACCTTACTACAAAAAACATAACACAGATTTCATTCAGAGTAATAAATATTCAATTACATTTACAAGTCAAATGTGATCAATACAGCAACAATATATTTTAATTTCTAATAAGTGCACGCAACGGAATTATACAGTTTCTGCATTCTTTTTCCTGATATTAAGATGCCGCATCTCAAAAAATAGTATGTCACAGTATCTGGCAGAAAAAATCTTGCTTGAAAAAATGTGCTATCAACTAAAATCTATCTTTCTTTCTCTCTCTCTCTCTCTCTCTCTCTCTCTCTCTCTCTCTCTCTCTCTCTCTCTCTCTCTCTCTCTCTCTCTCTCTCTCTTTGTCCAATTTATATAGCCACCCATCTCACAAGTGACTCTGGGTTGTGCATAACAAAGCAAAAACAACTAATAAAATATTAGTTTCTGAATAAATATTTAGAAATTAATAAAAAAGATTTAAAGTGCATGGTAGTTGGAGAGAGAGAGAGAGAGATTTATTTATCAGAATGTATATTTATTTAATTGCTAGGGTTTTAAAAATAGAAAATTCTGCTATTATCTAAATATTATACTTGAAGACTAAATACACTGCTATGCCTAGAATATCACCCTGCAAAAGACTGGATCATGATGTAATTTGGCTCTGAGAGAATATAATAATAAGTACTTACTTTGTAACTGAGATAGCTCAGTAGTGTAGTTTCCAACAGACTTATTAAAGCCACTGATACCTAGAGGGATAACATGCATGAAAAATTCAGCAATTTCTGAGGACTAAGCAAGCATAGAAAAAATATGTATAGGATTCAGAATAAATAAAAACTATGTGAACAACAAGCACTGAATGTAATCTTTAAATTTTCAAAATCCTTCCATTTCTTAATCTGTGCCTTTTTGTATAATTCAGAAGATAAATGCCTTTGCATTTTGTCTATCCAAAACAACAGCGCTTTATATATTATATTTTTTCTTGAAATTGGCCAATATATACTTAAATATTATCTATTTTTCCCAGCATTGTAGACATTAATCATTCAGCAACAGCTAATTTGTAAAGACAAAGTATTGATCCATACAATAAGCCAGGGAACAGAAAAGGGTCTTGCCATACCAATTAAGAATGAATTTGTCCAGAATGGGATTTATTTCTGTAGTCTTTTTCCAATACTGACCAACTCAATACCTCCTCTGGCATGCCAGAAACCCAGTATATAAACATTATAGCTTCCCACTGCTATTTGACACCCATGTCCAATATTCAGAAACCTTTCCTCATTTTTATACAACAGACAATAATTAACATGAACTGAAGGCAGCATTACAGAGCATTTATGTCATATACAGAATTGATAGAATTGTGTTTCATCCACTACTTGGATCATTTGCCAATATACTAATGCTTCACAGAATCCATTCACTTTTTTGGAATTTGTTCAGGTTTTACATATATTATACTGAAATTAATAGCAGTTGCAGAGTAGCATTCCTCAGTGGCTTATATTTACAGAATCATTATAAATGCCAAGAGATATTATCCAAGCTGATACCTTTATTCCCCAATAAATTTGACTTTTTGCACATCTCAAAATACAGTATGTTAAAAAAGAATTTTACTACATCACTTCAAACTAGCACAGCCCCATTATTTTCAAAACTGGTATTAACCAAACAAATGGCTTAAAATAACTGCTTAGCTACCCAATCTTCTAAGAACTGGCATTTGCAGAAACATGTCATTACTGAGTATGGAATTCTAAATAAAAGATCAGCGTGAGCAACCCTAATTTTAAACTGACATCCCAAGTTAATGAATGACCAGAACTCGGAACGAAAGCATAATCAAGATTCAGCACAGATATTACAAGTTGTGAAGGTATAGAAACATTAGCAAGATCGCAAACATGTTGAAATGGCTCCAAATAAGTAACACTATTCTAGCTGAAGTGAATTAGATGCTGCAATTTTCATGCTTCATTTTGATGACAAAGTCTTCAGTATTCTAAGCGTCTCAATTCCCATAATCCCGTAATTTGGGGTAGAGTCTGAGCAACTGGATGGAGCGGAGCATTTACTGGCTGGATGCCCTTCCCGAAGCCACATGGAGTCCACAGCAGATATTTTTTCTTTGTGTTCTAGGAGGGAAACACCTGCTGCTATCTAGGATTGAACTCTCAACCCTCCAAGGGGGAGGCCAGTGTCTTCACCATTAAGCCACTCAATTCTAAGCATCTCAACTTCACTGTTAATTATTTAGAGGGTGATAAAATCTTACAGCAATTGTGTATGCAGTTTTTTATGGACAATGTGTTCCCAAACCAATAGATTTAAAAATAAGAAGTCATGTCAGCCCTAGAGACTACTATTACTATGCAATCAAGAGGATGCTCTACAATCTACATTGTAAAGCAGGGCTCTTCCTGGACTCCTACCTTCCTGTGTTAGAAAAGATGTGAAGGCTTGAAGAATTTCCTTTAACCTTACAAGGAGAAGGGACTCTAGCAGTGCTTCTACCTTCCTCTCAGGGAAAAACAACATGTCTACATGCTGATAGGAAGTGCTTTTCCATTCCAAATGTGCTCAGGCATAGAGACAGTCTAGAATTAATGTTATTAATTCACAAATTGGCAGCATTTATATTTATTCTATTGTTATAACAATTTATATTGCCATTCATCTCACAACTGTGACAAAGAAAGGGGGGCAAAGAAAAGAAACTCTAGGGGGAAAAAGAATAGTAAATATATCAAGTCAATATAGAAATACAGATTTAAGTAAATAGTATAGATAAGGAGGACGGGTAGAGGGAGAGAGAACAATTTCTTCCCAGTTCCTCTTGAAGGGCCATTAAGCAGCATTGTACAATTCCACAAACTGCACAAAATGCACTAATACATCTAAGTGGTAAAAAATGTAATCATAGGAAAAAAATAATTAGCAGACAAAGAAACAAGCCCTGAAGTAAAATTAGTTCTGACGATGCAACAGTAAGTCTACCTTCTAAAGTTCTTTACAAGTGACAAAAGGCAAATGAAGGAGATGATACGATTAACACTGTACAGTTGGATTCTGAAAAAGCTTCTGACAAAATCTTGGTGGTCGAGGGATAAGAGGCGCTGCTCTTTATAGATTGCTAACTGAGTGGGGGGAAAAAACACCAAAGTGAAATGTGGGGGTAGAGGAGCAATTTTCTCAATGGAAGGAAATAAGAAGTGCCACAGAGCTCTCTGCTGAGATTGGAGCTTTTTAATTTATTCATAAATTATCATGACTTCGGCTAAGCACTCTGAGCTGCCTAAATTTGCAGATGATTCTAGACTATTCAAGTTAATGATAATGAAAGTGTGAAGAGCTACAGAAATGAAATTTAAACTGGATGAGTGGGCAACCAAATGGAAAATACAGTTCAATGTACGCTAAATGTAAAAATTAAGCACGATATGCAGAAAATGGACAGGGAGATTTTCTCAAAAATCAGGACACAGATTACTCAATGAAACTGCTTAAAGTTTTAAATTTAATACAGCAACCACAAGCAACCACATTTTTCCACACAGCCCAGAATTAATTTGAGGAGTTCCATGTTACAAAACAGGAGGATGGCCACTAGCTTGGTTTGTTTCAATACTGATTGGTTCATAGAGAATAGATCTGCAAAGTTTATTGATTATGCACTATTACATAGGTTTGGAGCCTCCAAATATCAGTAGCAAGAGAACAACAGCGCAAGTGTTGTAAATTCCCCCTCCTGCTTTGAACCCCACTGAGGCATCTGGTTGGCCACTGTGGCATGTGATGCACCGAAATGGTTTAGATACCATCCAGATTGAAGCTCTTTTGTAATTGTGCAGTTCTTGGTGTTCTCTGAATTTTATTACCACATATCATCAGTGCATCTTTTGTAATTAGTTCTACAGTTAACTAAATATTACTTTCAGGATATAAAAGTTGCATAAAAACAGCAGTCACACATCCATCTCAACTATCTCCAATAGCTCCACAATAGCATGCAATAATTTTTTTTTATCTCGGCGTGCAGTTAAGATCAAACCTAAGGCAGCGCTTGGGAAACAAAGTCAAAGGCTTATCATCATGAGCCAGGGAGGGTAATACCTTGAAGGATGGCTGTTGAAGCTGTGGCCATTCTTTGTGTGCTATTGTTTGTTTACATGTTGCCTAAATACATATTTATACTGATATATGACATTTATTATATTTATTTATTCTGTTTGTCTATTATGTTCATTACGTTTATTATGTGAACCTGGAAGCCATCTTTTATCTTCTGGACCTCTATTTATATATTGCACAAAATAATGGTTGAAGAAACTGGAAGTGGCTAATCTAATGAAGAGAGAAGGTCCAGGGGTGACATGATAGCAATCTTCCGACAGTTAAGAGGCTGCCACAAAGGAGAGGCAAATTCTCCAAAGCACCTGAAGGCAAGACAAGAAGTCATGGATAGAAAACCTATCAGCCTGAACTGAGGAGAAATTACCTGACAGTGGGAACAATTCATCAGTGGAACAGAAGTTGCCTTCAGAAGTTGTGGATGCTCCATCACTGGAGGTGAAGAAATCTGACAGCCATTTGTCTGGAATGTTATAAGTTCTACTGCTTCAAGGGGATTGGACTAGAAGACCTTAAAGGTCCCTTCCAACTCTGTACCAGATTGAATTATGTTATTACCTGATGAATGGGGCCATCAGGACAACCTTCAGAATCTTATAGTATATCTTCCACGTTATGAGAAGCTGGTGCCTGTACCAAATAGCTCAGATGAAAATGGCTCTGAACGCCCCATCCTCGTGTGAAAACACTGATTGTAAAGAAGTTGTGAAAAGAATTAACTCTAGTGAAACTCCTTGACACTAGGTAGAATCAAGGAGGAACAGAAATTTTCTGAAAAAAATAGAATAGCAACACTGTGCCCACTAGAATATATTCGAAGGTGAGACAAGTGAGCATCTGAAATTGTAGCTGTCATGCATGAGTTATTACATGGGCTCTTATTCTTGTTGGGAAGGGAATCTTAATTATACCTGCAATATATGGAGCTGTAGCAACAGTAGCATTTGTCATTGCTGCTATTAATTATAATCAGAACTGTGAGAAGGGAAGGGTCTCATTGACTTATTAGCCAAAGTGTCATTTATGTGAGAGAATGGAAGTAATGAATACCGTACTGATCTAAGAGCATTTTAAAAATATTTTTGATGGCAAATGTTCAATACAATTTGACCTTGCTTTTTAACACTATTTCTGATGAATGCTCTCCATAGAGAGAGGAAGCCGTCTGACGTAACTCTGGAAATCAGGGTGTTCTGGTGAACTCAGTATAAAACCTATAAACCTGTGAAACAACCAACATAATCACAAAGAAGTCCAAGTACCTTGAAAGTGAGCCAAATGGTCTTCAAATAGTAAGTAAGTATACAGGAGGATCAAGGCCAAAGATTAAGTCTGCTCTACTGAGACAGATGTTGCTAACTTCTAATGAAAGTTCCTGAGTAGTAAACAGCTTTTTCCCTCTGAAAGTCTGGCAGCCTTTAGTTCAGTAAGATTATAGGCAGTTGCAAACAGGATAAACACATGGAGAAAGCTGAATGATGAGATGAACATAATTCCTGCTTGGCAAATTGTGCTGCTTCTGTTAGAAAAAATGTCCCTTTATTCATCTGGCAGGTGAGATTGGACTGCGTCTATTTTCTGCTACCAAGTGATGATATTTGGGCACACGTGTTTGACAGTTGACAATATGAACTGAAGCTCAAGAAGGGGACAGGTTATATTTCTCTAATTTTCTGAGCTTAACCTGGGCAAAAAATGCTATCAATGTTAGGAATAACATTGCTGTCATTGTAGTAGAACCAGGTGCTAAAAATGGAACAAGACTATCTCTTCAATGACTCTGTAAAGTTTCTTGAGGTGGTGAAACTTTGACGGCATAGAAGCATTTCCCCGGGAGAATGTTGTTTTCTTCAGAAACTGTAAGGTACTGAAACATGGCTAAGAAGTGGACCTCTTGTATTAACTAGTAAGGCAGGGTCTCTTCTGTCTGTTGGCAACGATACATTTCAAAGTTAATGAGAGGGGTACTATAGTCATATATATATATATACTAATTTGCAAATGAGATTAATAATTGTTGCAAGCCAATTCAGTTAAAAAAATCTGGCATTGTTCACAAGAATTTATTGTGTCATTTTCATCAAAATAAAAGAAACAAAAGCAGGATAAATGAATCGTAGAGATCTTAACTAAGAAGGGTACACAAGAGGGTCAGGCATCGCACAAGAATTCTGGAGTGGGTTGTGGAGGTTCCTCCTTGAACCCACGGGTCACGGAGGATGTGCAAAATACAGTACAGCACAAGGCAGGAAATTGACGTTCTGGGTGAAAGAGTAGGGAAGGTGTCAAACAGCACCACATGATTGCAAGTATTTGGCAACCGGTTGTAAGTGTGAACAGGTAGCCAAGCAACCAGGTCTCGGTCATGTGACTGTAGGAGTGCTACGGCAGCATACAGAACTTGGGAGGATCAGTTGTAACCACCACCATCTGTTTGATTCTGTCATACTTCAAATAATTAGTGAATGAATGGTCGTAGGTTGAGTATATCCTTTCCTTGTTTAGCAATTGCAATCCCTTCCTTAAACCAGAGGTTGAATGTTTGCTAGGTGTGAAGACGTGGCTGAGACAGAAAGACAGAAGCTGCAAAGATCATTGACTGCTGCAGGCTCATTTAGATAAAACTCTCATACAGCCATGCCAGCATTACTCTCACTGCCACATGCACTGTTGTTAGGCACAAAATCTGATTATAAAGCACACACATTGGTTGGGGTTTTAAAAAAAACACCTAATATTACATTTGCAAATAGTCTTTAAACCAGGTAGACATTAAGCAAGGACTGGTTGTAACTTCTTGACTGATAATCATAATAACCATACTAAATGTCTTCAGAGAAAAATATTATAAAATATACAATATATATTTGTAGAATGACCTTTGCACTCACTAATTTGCCATTCTGTTAATAAATACTCCTCTTTTACTCTAAAATGTTATTAAACGCATGTAAAATCTACAAAAATGAAAGTATACGTTACCTGTAATCCCCACAAAGGTAAGCTTCGATTCACCCAAATAATAAGTGACCTGAAAAATTACAGCAACAAAGGGAATGGATTTATGTATTTATTTGGGGGGAGGAGAAAACCTTATCTGAACAAGCTATTCTCCCTCCACATTCAAATTAACACTCTGAAATTATTTTTATTTTTCTTGAATTTTTCTCATGAATTCAAAATATTTTGATTTATGAGGGAAGAGCAGAGGGAGATACTCTGGAGTTAAGAAACTGATTAGATGTTTCAGATAATAATGCATGAAGTAATCTACGGCTTACTTTCCTATCCAATGCTGCAATCACATCAAATGTCCTAAGTTCTATGGAACTCATTACTGGTCCTCCTGCGTTACTCATCTGAATAGTGGGCATAAAATAGAATGGCTGGGAGCAGTTCTTATATTGGGCCAAAATAATAATACTCCACCCACCCAAAAAATGGGATTTATTTATTTTTGTTTGTATGTATGGTGCAAGTAGCAGCTTTGTTCTTGTCTCTGTTTTCAGAACTGAAGTCAACCATGGCTTCATCAAATAGATACACATGCAATACACATTCATACATTTCTTTATGTTCTTAGCAATTTTTCTCTGTGAAATCCTGCAGATTTATATAACTTGAAGAAAATTTAAGAAATAGTTAAGGTAATGTATTGGAATAATGGTAATAGTTGTACATTACTTCAATTGTGAGAAACGGGTCTTCCATGAAGAGAGGGAAGACATTATTTAATTGCTTTCTCAATGGTCAGTACTATATTTTTTTTAAGTGACAGAATGTTTAATAGACCCTGAAAACAGAGAGGAGAGAACAGGGTTGGTTTTGCTGCATTATACCTTGTAAACACAGCCAGTGAATAACCTATGAAGCATTTCAGTTTGACTAATCAAAATGAAATTTCTTTCCTGATATAGAATCCAGAGTGCTTTCATATTATTACTAAAATATTTGCAAATTCTAAATTCAATTTACTTAATTTGTTTCAAAATATTTCTTCCTATCCACATCAGGCTTGAGTTCATCCGGGGTAACTCTAATCACCTCTACCCATTTTGCACAAAGGATAGCTCCTGCTAATATCGATAAGCACATTATTTAGGAAAAGAATCTAATAATTTAAGTTAAAAACATCGATTTGCTGCTATAAACACATCCTTAAACTTACCAATCTATCTCTGCAGAAATGTTGTTTTGACTGGAACATCCTTGGTTTAATTCCTTGCTAGCAGACATCCAAATGTAAAATCCATTTTCATTTAGAAAACAGCGTCATATCATAATGAAATATGTTATAGAAAAAAAGAAAGCCAGACAAAATCATTAGTTTGTTATAATAATATTTTAAAGGGTTGTAAAATATCATGCTGGTTAAAATTTTAAAATGAAAGACAATAAATGTGGGTTATCCTGGGTGAGGTTTGTTCAGTTAATGAAGAAATATATTGTTAAACATTGTTTTTTAAAACAACATTTTAAAATGTTAACTTGAGATATTTAGAACACAGAACTAAATGAATTTTATGAAACATAACATATGTAAGAGCATATCCTTGCTTAATTATATATATATATATATATATTAATATACCAAAACAAAAACAAAACAAATAATAAAACCACTCATATTTTAATGGAGTTATTATGAAGATTTTGGCTGGCTGTAAATTATGGGAATATAACAATGTAAGTCAATATAAAAGGTGTATGTATGTGTGTATATATCTATATATCGATAGATCTATATATCTATAGACAGATAGACACACATACATATATATACCATATATACCATATATACCATATATATATATATATATATATATGTTATATTTATGCTGATAAATAAATAAAGGGAGACTAGTATAGATCTATTTCAAGCTATTTAGCTCTCATCAGCTAGCCATACCCTATGTTGGGAATCGAACCTGTGCTCTATTGCCTCTTAGGCATATTTGGGCATACCAGGGGTTGTGACTTTATATGTGTGTGTGTGTGTGTGTGTGTGTGTGTGTGTGTGTGTGTGTGTGTGTGTGTATATATATATATATATATATGGTATATATATATGGTATATATATATATATATATATGGTACATATATATATATGGTATATTTGTGTGCTGATAAATAAATAAAGGCACACAAATATAACACAAAAATAACAAAGGCAACAGTATCTATACTAGTCTCCCTTTATTTATTTATCAGCACAAATACAACAAAATGTAACAAAAAGGCAACAGTAAAAATATTGGGTTTCTGCCTGGATGGTCTCTTGTGACGGGCCGAAGGACAGAGAATGGAAGTAGTGATCTTCCTCCCATGTTTGGGCATACCGGGGGTTGTAAAAAAAAATCTTATATATATATAGAGCCGAGGTGGCGCAGTGGTTAGGGTGCAGTACTGAAGGCCACTACAGCTGACTGTTATCTGCAGTTCAGCGGTTCTAATCTCACCGGCTCAAGGTTGACTCAGCTTTCCGTCCTTCCGAGGTGGGTGAAATGAGGACCCGGATTGTTGGGGGCAATATGCTGACTCTCTGTAAACCGCTTAGAGAGGGCTGAAAGCCCTATGAAGCGGTATATAAGTCTAACTGCTATTGCTATATATATATATATATATATGTATGTATGTATGTATGTATGTATGTATGTATGTATGTTTGTGTGTGTGTGTGTGTGTGTGTATAGATAGATAGATAGATAGATAGATAGATAGATAGATAGATAGATAGATAGATAGATAGATAGATAGATAGATAGATAGAAGGATAGAATAAAATAGAATAGAATAGAATTCTTTTATTGGCCAAGTATGATTGGACACACAAGGAATTTGTCTCTGGTGCAGATGCTTTCAGTGTACATAAAAAGACATGAAAACATACATTCATCAAGAATCATAAGGTCCAACACTTAATGATAGTTATAGGGTACAAATAAACAATCAGGAATGTATGTATGTATGTATGTATGTATGTATGTATGTATGTATGTATGTATAGGTACACACACACACACACACACAGACACATATATGCAGGTCTTGGCGTATTCGGGTCTTTTCCTGTGTTAAGATTGACAGTATCTTGGCGACGTTTCGTCACACTCGTCATCTTCAGGCTGGTGCCTTTGGCTTCGTGCTTCTGCGAGCAAAGCGTGATCGGAGCTGCCGTTTTTCTATAAATATAGGTGGGGGCATGTGGAATAATGTTGGCTTTGTTGCTTTAAACGGATTGGTTGGCTGTGTTGTCACATCTTGATTGGTTGATGGAACTGATGTTTGGTGAGGGTGATTGGTGATGGTGTCCTGGGTTGTTCTGGGTCCTGTGTCGGTTTTTGTGGCTGTCAGTTTTTGTGGCTGGGACTCGTGTATTGACTAGAGCCAGTTTCCAGATGTCTGGTAGGCATATACCTACCATATACATCCACATACAGAGAGAGAATATATAATGAAAAGTCTATGTCTGTCCTGTCCTGTCCTGTCCGTCCATCTATCTCTCTATCTCTTTGATAAAGTTATTTAAAACCCCATTTATTTCATGGACAATTAGGAATTGATTTGATAAATTTGCTAATTGAAAAATACCAATTGATCTACAATATAATTCTAGAGACTTCTGTTAGTAACCATTTTAAATGATTCATCACTCTGTATAAATGAACTGATAAGCAGCTGCTTAACATTCTTTTTTTTAAACCTTTGCTCTCTGCTTTATGTACATTATATTTTGCAATGTCCTGTAAATATTATGCATTTATTCGATTCTGTTGAGGCCGGATGCGACCCACATGGCCACCCTGGAAATTCTAAGGGTTTGCCCTGTGTCACTTTGCCCCCCCCCCCCATGCCACCCAGGCGTGTGTGCGTGCGTGCGCACAGGCCCAGTTTTCCATTGTTTCCAGTGGGGAAAATATTTCCTTTGCTGTATTTCCAGTCTGAATTACACCACCGCAGGGTCCCTACAGCAGAGCCCATTTGAGGATTATACATATAGAAAGGCAACCAACAAGCATTAAAGTTGTTGCATATAAAAAACGGAGGAGGTCTGATGAACTATCAGAGCCATCATTTTGACAATTTTGCTGTACTGCTGTCTGTGGACACCCCATGAAATACACGCATGGGATAAACTGAGTCTGGTATGTTCTCAGTCACAAACTACTAGCAAAAGTGGCATTTGGTCACAAGGCATCGAGAAATGTTTCCCCTTTTGCATTTGAGCATCCAAGAAGGGACAGGAAAGACAAAGAAAAAGAAGGAAAGAGTGGAAGGAAAAAGAAGAAAAGAGAAGAAGGAAGGATGGAAGGAATGAAAGAGATTATAATGAGAGAGAGTGAGGGTCTGAGATAAATCCTGCCTTAATACTTGGCCACCAACGGCCCTGTTGCCTTTTCCCATCCCCTTGCCCCCTCCCTCCTGACCTCTCCTGGTGGTCTCCCATCCTATCACAGAGGATGCTTTGGTTACAAAGCCTTGTCTCCTCGCAAGGAGAGAGAGTTGGCCTCCCTCTGACCCACACACTTTGCCCTCCCACACACAACATGAGCAATCCGGCCAAGGAGAGTGAACAGAGCAGCAGTGGGAGTGGCCACGCTCACCATACCTACCACAGCGCCCCAAAGTCAACCTCAATCCTGATGCGGTTCTCAATGAAATTGACTTTGACACCCCTGTTTTAAAAGAAATGTTTTGATTGTTTAGGATAATTAATTAATTAATTCCGACAGCTTCTGGGGGCTCCCTAACCTTCCTACCTGCCCCCTGAGCTTGCCAGCAGCCGCTGACGAGCCTCCCCGTGGTGCCTCAACCGTGGTGGTCGCGGAAGGGAGCTTCACTCCAAGCTGCCTGTCCCGTGCATCAGGAAGGCTGTATGAGAAGTTTTCACTTGCAGGGAAAAAAATAATAAAACCTAATGCTTCCTAAATTATCTACTGACAACAAAAGCAAAAAATTAGGCTACACGAGACTGTTTGGAGAGTCCAACTTGCTGTCCAAGAACTGGATCTCTCCAACTGCGTCCTTTTAAGGCAACTGAGTTTTTTAAACTGAGCCTCTAAAGGGAGCAGGAGGCGTGGCTACACAAACTTTGAACTCAGTCCTTGGGCAGCAAGCTGAAGTTAACCCATGCTTGGACACTCCAAGCAGCGCCTAGGAGAAATAAACATTGTCAGAGTTATTAGCAGTCTTTTTCAAAAGTAGTAACAGAATAATAATACAGGGATATGCAAAATCCTTCAGTAAACATTCACAAAAAAGATATTCAAATCAACTGCTTGATTTCAAATCAAATCATGATTTATTTGACAAGGGGAAAGCCAACTTCACCAGAGCCATAGGATGCCAAAAGCACAGCTACTCCCGTCCTTGTTTTCCTATTTTTCTACCTTTATTATTGCCTTTGTTGGATTTTAAAATTAGGGGCAAAGAATACCTTTCAAATGAATTCAGATGAAAAGTGGTTCCATATCAAGATTGAATATTAATTAATAACACCTACAGGGATAATGTATTAAAATGTATGCATGCTATTTTGTTAAAAATCATTGCTTCTCAAAAGAAAGAAAAAATCTCATTAATAGAAATGAACTGTGAGGGGACAGAATCTCAACTTGTTTTCAAATTAACAGAGGCCTAAAATAAGACAACAAAAAGAAAACAGGCAAATACAAAGAAACAACTGGATTTTCTAATTTAGCCTGGCTCTTGATTATAGAGCAGAATCCTATTTTTAATTATTATCGACAAACTACTTATGTTTTGGACTGTGTTTGGATCTTCCTTTTGGGTGCCAATCACATTTTAAAAACATTAATGTCAAATTAAAGATAGAATTAGTAGTAATTTTGGGGAGGTATGGTGATTTAAACATATATTATCCTCCGACTTTCCAACTTTAACATTGAGAAAAATAGGAATTGGAAATAGCTGCAAACTAAAAGCTATATATGTGCCAATCCCACATTTAAATATTAGAATTTTTTCAGTTAACCTAGAAAATAGCACAGCTATGTAGAGGAATAATAACGATATCCCTGGAAACTGCCAAGCTGTCTAGTAATGGGAAGATTCATTCATAGCACACTAGTTTGCAGCAATCTCCTGATTTCTCCTACTATTTTATTCATTAATTTTTATTTATTAGATTTATGCGCCAAGAGTCTCGCCTACCAATATGTCATCTACTTGGTTGTTCTCTCCCAAGAGATGAGCTTCAATGTGGACATAACTGTCATTTTTGAAATAATTCTTTCAGCATTATTAGATTATAAGCAGTACATTTTATATTCCAGCTATTAAAATAAACAGCTCTGGCAGTCTTTGAAGAGTTATGATCCTAGGAGATACAATAATTATGGGAAACAAATAAGACTTAATTACTAACTTTTTCTTTAAAACCACTGCAACTTTAATAAACATTCTACAGAATAAAATGTACAAATGATGTTTTTATTGGTTTGTTAGAATTACATGATCAAAAGAAAAGGTTACTATAGTTAGATGACTGAGAATATTTATATTGAGCTGTGATGCATTTCATCAAAGTGATCAAAGTAGTAAATTTCCAAAGTTTAATAACGTTTCCTCTATACTGCATCTGTTTGAAACATAATTAAAATGAAGGTAAAGACAAGGGAAGGGAGATACCTCTAAAAAAATAAATTGAACAAAATACCTAGGCAATGTTTAAATTTCTCTACAAAGTCAAGCTAATGCTGTGAACTTCATCTGAAGCCAATCCTAAAAGTATTTTTTTTCTTCCCAATACTATAAATTTGTGCCCAAGACAGACTTGCATGGACAACTGTAAGTTTGCATATGTCTAGGCTCCATGTTTCATAGCTACATTCCAAGGACAAGACAAAAATCCAATTAATTTTAATTGAATAAATAATTACTGGATGAGATTGTCAATATAATCCCATCACATTTCAATAAATCCCTTAAGACAGAAATGGATACACAACTGTGTTTGCCTATTTCTATAATTCTGAAGCTACATTCCAAAAATAAAACAAGGACTAGAGAAAAAAAATCAATTATTTTTAATTGAATAAATAACTAGTGAATAAAATTGTCAATAAAAAGCACCTCATTTTAACAAATTCAATACATTCTCCCCAACTGCATTTAACAATCATTCAAACCATTATTTCTTAAATATATGCACATGCACTCACACATATTTGTGAAGAATGAAGGGAAGGAAGAAAAAGAAAGGTGAAGGAGCAAAATAGGCCACCATTGAAGTGACTGGAAGAAATAATGACAATGTTTGCTATGCTTAACAGGTGCAGATGTGTATATGCATATTCTGTAGTAAATGCAATGTTGCTTACTCCAGGATAGAAAGCATAGCCTTCTTTTACAATGGGAATTTATCTGTTTGTCTCAGCTTATTCTATCTATATGACGGTAATAGAAAGGTGGAAGAAATCTTGAAGGTAATAAAGATGTCATTCTCTGGCCTCCCCCTCCCCCCATGTAGTTTGAAAAAAACCCACCTCAACAGTATAATGCATGTCAAACTCGCTGTGTCACATGTTTTGCAGTGTTTCTCCCATTTGCACAGCTGGGATGGGTGCGCCCTGCACGTGACCCATCCAGCCCATGGGCCACCAGTTTGACACCCCCGACAAAATGTGTGTTGGGTTGTGAGGCAAATAGAAGTAGTCGTCAACTACCTATATTCTAAAAGAAAGTATGGCCAAACAAAGAGTTTGGTCAAAAAGGCCAATGAAATCGTACCCTGTATTAACACAAAGGAATAGATTCCAGATCACATGAAATATTAGTTACTTGTTCTGACCCCTCCTGGCCTGTGAATAAACCAGAACACAGGCTTGGCTGTTTGCCACTATTTAATTAATGAGATAACAAATCCTTTGGCTGAGGGCCCAGACAACTCACATTCAATATAATAGCTTGGCAGCAACCCAGATAGTTCACATGAAGCAACACAGATAATCCAAACAAACAGACACGGCTAGAATACAGACAGATTTCTTGAATACTAGTGGAACGGTTGTTTCCTGTAAATGTCCCCTCCCAACGCCTCACTTATAAACTCTCTTGGGAGGGGCCCATCCACAACCACCTGTGCTTAATCATCTTCTATGAGTCTGCCTACGGAGTTGCTGCTTGCGTTTCTCAGCCGTTTCCAATCGAGCATCAGGGACAAACTGCCTTTGATCCTCCCCACTGCTCCATGCCTCGGGCACCTCCTGGTGGTAACCAGCCTCTCTGGTCCCTGCTCTGAGTCTGAACCCTGCCCAGGGTCCTCCACGTCTTCCATGGCAGACTCATATGGTTCCTCACTATCCGAGTCCATCAGCAGCTCAACCAGATCCTGCTAGGCCACAACAGTTACTGCTCTATGACATCTTGGTATAAGACCACACTTGGAATGCCACATCCAATTTTGGTCACCACAATATAAAAAAAAAAGATGATGAGACTCTGGAAAGAGTACAAGATGATTAGGGAGCCGGGGACTGAAGCTTATGAAAAACAGTTGCAGGAATTGTCTAATCTAGAAGGACTAGGAATGACATCTCAGCAGCGTTTCAACACATGAGGGGCCGCCACAAAGAAGAGGGAGTAAATCTATTTTCTGAAGCACCAGAAGGACAAGAAGCAATAGATGGAAATTAATCAAGGAAAGAAGCAGCCTAGAACCAAGGAAATTTCCTTACAGTGGGAACAAAACCGTGGAATGGTTTGCCATCACCGGGAGGCTATTAAAAGGAGACTGGATTGTCATTTGTCTGGAATGGTATAAGAGGCTGGACTAGAAGGTCCCTTCCAAAGCTGTCATTCTACTATTTTGACTTACAACCATTCGTTATAGTGACCATTTGAACTTAAATGGCACTGAAAAAATGACTTATAGTTGTTTTTCATACTTACAGCCACTGACGCATCCTCGTGGTCACATGAGCAAAATCTGGGGGTTTAGCAATTGGTATGTATTTATGACAGCTGCAATGTCCTGGGGGCCATGTGATCACAATTTGTAACCCTCCAGCCGGCTTCTGAAAGCAAAATCAACGGGGGAAAGCCAGATTCACTTAACAACTGTGATTCACTTAAGAACCACAGTGATTCACTCAACAACTGTGGAAAAATTGGTCATAAAATGGGGGAAACTCATTTGCCTTGGTTAGCAACAGAAATTCTGGACTAGCTGTAAAAACCTTGGGGCATTTACTCTATAGGTACCATTGGTTTCAACAGCACTTTTTGTAATTTACTCATGATGCAATCCTGCAAACGCAATCAGGAAAGAGTTGAGAGCCTGTTAGCCTCTTTATTGTTCTATTTAGTCAAAAGCTTGACTAAATACACAAGCTTGAATGAATTCAGTCAAAGCAGTGAGCCCGGGTGCCCTTTTCCCTCTCCTTCAGCAGCCTTTAGTTCGCTTTCTTATGAATGTTAGCTTGTCATTCAAAAAAAAAAAACCAGAGAGTGGGCTTGGAAGTAAATTATTTGAACTTCCCTTCTTTAGGATCAGTGATTTGAACCAATGCTGTGTTCAGATCCAACAAAGCCAGTTTTCATGAAAAGGTTAAGCTAAACTTTAAAAGAAAACGTGTCTCCTGTGGGGCCAAGCCCATCGCAGTACTGGCCTCTTTTCCTTATTGCATGCAAAGGCTCATGGAGAGAGATTTAAAGCCGGATAGTGCTTTGAAGTGAAATGTTTTTTTCTGCATTTGGATTAAGGCATCTACAATTGGCATATTGCAAATTTCTCCTGCAAATACAGACTTTGTCTGAGCACCGAACTTGTCCAATCTACGAAAGCTTTTAGACAGGCCTGTCGGCTGCCGTTAGTTAAAATGTACTATAGTTGGTCAGGCACAAACTTTTTCTGTCCTTCCAAAAGTTAAACTGCTTTGCTTTTAAACTTAACAACAAGCACACTGCATTTATTATATTGGCTTGAAGACATTTGTATATATACACTTGCAAAAATCCCTTTAATAAAACAAAATTAGGTAAGTCCTCTGAATAAAATTAAAAGCAGTAATAACAGCTGCAATGTCAACAAGATGCATAATAATCAGTTAAAAAAGAAACCAGAATGCGAGGGACAGCCAATCCTTATACATATTGTCATAATAAAAATACAAAGAAACAACTGCCGAATAAAGTAAACACACAATCTCATAGTCGAGCCTTATATCCTGGAAAAATAATTAAACAATAATTGAAATGAACATAAGTCCTTCAACAAGGCAATTTGAAAGCTTGTTAGCTGTCCAGCCAAAGATCAGATGGGCCACCTCTATTTACCTTCTTCCAATACATCCCTTACTTGGGAAAAAACATCTTTTCAAAATATTTTTAAAAATACTAAAATCAGGGAGCCCAGAGCCTCGATGATGCTTGAATCCCTTTGGCTGTGAAAAAGGGAGAGAAAAGCACTTCCCCAAACACCTACAATACTGCAGAGATAAAGACACCCAGCAGTCCTAAAAACCCAAAACAAAGTTTGAAGGAACTTGTGATAAATGGACATAGGAAAACCAGAAAAGAACAACATGAACAGACAACACAAAATAAAAATAAAAATACCTGAACTGACTCGTGGGGGGAGGGGGGAGAACTAAAGGGGGGAAATAATAAACTGTTATAATGGTAAAGATCTGACACAAGCCAAGCTACATCATGTCTCTCACTGCCTCTGAAGTCAAGAAATTGAGGACCTGGTAAGATATTCATGACAAAGGACCGAGTTATTTGAGGGACCACTTCTTGCTGAGTACATCTGCCTGGCAGAAGATGTATGTTGTAGGTCCAGTAAAGACAGTGGTGGCTTTCAAAACTTGTTCGAACCTCCTCTGTGGGTGTGGCCTCCTTTGTGGGAGTGGCTTGCTGCCCATGTGACCGGATGGGAGTGGCTTGCCGCCCATGTGGCCGGATATGAAGATGCCGACGACACTTGCCAGAACCACCTTAAATGACCTCACACACAGCACTGGCCTGCATGAGAATAGGATGCAAACTTGTTTTTTAAAAGGCATCTTTGGTTTGCGTTAAAACAACTTCAACACACGCAATGTTCTGATTGCACCACAAACGCAGTAGTCATCCTTACCTTTCACAGAGGCCCTGAGTTTTATAAATATGAGCATGATAGTGTAGAATAATCACATCCAAGGACCAGTGGTGGGTTTCAAAAAAATTTGGAAGCTCTTCTGTAGGTGTGGCCTGCTTTCCGGGTCCACTGGTGGAACCTCTTCTAACCGGTTCGGTAGATTTGACGAACCGGTTCTACCGAATAGGTGCCAACTGGTAGGAACCCACCTCTGAGTAAAGAGCTACATCTTGTGGGATTTCAGAGATGAGTCTTTACTGCCAGGGCATTTGCTGTATGAAACATTATTCCCCCACTGTGATCAGGCTATTAACGTTTTGCAAGTCTTTCAAGATTTGGGTAGTTCATCAGACTTAGAGGCCCCAAGGGAATGGTTGAAATGGCTCCACTGCTGTTAATATCTGTGGCCCTTCCCTTTCTTTTAATTATATTTATTTTTAATTTGTTTTTATATTATTTTTTACTATGCATCACACAGTCACATTTTATAAGATGGCTTGCTGCCTATAGAAATATGATGAACGAAGAGCTGAAGAAGCTTCTTGGACAAGAAGTGAAACTCCTTCAAAGAAAAACCCGAAAGTCCATTTGCCTCTTGGAAAAAAGCACCTCGCTCCAAAAAGTAAACAGGGAAAATTACATAGAACCAATTCCCGCTGGATACCTATTGAGAATGAAAGGGAATTCCAACCAATACAAGGAAAGGATAAATACCAAAAACAAAATGACAGACAAGAATGAAGAGAAGGCTTTGCTCTAATGCCCAAAGGTCACAAACAAGGCAGGAGTATTTGATGACCCAATAATGAAATACTGCAGAAAGGTCCAGAAGTATCAACACAGGTGGCAGACACTGTACAGGTGGTCCTTGGTTTACAACCACAACTGAGCCCAGAATTTACGTTGCTAAGTGAGAAAGTGAGTTTTGCCCCATTTCACAACTTTTCTTGCCACATTTGTTAAGTCAATCGCTGCAGTTGTTAAATTAGTAACACGCTTGGTAAGTGAATCCCCACTGACTTTGCTTGTCGGAAGGTCACAAAAGGGGATCACATGATCCTGGGACATTGCAACCGTCATAAATATGAACCAATTGTCAAGCATCTGAATGTAAACATGTGACCATGAGGTGCTGCAGCGGTCATAGGAGTGAAACAATGAACATAACTGCCATTGTAACTTTGAACAGTCACTAAATGAATTGTTGTAAGTCAAGGACTACCTGTATTTCGGTCATCATAAAGAAAAATAGCGCATTGTAATGTATATTATATGAGATACAGTGGCAACAGCAACCAATGTTCTGGTCTCCTTAATATTTTACTTTATCAACAGTCTGCTAATTAAGATTTGCCTGCAATATTATAGTCCTCTCTACCTGCACATAATGAAATGTGAAATTGGATTACAAATGACTCCTGTAGAATTAAAAATATGTTAGGAGATGATATATTATGCACAACTGATCTTAGTAAAACAATTTCTCAGGCATTTTGAGAGAAAAATTAAAAGATTACCATTCACGTTGCTGATTTGGATCATCCAGGAGCACCCGAACTATATATAACATGCAGCTTAAAAGTTTGAGTGAAAAATTGAATAAGCGGATTCTCAAGCCTGTTGGGGAAAAAGGGAAAGTGAATCAAACTAAATTAAGAAAAGAATTCTTACAAGTTACTAAACTGATTGAAAAGTAATATCCTCAAGATCTGTTAAAAATTGTTTAAAATATTTAGGATGTTAAAATATTAATACATGTATTGATTTCAACTTTTACAAAACTATTTCCCCCTTATCTTTGGACTGTCTCCCTTCAAGTGGGAAAAAAGGAAAGACCAAAACAGATTAGAGCATCCAGTAGGCATCCAAATCTATTCTTTTTCTTATTCATGCAGAATCAACTTACTCATTTCAAAGAAAAAAGAGGGGGGAAAAAACAGGAGCAGGTAAGCAAGCAAAAACAGCCGCCTGGGAAGAGCCTAAGCCAGCAATCTTATTGACTTCCGCTTAGAGCTTCCGCTTAGACTCCCTGGTCTACCCTGGGAACGGCCAGGTAGGGTTTCATGGGGAGAGGGCTGAGAGCCTGATGCCTCTTGATGCTACGCAAGGACCCAAAGTTAACCACCCCCCCCCCGTTTGGCTGGCAGTTTCCCAACATTAGGGCGGAATGGGCCAACTCCCCACGGCCAACTCACCGCTGCCAATCCGCCATGGCCAAGTTACCGTGGCCAGCTGACCGCAGCCAATTTCCCACGGGACAACTCACCTCAGCTAACTCGCCGTGGATCAACGTGCCATGGGACAATTCAACAATTTTATTTAATTATTTAAAATAATTTAAAAATATTTCCATTTTTGCCATTCATATTTCATTTTCTCCCTCCTTTTGCACCCTTTCTTTAATGATTCTATTCCGCCATTTTTCACTTATTATGTAGCATTTGTACCACAGCAAGTTGCCCCGTGGTGAGTTGGCTGTGGCGAATTGTCGTAGATCCACATCAGGGGGATCCACAGTGATGCCTAAGGGTTTCAAAACGGTAGGTATAAACTGGGCAATGAAAGCCACACCCCTCTTTACTGTGTCTTACGGGCACTGTACGCATGTAAAAAGGAGTGAGGGTTGGGTCACCTGGAGGCATCTATCACTCTGAAGCCAGTACCTGTCGCTTCACCATGGAAATGAAAATACTCACATAAAACTCAAGCTAATATGTCTTGTCCTCCATCACTAGGCTAAAGAACAACAACTTGCCCAGGAGCAGAGTCCAGAAAATGTTAATTGATCGTTGCTACCTTTATTATCTTGCACAATTTATCTATGGAGTACTGTGGAAACAATGTAAGTTATTTAAAGTACACTACTGTAGACTAACAATTCATAATCTTTGCAATGCAAAAAAGTAGTCATGGATACAATCTTATGCAGCAATGTAAACATTTCTGTAGCACACCAACTTAGATAACAACTGAGTTTCCAATATACATTTAAAGTGAGGAGATCACAGTATCTAAATAGCTAATACCGTTATTATAAATGCGTAAAATATATTATTATCAATAATGACTAAAACATGTGCATATATTTATATATAAAGAAATGCAAATTAAAGTATGCAATTCTGATGAAACGAATTTAAATATGCAATTAATGCAATCAATCAATCATCAATGTTCCTCTCCATGAATACCTAATCAAGGTAATATTCAACTTAAAATAGGAACAGGTGGCTCTCTTTTGTCATCTATTATCAAAAAGCTGCTTTAGCTGGTAAGCGACATAGGTTGAAAATAAGCCAGAAATCATCATTAAAGCAGAACAAATATCAGTATTTGTGACAGCAAGGGACTCCGCCCGAGACAAGCAAACGTCCCACTAGTGTATATCGGAACCTGCCTTTAACTGGCCATTGCAACTAACAAGGGTGAAAAATTCTCTGATATATTATTCATCATTTTTTACTCCCTTTGCATTATTCAGTGATTGCTTCCTACTCTGTCAGAGTACCATCTGGCAGTGGCAAATGATGAAAGCTAATGGCAGTGGAAGTTTTAACAACATGTGCAATGAACAATTATATAGTGTTTTCAACATGTTTTTGAATCAGAGTTTTAATATCTTCATTACTGTGCAGTTACACTATGAGGCTGCCTCTATCATAACCATAAATTCCAGTTAAAAGAGGACTGTTATTTGAAAGTCACCAATACTCTTTACTTCAATTAAAGTGATAGATCATTTAAAATGTGTGCATTAAACATTCTCTGATGGCTGATACAACTGATACCCTTCAATAGGAGTGAAAATCCTTTCCACTGTAACCCTAACCCTAATCTTAACTACCCACCATTTTGTGTGTTTTGACTGGGAAACCTAGTGAATACTCCCACTCCGTATGTTCCACTGCTCCTTTATCCTTGTAATCAACCCTAGGAAATTGATTATGTTGGGAAGTAACTTGTAAAGAATCAACCAATGAGCTTCGTGACTGTGAAAATCCTGACTAATTCTTATAGGTGCACCTCACTTTGCTGCTGAAGAAACTGCGAAGACTTAAAAGATGACGGGGTCATCAGATTTAATGTCATTTTAATGTAATGAAGCTATACCAAAAATATGTTTCAGATCTTTGGAGGCCAACACAGTGAAATAATTTATGTAAATATCACCCTTTTTTCTTCTTATTTACCATAATCCAATAGTCAAATAATCTCATATAGCTATTATTTTATCATTCTGGTTCCAGAAGCTTATTTGGACACAACTTCCTCTTTTTCATTTTATATTACATGTATACTAGAGAAGGGGTATATAGGTATTGTAAAATATTTCTATAAAAATCTCTAATATTTCTCATCAAATATGCAGAGGAATATTCTCTCTCTCCTTCTGGGATGGTCTACCACTCACGGCCTCTGTGTTGGATGCATCGTGCACTGCCCACGCCCACCCCTGTTTTAGCAAAGGGGGGGGGGAAAGTTGCAATACATCACGTAACATGAGTGACACCCCCAGTCTACAACCTATACATTTTTGTATCTCAAGCTACATTATGACCATCCTAAAAGGAACATTCCATTCAGGATTTTGTTCCAGAAGTATACCTGGAATGAATGTTACTCTATAAATCATATGGAACCCACTAAGTTTTTTCTTTAAGTAGTAAATAGTTTGTGTCAACAATTCTTGTGTGTTAAGTTTTGCATCTCTCTGCGCATGTATGGTACAGAAATCTCCATTTCTGTTAAATATAAAATTCACTTATTTTTGCTTCCTAACTTAGAGACCTTAAAACTATTCCTTTATTTTACTTTCACTTTTTTCTCTGTTTTCCTTTATCAAATTAACATTACAAAACAACAACAGTCATTCTGAATGGTAGTTACTGAGAATTAGGTAACATGAAGAACTATACTGTATGGGATTCTCTTCATTACAGATATTTAGGATAACATCCGAATAGTAATATTTTCACAAGTTTCTCAAAAGTTTGTAAGTTATTATTCAATATTCTGATTTAGTTACCAAGTTATCAAATATAATTAAGGAACAACTTTCATGTCTTTGGGGGAAAAGGCTTTGGGGGAAGCCTGAAGGTATTCAATGAAAATTAAACTGTAATATACTATATTTGGAATATTATGTAAGACTTTAACATACTCATAATTCTTGCTTTAAGGAAGATATAAAGCCATCTGAAAATCTTTGCTGAAAATTAACATGCTAATATATTTTATGGAAATAAAAAAAGACAATCTGTATTAAGTTTGACTAACAGTCACCCGCTCTCAGAAGGACCCAAGGGAAACAAGCACAGTGGGTTTTAGTCAGGCCTGATGATAATTCCATATGCTTCCAATTCACTTACAGTTTTGTTCCCTGTGGAGATTCTCAATCATTCAAGTCATGGTTGTCCCAAAGATACTTTTCAAAAGGCAAACTGACTTTGTTTCCCCACCCCCTTGAAAATGTTCTGCTTCTCATCCAAGAAGCTTCTCAGATGGGAAGTAGGACGTTTTTAAGAGAGAGAAAAAACAAGACAGCACTGTTGCCTTTTGAAAAGCATCTTTGGGCCCAGTGATGTTGCTTTTTACTAAAATATCAGAGTTAATAATTGCATGAATTCAAAAAGGAAACTAAACAGACTACCCCAAATCAATAAAATGCAAATCCTTAAGCATTTCCTATTGAGGTTTATACTTCCCCTGTACAAAGCTGAGGTTGAGGAAGGCAATTTGGATGGTACTCCCCAAGGGAGAGTTTACAGCTTTCCAAAGATGTTCTTAAGACATTTCTTATTCTAAACTCTTTTTGACATACATTTGTTTTTACTCCATGCAATGACCTGGGCAACTGAAATAATTGTTCCCCTGTGTCCCCTTCTCTTAAGTGAGCTCTGAGGAGTAGTTTAATGAATGGAGTAGGAAAATGAAAACAGAAAAGTAGTGGGAGAATTTCAGTGAATCAAAACCAACTGTAATGAAAGCTCACACGAAGGGGGAAAAGTCCCGATACATCACCCGACGCTACTGTGACACCGCAAATTTGGCACTCCTGACCTATACTAAAAGAAAAGGGCTTTAATTATAATTAACTACAGGTGAAACTCAAAAAATTAGGATATTGTCCAAAAGTTCATTTATTTCAGTAATGCAACTTAAAAGGTGAAACTAATATATGAGATAAGACTCATTACATGCAAAGCAAGATAGTTCAAGCCATGATTTGTCATAATTATGATGATTATGGCCTACAGCTCATGAAAACCCCAAATCCACCATCTCAGAAAATTAGAATATTACATGCTTTTGCATCTCATTTGGAGACCAAGGACCCAGAGTATGGAGGAAGAATGGAGAGGCCAATCAAGCACAGTAATCCCACGGTCATTGAACCAGGTTTTGGTGCTTTTGGCAAAAGTTGCTCTCATCAGAAAAGAGGACTTCTTTGGACCCCTGAACAACAGGACTTTGGACCACTGTGCTTCATTAAGACCAGGGACAACGCATCCGTCTACCAGGAGGTTTTGGAGCACTTCATGCTTCCTTCCGCAGACGAGCTTTATGGGGATGCTGACTTCATTTCCCAGCTGCCCACACTGCCAAAAGCACCAAAACCTGGTTCAATGACTGTGGGATTACTGTGCTTGATTGGCCAGCAAACTCGCCTGACCTGAACCCCATAGAGAATCTATGGGGCATTGCCAAGAGAAAGATGAGAGACCTGAGACTGAACAATGCAGAAGAGCTGAAGGCCGCTATTGAAGCATCCTGGTCTTCCATAACACCTCAGCAGTGCCACAGGCTGATAGCTTCCATGCCAAATCGCATTGAGGCAGCAATTGCTGCAAAAGGGGCCCAAACCAAGTACTGAGTACATATGCATGCTTATACTTTTCAGAGGTCCGATATTGTTCTATGTACAATCCTTGTTTTACTGATTGCATGTAATATTCTAATTATTCTGAGATGGTGGGTTTGGGGTTTTCATGAGCTGTACGCCATAATCATCACAATTATGACAAATCACGGCTTGAACTATCTTGCTTTGCATATAATGAGTCTTGTCTCATATATTAGTTTCACATTTAAGTTGAATTACTGGAATAAATGAACTTTTGCACGATATTTTTCAAGTTTCACCTGTAAGTGATCTTCTGTATAGGCTGCTGACAGTGACAATTGCAGGCATAGTTTCAAGGATTCCATCCCTACACAAGCCTAGCTTCTTTCTGATTAAATTACTTTCTGATTAAATCATTATAATATGTTGTAGCTGAAGCTACTCTTTTGGGTAGATTTTGAATTCTATTGTCTATTATAGAGGCTTGTGTAATTTTGTGGCTCTTTATTGCATTTGTATTTTAACTGCTTTATCATTTTGTGTGATTAATAAGATTATATGTTTATAAATAAGAAAATAATGTACCAAATGTTTCAGTGGAAATATTTAGGTAGTGGCTTTAAAGATTATGTTTATAAGGGTTCAATTGCAGGATAGATCATGAATTACATCAAATTACCGTATCAAGTATAATACACAAATTAGGAACTTATTCAAGAGCAACAGATCATAACCTAGTGGTAGATTATTCATTTTGCTTTTAAGCAAACGTGATATAATACTGAGGAGTGCTAGTTAAAAGATACAAGATAATTAAGATGGAGGGGTGGGTATTTTTGAGATAGCAGATAACCAGTGGTAGTTGTGACTATTGGCTTTGAGTTCTGACTCACTCATTCATATTTGCCATTCTGTAGGAATATTCATCTCTATTTATGCTGGGTTCCCATATTTCTTGGCAGTCCAAAAAGACAGCTGTCTTTTTCCTCTGTCACAGGGCTGGCATAATTTTAAGTTCCATTTTGAGAAATGTTTCACTGTAGACTATATTGATTGCCTTGATCCACCCCAAATCCTTCCAAAATAGCTCAGCTCATGTTAGTTTGACTAAATATAGCTGGGGGCAGGGAGAAAGGACACAGCAATCCTTCATTCTTTTGTGTCTAATTTGTTCGGCACTTGAAATTTTAAAGTCAGCATGACCATATATTTGAAATCTAATTGTGAAAATTTTGAAGCAGATCTAACTGAAGAACTTCATTTACATACCAAATATGCATGTTTTCTCCTACGTGATATTGCTCAGAGCAACCAACATTTAAAAGACAAAAAATACAAAATTACAAATTGATAAAAAAAATGATAACATAATTCGGCATAAAACATATCCTAAAGAAATCAACCAGACCAAAAAGAAAGCAAATAGTATTAAGCATCACATTTTATTGGTCTTATATTTATCTTTTTTCAATATACATTATTTTACCTTTATTAGATGTTTTCAATATTTGTTGAATTACAGGGTATCAATGCTTAAAGTGTATTTCCATTTCAGGTTTTTTTTTTATTAAAGGTAAATCCTAAAACTTATTATAATGTGACATTTAAAGGGCTACAGCAGAAGAATGTAGCTGGCCAACATTTTGAGAATGGATTGGCTACAGATTTAAGTAAATAAAATAAATGTATCAGTAAAAATTCCCTTGCAATCAAGGAAATTATTCACATAAGCATAGGTTTGCAAATGAAACAACAGTATACTGCTTAATCTGTTTAATCTATACAAGTGAAAAAAACTGACTGATGAATGCTATTTATTTTTACTGTAAACAAACAATATCCTCATTACAATATAATAGTATTAGAATTAAAAGTTACTGAAGAGAAAAAAGTATAAGCATGCAACATATTATTAAAGGATTAAATTCAGTCCACCTGGTTATCCTGAATAGCAAATCATAATTGTAGCTTGAAAATAAAAGAGTTGCTTTTATGTTTTGTTCAGGGCCCTCAGCAAGTATTTATGGTAAAAAGTGACAAAAGGTCCAACCTGTCCATCATGTGCTCTGTGTGGAAAGATGTTTCCTCTGGATGCATTTAGCAAAAGAGAAAGAAAAGGGACTGTTTACCAGATTAACCGCATCCTTTCTCTTACTTTCTTCCCTAAATACGGTAACTTGCCATCTATCCAGCATGTATACTCATACAGTATCCACCATCAACCTTCATCGGAAAAAAGTGACATTTGTTATTTAGTCTAATCAACCTTCACTTCTTTCTAATTAGCTAAAAATTTCCATTTGCTGCCATTATACTTTTATTCAGCAATGTTATTGTCATGAAAAAGGAAAAAATGATAATTATAGCTTACAACCTGTTTCTGTTTTATAAAAGATAAATTAATTGATTAAGATTGCCATCTTGATTTTTCATCAATTGATGTCATAACATTTTTTTTAAAAAAGGGAAAACTAGCAGATACTGTAATCATATAAAAATGAAGCCACATAAATCAAGAAAACCTGATCATTAAAATGAGTCACTTAAATATTTATTTATTTTCCATTTATACCTAATATTTCTACTTAGGGCATTCAAGGTCACTCTTATTCTAAAATAAAATCAAATCCTGAAAGAACTATATTATTCATGCAGAACAAAATCCCCAACTGAAGGCCTAAGCCTTCATTCTGTCCCAAAAACAAAGAAAAGAACATTGTATATGCAATCTTCTAGAATGTGCAATGTATAGGTCTCATTTGGCTGATCTATCAATCCTACGCAATGTGGATTAATTCACTCTTTGGGGCAAATTAATTCTGAATGGTAAGACAATGAACATATTTTTTTTTTCATTTTCTAGAACATCAAACTTTACATAAGCTGATAATAAGCTATCAGAGTATTCTCGAGAGATTTAACTGAAAGAGTAATAGATTTATGAAAAAACAACCAAAGATTTTAAAACTTGAACAACATTCCTAAAATGATGTCTTAGTCTGAATAGTTTCTAAAATATTAACAAGCATTTTTTAAACACTAAAAAATTCAGTAAACATTTTCCTGGTTGAGCAGAAGTCAACCAAGTTTCATATTAATGTAATTTTGCAAGAAAGGTAAAGAAAAATGAAGGAAAATATGATCAAAATATCTAACACAGAGGAATCAAATGACCTTGCCTGGAATGATTTCAAAATAGAAAAAGAAATCCATATATACAATCTCAAGTTTTAAAGTCCTGATAATATATAACACTACAGTCTGCAGCCAACCAGTTCTTTCCTCTATGTGTTACACCTGCATTAACACACTATAATCAATGCATACCATGTTGAGCTTTAACTACAATATGAGGCAGACATCTATACCTAATTTAACAACTCTAGTTAAAAGGTGAGTTTGTTCAGGTTAAGTATAGATCTAGTCCAAATACTTGTGTAGATTATCTTCACCCCGTCCACAATATGCTAAGCAAGAAGTTTCCACATTGCAACAAGTGAGACTGCCCAAGGAGTTAACGATTTAGCAGGAAGCACAACTTAAAAAAAAAAAAAGCTGATCCAGGAAAATGGAAGAAGTGTCATTCATCAGAAGTGACAGGTTTTGAGAATCTGTTGATCGATTTGAGTAATAAGCCACCAACTGCATGCTAGCTAGCAATGTTTTTTTTCCCCTATGCCAGCCAATAAAATAGTAAGCTGGGTACCTGCTACAGTCAGAGATAGGAAAGCTGAGGCAAAACCTCTAGAAGAAAAAAAAAGCCATTTTTACTAATATTTGAAGACGGCAATTATAAAGAGAGTCACAGGCTTGGCACAGGTTGAGACCAGGTCTCCATCAAGGAAACCATGGTTTAAAAAACAAGAGATGGAGTGAGGTGGAATTCAGAGTTCTACGTACGGCATGACTTGAGAAAACTAAGACTTTTAAAAGTTGATTTTATAGTCAGGGAGGGAGATCATTAAATAAACTAAGCCAAGCTCTATTAAAAAGCCGTCTACCCATCTGCTGACCTGCTATTTGGCCAATCAGTCTATGTTTTGAGAGTTCTGCCCTCCGGGTGTCTGAGGGACTGTCCAAGTGTCAGTAGGGAGTTGTGGGGGCTTGTTGGATCTACCCTTGTCACAGAGGAGTTATTGGCATCCAACTGGCCTTGGAATTACTTTCTCCAGGACTCTCAGGCCGATACCCACAGCTCTATTTCCTTCTCCTCCTCTTCCTCCTGGTCCAACAAGGCCATAAAAGAGTTGTGTGAAATTGTATTAATCATTTTCAACCATTATTTTATATTCCTAACCTCTCAAAACAGAGGTATTTCTGTTGGGTGATAAGAGCCTGTTCAGGTAATACCTGTAAAAATATGCCTGTTGTGAATGTTACATATAATTTAGCAGATTTTTTGTTTTGTTTGGTCCCAATGAAGTTACTAATTTATTCATGAAGTTGGTTGCATAGATTCATCTTTCATTTTCATGTGTCACAGTACTTAAAGTTGGAGAACATCTGGACTATGTTTGTTTAATTACAGTTACATTAAAAGTGATGTAGTGGTTAGAGTGCAGTACTGCATCTCACCAGTTTCAAGGTTGACTCAGCCTCCCATCCTTCCGAGGTGAGTAAAATGAGGACCCCAATTGTTGGGGCGATATGCTGACTATGTAAACCGCTTAGAAAGGGCTGTAAAGCACTGTAAAGCAGTATATAAGTCTAAGTGCTATTGCTATTCTGGCATCTCTTATGATAATGTTTAAATAAATAGGTCAAAATCTTTTGCTCACACTATACATTACGCATCAAAAGAGAAACTGTGGTACATCAGCCTACTCCTTGAACACCCCCCCCTTTGTAAGTTAAAGTCCACCAGCTGCACTTATAAAGTTATTCTTCTCTTTTCTTCTCCATATATCCTCTTCATTTTCAAAGGAAGCTATAATTTGCTTTAAGAGAGATTAAAGTTGATATCAATCCTACTTAGCTCCAAACCATTCTTTAAAACTATGGTTACTGTGTTAAAGCTTTGTTGAATAGGGAAGTAGGCTTGTGTCCTGGCAATCAGAAACCCCCAAAACCATAATATAAATTTGGCAGCAAAATCACTTATTTTCAGTAGTACAAGCTTCCCAATACATTCATCAGAGGAAGCCTTTATATTTCACCTCACATGATCACAATCCCCTGAAAACAACCAACATGGATGAGAAAATACCCTTTAATAATAAAGTGCGGACTAGGTTTAAAGCTACCCTTGTTTGGCATTCACCTTTGTGCAGAAATAACCTAAATAATATAGCTAAAATAACAGGTAAAGGGGAATTTAAGCTTTCTATGAAGTACTCCCTCATTCTTGGGACAGGACGTAGTATTTCTGCATCACGTCAGTAGCATGAAGAGGAAAAGAAAGGGTTAAAAAGAAAAGAATGAAAGGAAATTTGTATCTGAGAGGTGGGACAGAGTATTGTACTATTAATTGGATCTAAGACAGCCTCAGTACAACATCTGCAGTACAGTAGGCCATTCCCTTTGACTTCAAATAAAGCTCTGAAGAGAAACAGGTAGAACAAAAGACTTGATTGTCAGATCCCTGAATTTCCCAGGTGTTCACAAATCCCAGTAGATGTAATATATACCCATTTCATGCAGCTATCAGGCACTAATTATTGGGAGGAATTTCTGTTACCCACATGATGAAATAAGAATAAAATACTTACTTGATCTTTGGTTTTTGATGAAAAATAGTTTTAGCCTCTCTTTAAAGGTGTTGTCGTTCATGTAGAATTCAATCTGTACTCTAAAAAATAACCAGACAAAATGATTAGACATCAGTCTAATTAAAACAGATTGCAACACATAAAAATTGCCTCCGTGTCTTTTTGCATTTAACTGTTTATGCAGTAATCATTGCTTTTTGTTCTGCCTTCCAAGCTCAAGACAATTTACATGGGGTTTTCTTCAAATGTACCCGCGCATACAGTGTTACCCCCACATGAGATAGGTTACGAGTGACTAGGCCAGGTCAGCCAATGAGCCCCATGGCTCAGAGTACCAAGTTGGGGGACCTGAGTCTCAAGAGCCACAATTAAACAAGAACACCCTGGAGGTGTGTTCCAGACTTCTCAAAAGTTACTGGAGGACTGTAATTTTTATTAAAGGAAAAGAAATTATCGGTGCACAGCAGTGGTAGTTAAGGCATTAAGTTAGAAACAAGGACAGTTCTGGGGTCTAGTTCTGTTTTAGCTACAAAGCCAGCTAGGTAACCTTGGGCCAGTCGATCTCTCTATACAAAGAGTTTTCAACTTACAAACACAATTGGGACCAGAATTCCCATTGTTAAGCAAGGCAGTTGTTAAGTGAGTTGTACCTGAGTTAACAACTTTCTTTTACCATGGTTGTTAAGCAAATCACTTCAGTTATTAAGTGAATCATGTGGTCATTAAGCAAATCCTCCCCCATTGACTCTGCTCATTGGAAGCTGGCTGGGAAGGTTGAAAAAGGTGATCGCATGAGCCTAGGATCTGCAATCACTGTAAATACATGCCAGCCACCAAGCACCCAAATTTTAATCACGTGACTGTGGGGTTGCTACAACGGTCATAAGTGTGAACAGTAATGATAAGTCACGTTTTTCCATGTTGTAACTTCAAACAGTCACAAAATAAATAGTTGAAACTCAAGGACTAGTTTCTGAATTTGGCTGGTAGTTGTACTGAATGTACGAGTTATACAGAGCCTGAATGTAGAAATACAATACAATAGCAGAGTTGGAAGGGACCTTGGAGGTCTTCTAGTCCAACCCCCTGCCTAGGCAGGAAACTTTATACACACAAATGGCTATCCAACATCTTCTTAAAGACTTCCAGTGTTTGGGGCATTCACAACTTCTGGAGGCAACTTCTGTTCCACTGATTCATTGTTCTGTCAGGAAATTTCTCCTCAGTTCTAAGTTACTTCTCTCCTTGATTAGTTTCCACCCATTGCTTCTTGTTCTACCCTCAGGTACCTTGGAGAATAGTTTGACTCCCTCTTTTTTGTGGCAACCTCTGAGATATTGGAAGACTGCTATCATGTCTCCCCTAGTCCTTCTTTTCATTAAACTAGCCATGCCCAGTTCCTGCAACCGTTCTTCATAAGTTTTAATCTCCAGTCCCCTAATCATCTTTGTTGCTCTTCTCTGCACTTTTTCTAGAGTCTTCACATCTTTTCTACATCGTCGCGACCAAAACTGAATACAGTATTCCAAGTGTGGCCTTACCAAGGCATTATAAAGTGGTATTAACACTTCACATGATCTTGATTCTATCCCTCTGTTGATGCAGCCTAGAACTGTGTTGGCTTTTTTGGCAGCTGCTGCCCACGGCTGGCTCCTATTTAAATGGTTGTCCGCTAGGACTCCAAGATCCCTTTCACAGTTACTACTGTTGAGCAAGGTACCACCTATACTGTACCTGTGCATTTCGTTTTTCTTGCCTAAATGTAGAACCTGACTCTTTTCACCATTGAATTTCATTCTATTAGAGAGTGCCCAATGTTCACGTTTGTCAAGATCCTTCTGTATCTTGAGCCTGTCTTTTGGAGTGTTGGCTATTCCTGCCAGCTTGGTGTCATCTGCAAATTTGATGAGTTCCCCATTTATTCCCTCACCCAAATCATTGATGAAGATGTTGAAGAGTCCTGGGCCCAAAAGAGAGCCTTGGGGTCCCCCACTGCATACTTCCCTCCATGTAGATGCAGTTCCATTGAGGACGACACGTTGAGTGCGGTTGATCAGCTGGTGGTGATGCTGTCCAACCCACATCCTTGGTAGGTAGATCATAACCTACTACTTTATCTAGTAGTAGGTTATGCTCTACCTAATCAAATGCCTTACTGAAGTCCAAGTAAACTATATTGATGGCATTCCTCTGATCCACCAATTTTGTCACTTTGTCAAAGAATGCAATAAGATTAGTCTGGCAGGATCTGTTTTTGACAAACCCATGTTGGCTATTACTTTGTTTACTTCTAGGTGCTCTCTAATTCGTTGCTTGATTATCTTTTCCAGAATCTTTCCTGGTATTGAGGTCAGGCTGATAGGTCTGTGGTTTCCTGGATCTATTTTTTTTCTCTCCTTTTTTGAAGATGGGAACCACATCAGCTCTTTTCCAGTCCTCTGGAAGTTCCCCAGTGCTCCAGTTGTATTGCATATGTTAGATTAAGCATGATGATAAAGTAATATTTTAATCCCTCTTTGTTTAATGTCATCCCACCTTCATTACCAAGGACTTAACATTTTAAGGAAAATGTTAAACAAATGCATAAAAGCATACAAGTACACAGATTTTGGCAATTTCATTTCAAAGAGAAGCAGTACTTTTGTTTTATTCACAGGGTTTTGAACTACATACCTGTATTTTCAGGAACAAAAAATTATAGCATTCATGTGACATAAAAGAATAGGAGTCTTGCCAGTAAGAGAAGATCTTCAATGCTAATTAAGAGAGTTGAGTGTAGGAGCTAATATCTGTTTTATGAACTCCCATGATGAGAGGGCTGACTGCCTAATACTGCCCCCCCTCACCCCCCCTTTTTTTGGCTGCTTCTCATCCCTTAGCAACCAAAGCTGCCAGAAACATTGACATGTCTCCGTTATGGCTTTCAACAACTCATTTAACATTCTCGTATCCGTTCAGCATATATATATATATACTTAAAGTCACTCCCTTTATTTATTTATCAGCATAAATATAACACACATATATATATATATATATATATATATATATATATATATATATATATATATATATACATACATACATACATACATACATACATACATACGTGTGTGTGTGTGTGTGTGCGTGCGTGTGTGTGTGTGTGTGTGTGTGTCACAACCCCTGGTAAGCCCCAATTATGGGAGGAAGCTAATTGCTTCCAACATCTGTCAATCGGCTCGTCACAAGAGTCCATCACGACAGAAACCCAATATTTTTACTGTTGCCTTTTTGTTATATTTGTGTTTTTATTTGTGCTGATAATTATTTTATTATTTATTTATTTATTTATTAGCACAAATAAAAACACACACATATATATGTGTGTATTTGTGTGTGTGTGTGTGTATGTGGTGTATATTGTGTTATATTTGTGCCTATAACAAAGGCAACAGTAAAAATATTGGGTTTCTGTCGTGATGGACTCTTGTGACAAGCCGATTGACAGATAATGGAAGCTGTTAGCTTCCTCCCATAATTGGGCCTTATATATATATATATATATATATAAGGAATACACAGAGTAAAAACAGAAAAGGGAGAGTGATAGTGATCATTGAAATAAAGAGGATTCAGGCGTCATTCTGGGCCACGGTTGCTTAATCACAGAGTTGCTAAATAATCTATCAGTGGCTGGGCTCACATAGGGCACTAAACCAAAAGTGCATTTAGCCCAAATCACAGTAAAGTGCAAGAATCACCTTCCTTCCATTTCATGGAAACTTGTGAAAAGTCGGTTTGCCTTTGCCTTCTTCCAGCATGCTAGCTACCCAGAGTAACGTTTGAGTCAAATAACATTTGGATCTAATGACATACATAAATACATTCTTAACTTACCAGACTATCATACAATCTTAAGATTTCTTGGTGGGGATCCAAGTATTAATCAGATCCTAGTTTGCTTAGCTAAGGTCTAGCCCAGTGGTAGTCAACCTGGTCCCTACCGCCCACTAGTGGCCGTTCCAGCTTTCATGGTGGGCGATGGGGGGTTTGCTGTAACTCTGCCTTATAAATTTTATAAAGTAAAGTTACTTCCCTACTTTAAAAAGCACCATGACTGTGGAACCGGTGGGCGGTTAGAAAATTTTTACTACTAACAGGGATACAAAAGTGGGCGGTAGGTATAAAAAGGTTGACTATCCCTGGTCTAGACAATATTACTTAATATTCCCATTACTACATAGGAAAATAGGTGGATTTGTGTAGGCAACGGCTTTTCCTCAGCATTACCTACTGGTCATTTTTCTACGTCGCTTTTATATATTTAATGACCACAACTGGAACTGCCAGAATTGTCAGAATTGCTAAACAAGGTGGTCCTTTGATGTATTGCTTAACAACAGCTTTGCTTAATGATGGAGCTGACAGTCCCAATTAAGGTCATAAAAGATGACTACCTGTATGGAAGTTGTGGGTGGGATTTGGAATACAGTATGTGCCTTACTTACGGTGTAATCAGGACAGGTTTTCCTTCAGTTGACATGGATATTTTTCTGCCTAATTCTCAACAGTGGTGATATAACCAATTTAAGTATATTCTAATATCTCAGTATGGACCAGATGCTTTTGCTTTCTCTGAGAAACCTGAGCTGTTAATACACTTGATGGAAGCAATATCTGAAATAAAAACCACATCCTTTTTATATCATAAACCAAAAAAGAAAAAGAAATATATTAAGGCTGACATTAAGAGCATTTGTGGTTCATGGATTAAAGAACTGGAGCAGCCAATTAAAGAACACCACTAGCTGCAAATCTTTAAAACGAGTCAGTGAATTTGAAACTAAAACTGGTTCATGCAAATATTGAATTTTAAGTTTATTGAACACTATGAAGGGGTTTGAAAGAATGGATGCCAGATTTTCTCTGTTAGTACGGGTAATGTAAAAATTTTGAGGGGTCATTATGAATCACTACTATCCTTTGGAATAATATTTTAATGTACATAAATATATTTTGAGGATTTTGTTCAGTGTTGAATATGTTAATTTTAAATTATGTCCCCAAACTTGAAAACTGATTATTTTTGAGAAGTTATAGTTGTATCAGTCTTGAGATGTAGCTAAGAGAAATTTGAAAAGTAGTAATATTCTTGGTAATAAGAATTGGATTCAAGAGAAGCATGACTTTTTGAAAAAGCAATTTTATCTGTTAATCAAAAATGACTAAAGATGCTTTTCTGAGACGTAGGTTTTAAAATACTTTGTAATGTATGATAATAATTATTAATTTTCATGTAATGCATGATTTATATATGACATATATTAATAGTTTTCTGTTTTTCTGCTCTTTCTTTTGTTGTTTTTCATGTAATTCTTTCCTCTTTTTTTATATTTTAAACAGGTTTCTGTTTACACCTGTTAGAACAATTATATTTTTTTTAAAAAATACAAATGTAAACTGGGGAAACTCTACTATGAATATAAGTGAACCCAGTTTCAAGGAAAAGCATTTGCATGTTATCTGTTTATAAATAAGAGTTTTGATTTTAATTGAAACTGTACAGAACAGCAACTTGTAACCATCCTCATCCTCACAGCAACAGCATTCTGATCGATCCACAATTTCATACACAAATCCAATATTTGTGTATATCCAAGTTATCTCACACTTAGCTGTTCAAAATCTACAGAGCTGATTGTGTGAAGTTAGGGAGATCCTTACTGTCTTCTGAATTGTTTCGGGATTTTAAAAATCAAATGCAAGAAAAGCTTATTTGATTTACAGAACTATTATAAAAATACTTCTTTTAGCAATTTAGCCTAGTCATGGAAAAATCAAACTAAAATATAAAAAGAAATTAATAAAACTATGTCTCTCTCTGAAGAAGACATCAATAAAATTTGTCACATTTAGAATTGTTAATTTTAGAATTGTTAATTTAAAAGCTCAGAATAATTGGACAGCAACCAAATTCAGAATGAAAGCAATGAGTAAATTATAGATAAAACCTTCAACCCTAAATTCAAAGACTTCAAAAGTGATGTAAAGCGGTACTAAAAAAAATACAAGCCTGTCAACACTTCATTCATCAATTAACCTGACCTGCTATTAAAACTTAGATTCACAGTTAGCAGATTAGAACATTTCACAACACAAGATGCCTGTTAAAAATTCATCTTTATACATCTATTCATTACAGTGTTTCTTTAAGAAAACTTAAATTAGCTTTTGCAACTATGCATCTGAAAAGGCTTAGATCTCAGACGCTGTTTCTTTCCCTTTAGCCTCTTTTGCACCTTGCTGTGTGCATTGACCAGGTGGATAGTTTACCTTGAAAGGCATCCAAAGGGCAATTTACATAGTAATCTTAATTGCACATGTTTACTCTTAAACTAATCCCAACTGAACCCTTAATGCATACTTCTGAATTCATAGGGCTTCGCTCTTAAGCCTAAGGCTATTAACTACAATAGAACCAAATATCACATCAAAATACTTAGACTAATTAGCCCTATCGCAGCAACAAGATTTTTCACGACCGTTACCAAGCATGCTCTTTATCATGCTATGATCATGCTGAGGTTATAATGCAGTACCGAAGGCTACTTCTGCTGACTGTTGCTGCCAGCAGTTTGGCAGTTCGAATCTCACTGGCTCAAGGTTGACTCAGCCTTCTGTTCTTCCAAGGTCAGTAAAAGGAGGACCCAGATTGTTGGGGGCAGTTTGCTGACTCTGTAAAACTGCTTAGAGAGGACTGTAAAGCACTGTAAAGTGGTATATAAGTCTAAGTGCTATTGCTATCAGTTCCACCACTCTGAGTACTTGTTTCCAAAATCAGATGCTGTTTATTAACTCACAAAGAGAGTTTCTTAATATTATTTCCAGATTGGTTTATATTCTGAGAGGGGGTTATTTGATTCCAAGAATGTCTTTACAGAAAATGGAACTATCAATTAATAAGAATTAATGAGAATTTGGTTTTCCAAATCTGAACCTAGAACACGCTTCACTGGAATTAAGTATTAAATACTGGAAGCCAAAACTCTGTCAATTTTCTAATATGGGCAAATTCGGAATAGACATATATAGTACATTGGTGGAATGGACAGTATTAGACTCAAAATAGACAAAAACTCAAATATTTCTGGAAACAATTTGTCAATTAGAAAGTTATGGGATGCAATGTCTAGTAAAGGAAGATCTGATCCTTTTTCTTATGCTAAATTGATTTTAGGGGAAAACCCAATTTTAAAAATTGGGGAAAAGATGGTGTTATGAAAAAAATGGATAGAAGCATGGATATTGACTTTAGATCAACTGATAAACGATACTATATGGACTCTAAATCTTAAAGCTTAGTTCCCATTCAGTCTCCCCATTACGGTTGTTAGGGCAAACCTCTTGGCTTTTTCAGGGCAATAATGTTCTGCAACTAGGAAGGTATTTAAACTATTGTATACAGTACCTAAAATCTAACAATTAAGAAAAAGAATATTTTGGGTCAATAGATACATTTGAAATGCAGAGAACATGCTACTGAGTGATAAGCATTGCATGCTTATAAAAAGAGTACTATAACTGATGGAATCCGTCAAAGCAATATAGCAATGACTTCTACAGGGAAATGCAGAATATTGTAGAATATCCCAGGTTTTGGGGGTTCATTTATTCTGAAACATATCAAGAGGCCATAGCAGTCTAATTCTGCACTCTGAATAATGTCCCATGAGCTGGCTCTAATACTCTTTCAAGCACTACAATGAAGATGAAGCATTGATGGAGGGAACAGCGTTAACAGGGTCCTTTCACACATTTCAAAAGCCCTGTTCTGATAATATTTTTGCATATGGATCAACAGAGGAGGAATTATAAACAACATTTCCTTTAAGACATACTAGCCACATCACTGACAAGCTGGTACATTGTGCTTGCTATGAGGAACCTCGGGCACAAAGAAAGAAAAATCTGTGAACTCCGCATGGCATTAGGAAGGGCATCCAGCCACTCCATGGCTCAGCTCCATCCAGTCACCTCTTTTCTATTGCAAACTACATGGTTGTAAAAAGGCAGTTTATAAAGGTATATACAGTATAAAATAGAACTTATAGAGATAAAATTACACATTTAGATTCTACTGATCTACTTCCAATTACTAAAGTAGGGTTCTCACAAATTGTATAATTTTGTTGAAGGAATTACTGTCCTCGTGATCTGCATATTGATAGAAGTCCTACCTTTAATGGGCTGCTGATCATTAGAATTGAAATTGTTGGGCTCTTTCTGGAATTCAAATCCCAAATTCAGTATGTTTTATAAAAGTTTATGAGATGGTAAAATTGAAGGTTGATTGAACTCTTTGGTTACTTTTAGGAAATCTTGCTGGTTGATTTATTGTTTGATATACTTCTTTCAAAAATACACTAATGTCAAATATGTTTTAAAGCTTAATTTTTTGAGAGCCCTATTGATGAGTGAGTGCAGAAAACACTGTATATATTTAGCCTGGAAAAGAGATAAGTAAAGGGTCACACAAGATTTAAGAAAATGTCACAATTAATGGAAAAAAGTATGCACTCCTACTTCAAAATTGGGATTTAACAAAAGAACTCAAGTTATAAGAAAAAGAAATATCCATTATGATGTGTTGAAAAGTAGAACTGTTTGTCTTACAAGATAGATTGCCCTTAGATAGCACTTTTAAACAAAAGGTGAATAGCACAAGTATTAAACAATAATAGATTAACTTTGAAGGTCCTTGCAACTCTATGAATGCAGGGTTTTTTTCATTAAATATATCACACACAAATGTGTCTTCCTTAACCTTGTTTCTGGAGTGCTTGAAATCATTTTCTCTATGTTAAAGCTGATGGTTGACAAGAAATAATCAGTGGGTATTCTTTCAGATTTATGATAAACTATCTTCCTCAGCAAGGTTACATTATCCAGATAGTTCCTTTGATCTGACTTTAATAGAAGCTTTCAGGAGAAGTGCCAGCTGGGGCAAACAATGAAAGAACAGATGATAAGTTCTGAACATACTAAAATCAAAGTACTTTAAACTGAAGAAAGAGTTCTTTAGAAGATAAAAGTTTACGTAACAGATTTCTTATTGAATGTGTTCTACATTGTGTGAACCTTCCCAAACCTGGATAAATTATGCAAAATTAGATAAAAGTGGTTTTTCTTTGGGTAACGACACACAGACCCATAACCCAATCACAAGAAGATAAATTGGCTTAACATTTTTTACCGACATTGTATAAAAAGGACTTTCTGATAAGTAGCTTTGGGAAATGAAGGAAAGAGATTGGGAACCACTATTTTAAGGAGTCCAATGTGTTTCCCTGCTGCAATGCAAAGCAGACAAGTAGAAAATGCATTTGTCTGCAGTTCTATTTTCATCACTGGGGCCTTTACAAACAAGCCATTTATGGATTTTTTTTTTCAAAGATCTCTTGCTTCAAAGAAATATTAGGCAAAGGACAACAATAAAACCAATAAACAGTAGCCTGGAAACCAAAGTTGCTATTTGTAAAGAAATCCAAAATTAAACTGAGGTAAAATGCATATGATGGAAAATAATACAAAATATTAAACAATATGATTCCTGTACTATAGAGATGCTGGCTGTTTGTAAACATCAGCCTTTTCACTATAATATACCCATCACAGTAACAATATAATATATAATATATTCGGTATAGGTTCACTACTTCAATATAATTCAGTGTTATGCCACGGCATTCTAATATATGTATTGCTCACATTAACCATCCGCTTCATTAAGGATATGTCAAGAGACTTGAAACTGCCTTCTGTAATTTATTTAGTCTTGAATTTAACAGGCTAGAGTTCCTATTAATTGGAAAATTGGCAATAAATTGTAATTCCACCATCACTTCCATCCCAGCAAAAGAATATTTCTTTGAATACATTTTTGGAAAACAGATTGCATTAAATTGACATTAACATTTCAAAATGCGTACAATATTTTTCTGAAAGAATGAATTGAGCAAAGTCACTGTTGCTCTATTAAACATGGAGCATGTAAGCACATTAAGAAATATTTTTAGCACAATTATTTCAGCTACAGTCCATACATAAAATTGTAGTGAGAAAAACTATCCCACCTCCATTCTTCTAATCTATACATTCAAACCAATAATTTTTAAACAATTAAATAGTATGTATGATCAACTTTCTGAATCCTTATTTAGAAAGTTTAGGATTTAAACATGACTAATACTTGCAGAGGGATGCCAACTTGAAAAGTACTGCTATGTAAACTAGCATTGCATATAGTACAACAATGTAGAACGCTCTGGGCATTGAGGAGAAATCATGTTTTGAAATGCTTCAATAACATTGATGGAGAAGTAATGTCAAAAATAAATGGGAAGTTATTTCAAATGTTTAGGTGATTGTCACCTGTTATCTTTTAAAAAAACAAATAGAAATTCTGTTCTGAGGAAAAAATACTAAGGAAATCTAAACCAAAATTTCTCAAACTGTTTAGTTCAGGGCTGTCAAACTCCCGGCCGGTGGGCCACACGCTGGCAATGCCCACGCCCAATTTAGCAAATGTGGGGGGGGAGTCCCAATATGTCACACGACGACGCCGTGATGCTGTGAGTTTGACTGGTTTAGATGGAGAAATTGTACAAGTGTTTTTATACCTCTGAAGTAGTGAGGGACGGATTAGGATGACCCTTGACAGTCTCAACACTGCTACTACTGACAGGTAGACAGGTCTTCCTTCTCTACTGCGTCTCCTGTTTACATATGAGAAAAAAAACAAAGCACCGGACGCTCCGAAGAGCAGATTTCCCAACTTCCCACTATTTGAAAGAAATATTGCTAATATTATAGGACATACAATAAGTATGAACAGATCTATCCTGTTAACTACAAACTCTAGATAGGAAATTTCCATTTTTTTTTTTTTTTTTGTGCAAAGTAGTTGTTGAGAAACATTTTCCTTTCTTTTAGAAACTAGTTGAGACTCAAATCCCATATTTTGGATGGAACAAAGGAATAAGCAAATTTTTCTCTAAAAGTGCTGCAGTTCCCAAGACTAATCTACTTCACAAAGAATCTTCAGTGATTACTTGGGTCATTTTTTCACATTTGACTTAATGTACAGGTTCCCTAGTAAACACAAAACACAAATGAATATCATGTCTGCCAGTTAGATTTCTTTTAAGGAGGGTTTCAGCCAATACATTTGTCCCAACAATCTTCAATAATGTGAAATTCACCTAAATCCATTTAAATCTACATTCTTCTCTAAACTTAAGGTTATATCGAATCATCACATTGTTCTTCTATTTCCACTGATGAAAAGATTTGTTTACTTGTTTATTAGACTAGTCCTGATAAAAATATTGCCTAATTATGAGTTGTATTTTTTTTCTTTAAAACTCAACACAGCTTATCTTATTTGCTAGATAAGATAATCAATGCTCATTGGTGCCTCTGAAGCAAGAAATAAAATAAATAAATATATTTATTTATAAATATATATAACACTTTTCTGGCACTAATATACTCACCTGGATTAACGTTTAGGATAATTACTTATACAATAAAATAATACTCAGACTTTTTTTCATTAAAAGAACACCACCCAGCACCTATCCTCTTGTCACTCTGGAGGTTTCTATTAGAATAATTATTTCATTAAGGGGCATTAACGTATCTTCTGCAAACCATTGAGTTTCCAAAAACCTCAAATACTATATCAAAATTATAACTACTTCCAAAGAAAATCAAGTTGCTTCTTTGTTGTATAGAAAATGGCATCACATATGCCCTTGGAAACAACTAACTATATTTACAGTAGATGAACACATAAGTATATACGATGAATGCATAATATTTATATCAAGTATATCAATATTCAAGTATCCATTGTTTAACATTGCAATTCTCTTTTAAAATGTCATCCCATCATTTTAAAGATATTATAGCAATCTGTAAATGGGAATTTAAAAGTTCCTACAGTGCAAGGGAATCACAAAAAGTAGTTTTATTTTCTTTACCACATCAAATATTATTTCTAAGGAATTCTACAATGTGGTTCCAAATATGCACCTTAAATTAAAAAAAAACTAAGTACAATCTTTCATTTATTTTTAATGACTTTTAATAGCAACCAGAGGCTCAAATCACTTAGAAAAAATTCCGTAGGTAATTACCATGAGCACAAGTGGGAAATGGTCCACCAAAAACACAAAATTTATCTCTAGAAACCTGAAATTTTGAGAGGAAATACTTAATTTTTTTAAAATCATAATAGACAACTCAACTATTTAATTATTCTGTTCCTCTTCAACAGCAGGAATAATTTCAATCTTATCACTCTGTAACAGGATAGAAAACCCTTCAACCAGCGTAACTGCTGTATAAATTACACTGGATGTACCATAAAGAAGCACAGATACTGATTTTCTATCTGCATTAGAAAACATTAACCAGCAAAATTACCTCTGCCCAGAATCCAATCCTGGAAATTTCTGTCCCGGAAAAGGTAAAAATATGGATCCATGGGAAACTAGTTTGAGTGACATAATACTTTTCTTCATTGTTTTTTTTTTTTGAAGGAAAATATATGAATTTAGAGCTTTTATCCACTTAGTTAGATCTCTTTATCAGTACAGCCTTTTCAGTTGTTGAGTCAGTTGAATATTGTATCAACAGTTTTGAATTCAACTGCTCGATACACTATTAAGACAGGAAGCCCACTGATTAACAAGATTATTTTGCAGTGTTCTGCAAAATCATTGGAAGTAAATAAGTTTCTACAGAATAACATTTTGTTTCTCCTGTGCTCTTTTTTTCTTTATTTCCCTTTATGATTTATAAAGTGGAAGTTCATTGTCCTTATGTTCATTACATTAGTGAAAGGTGAATCTACTGTTATGCAACACAGAGACTATATCATGTTCTAATAAGACAGCATTATGAAACGGATGCCATAACATATTTGAAACAGTTTGTTATTACTAATTATATCATGGTTGATGGAGAAACTGGCTTGCCTTAAGGTTTTACCAACAAATGTCTTGGAGGGTAAATTTAGTAACACCTCTACTGAAGATGTACAGTATCTCTCAGTATCTCTTAATAAAGATTGAGACCTTGACGCGTATTTTGTTGAATTGCTTTATTAATATACCTGTGTAACTCGTATGGCTTCTTTTTTGTCTAAAAGTTCAAGTATGTCTGCTCCATTTTATTCTCATTCTCTCTCTCCCCCCCCCTCGCTCACCCTCTCTCATACACATACACACACACACACACACACACCAAATTTGGTGCTAGAGTTTGTTCAATCTACAAAGGGCTCTTCAATAATTTGAATAGTGAGAATTAGTGACACAATTAATTTTATACAGATCTTGCCAACATGTCCTTTACGTGGATGTCCTGATTTTGGAATGGCCAAGTATTGTAACCAAACTTTTATTAATTGATCATTGAGGGGAAACCATATTTACTAATAAAACCTCAGAGATATTTTAACTGAATGAGAAAATAATGTCTACCACCATTCCTTTTATTTATATAAGTAATACAGAACCATTTCTGTCTGAACAATAAAGGAGACAAGCAAAATTAGTCTATATGCAATTAATAACATCATAAAGTATTTTTAAAGAATTTTTATTTTTAAACAAAATAAACACAAACAAACATAAAACATAAAACCATCTTCTAGTTACATACAGTGTGTTGGTTGGTTACAAAACCTTTGTGCATCCTCTCCATAGTCCTCACTTACAATTTATATAAAATCTCGTCTTATCAGTCTAGTACAGTGGGGCAAAAAAAGGATTTAGTCAGCCACCAATTGTGCAAGTTCTCCCACTTAAAAAGATGAGAGAGGCCTGTAATTGACATCATAGGTAGACCTCAACTATGAGAGACAAAATGAGAAAACAAATCCAGACAATCCCATCTCTGATTTGGAAAGAATGTTTTTGCAAATTATGGTGGAAAATAAGTATTTGGTCAATATCAAAAGTTCATCTCAATACTTTGTTATATGTCCTTTGTTGGCAATGACAGAGCTCAAGCGTTGTCTGTAAGTCTTCACAAGGTTGGCACACACTGTTGCTGGTATGTCGGCCCATTCCTCCATGCAGATCTCCTCTAGAGCAGTGGTGTTTTGGGGCTGTCGCTGAGCAACATGGACTTTCAACTCCCTCCAAAGGTTTTCTATGGGTTTGAGATCTGGAGACTGGCTAGGCCACTCCAGGACCTTGAAATGCTTCTTACGAAGCCACTCCTTCGTTGCCCGGGTGGTGTGTTTGGGATCATTGTCCTGCTGAAAGACCCAGCCACGTTTCATCTTCAATGCCCTTGCTAATGGAAGGAGGTTTGCACTCAAAATCTCACGATACATGGCACCTTTCATTCTTTCCTGTACACAGATCAGTCATCCTGGTTCCTTTGCAGAGAAACAGCCCCAAAGCATGATGTTGCCACTCCCGTGCTTCAAAGTAGGTATGGTGTTCTTTGGATGCAACTCAGCATTCTCTCTCCTCCAAACACGACGAGTTGTGTTTCTACCAAACAGCTCTACTTTGGTTTCATCTGACTATATGACATTCTCTCAATCCTCCTCTGGATCATCCAAATGCTCTCTAGCAAACTTCAGACGGGCCTGGACATGTACTGGCTTAAGCAGGGGGACACGTCTGGCACTGCAGGATCTGAGTCCCTGGAGGCGTAGTGTGTTACTGATGGTTATAGCCTTTGTTACGTTGGTCCCAGCTCTCTGCAGGTCATTCACTAGGTCCCCCCGTGTGGTTCTGAGATTTTTGCTCACCGTTCTTGTGATCAGTGATCTTGTATATATTCCATTTTCTAATTATTGCTCCCACAGTCGATTTCTTCACACCAAGCTACTTGCCTATTGCAGATTCAATCCTCCCAGCCTGGTGCAGGTTTACAATTTTGTTTCTGGTGTCCTTTGACAGCTCTTTGGTCTTCACCATAGTGGAGTTTGGATTGTGACTGTTTGAGGTTGTGGACAGACGTCTTTTATACTGCTAACAAGTTCAAACAGGTGCCATTAATACAGGTAATGAGTGGAGGACAGAGGAGCCTCTTAAAGAAGAAGTTACAGGTCTGTGAGAGCCAGAAATCCTGCTTGTTTGTAGGTGACCAAATACTTATTTTCCACCATAATTTGCAAATAAATTCTTTCCAAATCAGACAATGGGATTGTCTGGATTTGTTTTCTCATTTTGTCTCTCATAGTTGAGGTCTACCTATGATGTCAATTACAGGCCTCTCTCATCTTTTTAAGTGGGAGAACTTGCACAATTGGTGGCTGACTAAATCCTTTTTTTGCCCCACTCTATATATGCATACATTATTATCATTGTTAATCATTCATTTGACCATAACTATTATTACACCATTTTATGCGAGATATTCTAAATTCTGAGTTAATTTATATTATAGTACTTCATTACATCTTTCTAAATCCATCCAATAGTAATACATCTTTATATTATATTCTGTATCATTCCATTATCCTTGTATTGTAAAAATCTCTAACATATTTCATTTCCATGTTGTTGTTTTTTGTCTAACCATTGATAAAATAAATCCCGTATCTTATAAAATTGTTTATCTTCTTGTCCTCTAATTTCAAATGTCAATTTACTCATTTCGGCACATTTCATTATTTTCTAAATAACTTCCTCCTGCGTTGATATTTTCTTTTTTCCAGTTTTTTGCAAATGCAATTCTAGACACTGTTAACACAATTGCAACCAAATATTTCAATTCTCTACTATATATTTCTGGTAAAATCCCCAATAAAAATATATCTGGTTTAAAGTCTATATGTTTTTCTGTCATTTTTTCTTCTAGCCACTGTCGTAAAAACCTTCTATTTTAGGATCTTTATCATATCTAGAATGTATTTGCACACATGAAAACCAATTCATCCTTATACCTTGTTCTCCCAGTTCTTGCATAGATTTAAGTTCACCCTTTCCATTTAATATTTTACTATATCTGACTGTTTGTTCCTTTTTGTATGTTGTTGGATATAAAAATGCTTCAATAGTTGATAACTAGACTGAATTTTTAAAATCATAATGCCTTTCCAAGTCATTATTTCTTCCAAGTTTTCTCCATTTTCTTCTTCTATCTTTTGAAATCTGACAATATTTCACTCTTATCTTTTTCAATCTCGTTCAGTCTGCTGTCAATGTCTCCAATTTTCTTATCTTTTTGCTCATCTTTTTCTTCAAATTTTTTGGAATCTGTCCTCATATTTCATCATCATGTGATGGATATTCTCCATTTTTTCCTCTATTTTTTTCTGTTCTTTGTTCAATGTTTTCTATTCTTTGTTCAATATTCTCTGTCTCTTTTCAATACTCTCTGTTCTTACTTGTATTTTCTGAATTCCTTGCCTAATCATCTGCAATGTCACTTCCTTTTCCTCTTCCTGCTGCCATGTATTGATCTTTGTCCTCCAGAGGGTGAAGAAGAAGAAATTGGTACTGAAGAGCCCATGGCTGTTGCCTTTTTACTCATTTAAAGCTGAAAAATACAAGGTCTTCAGGCTCTTCTATACCTTAATCCACTTATAGGGGGGGTGGGGGGGAGGAAAGTAAGGGAGTAAAAAAAATGGAAAAGGAAAACACTGCCACTGTATAAAATCCATGGCTCTTATGTGTAACATCATAAAGTATTGGCCCCATACATTTAGTCACACCATTTGATAGGTAGCCATAGAAAAATTTAGATTCACATTCAATAAAGTATTGATAAGATAGTCAGTAGTTGCATATTAACGAAAAGCAGCAAAAATAAAATAAAAAAATCACTCTCAGTTAAGAAAAAGCCAACATAGTAACTAAATTCTATTTCACAGACACTTAAAACCATTTTGTTAAAACAGTTACAAGTCATATTTTAAAAAGAAATAGATTGCTTAAATTGTACCTATAACATTTAAAACTGTTGTAGGAAATGACGGGACACATAAGCCAGCTCTTCAGAGAAGGAAACGTTTATTTGTGCAGGTTCATAGCAAAGAATAAATGGCCTGAACACCGAGTGAAATTCAGGAACTTCCTTATATAGTTTATCACTTTCAGCTAAAGCCATCTGTTAGTTTTGGAAACACCCCTCAAGATTTGCCCTTGAGTTACAGAAAGTAGGTCTAGAGGATGTCATAATACATAGGTCAGCCAATGGACATACATGGCTCATATTTTGAGGAACTAACAAACAGCCAGGCAAGCAGATGGGCTAAAATACAGGGCGGGGCATAACCTTTTCCTAGGGGGTCACAGCAAGATCGACAGCAGTTTACAACTTCCGCGACACCTCATTTTAAAGCCCATAAAAAACTGAATTGAATGAGCTATTAAATGTTAAATTTGCTTTAAGAATGGCTGGAAAATTCGATTCGGAAGAACAAAGGATCATTGACAGAATAAAATGCATTGCCTTTCGAGAGGCTCGCGATGCTGGAGCCAGATCTCAATCCGGCAGAGAACATTGGGGCCATAATTAAGGATGAAGTGGAAGCTCTGATGATTCAGGAGCAAGGTCAAAATCGATATTCGGTTGAAACTTTGAGAATGAATTTGGAAACTGTGTTGAAAAATCTGGAAAATCGAACGGAACTGTTTGAAGATTTGTTGTGTTCTTATCCACCTCGTTTGAATGCTGTTCGAAGGGCTAATGGTGGTCATACTGACTATTAAATCGTGTCAATAAACTCAGTTTTTGATGGGCTTTCGAATGGTGTATGAATTATTTGTGTTGTTATTACAAGTGTTGCTGTGACCCCCTAGGAAAAGGTTATGCCCCACCCTGTAGATGCTTTGCCTCAGCATATTTCATGTGCAAACTTCCTTCTAACCCGTGTCTAACCGCACTATGTCCTAAAAGCAAATCTTGCAATTTCTATATGAACAGTTAAAGCTTAATATCATGAAACCCTAGTTTGGTTCAGGCTTGAGGCCTACTTTGGTTCAGCCTGCCACCTTAAAACCACATTTTACAATAAAACAGAAATAAAAATATTTTATTCCATGATTTGCTATTTCCTGTAAGATGAGGACTATTAGCTGAAAAAATAAGCCAATCAATTTAAATTTGGAGAAAATTGCTAAATTTAATTTACTTTATTGCCATTGTACATATATACACAGTTTACACATACAACGAAATTCACATAACACCCAGAGACCCAGAGGCCCAACACACATAACAATCCCCAAACATCCCCACCCACCCAAAAAATCCCCTGCCCCTAAACCACCCAAGCATCCACACAACTGACCAAGAAGTGCTGTCCAACAGCTCACTGACGGTGGGCCTTTAGTTCAATGTTGAGTGCAATTATAGCTCTGGGATAAAAGCCATTCAGAAGACGCGTGGTCCTAGTTTTAATTGTTTCTGTATCTTCTGCCAGAAGGCAACAGTCTAAAAAGTCTAAATTGATACAAGATTAAAAAAAGATCTGTAATTAAAGGCACTATCATAATGCGAACCAGAGTGGAAGACTGAAGAGACCGTGTCAAGCATTCTAACTTATTATGATGTTAATAGTATTCAGTAGATACTAGAGCAGAAAATAATCCAGTGACAGCTCATTGATTCCAAATTTCCGATAAGGCATACTCCATGCAGTCAATTTGTGACAAGCCCTCCACAGCAATGTATTATTTATCCATTGTGTCTCATAGGATTGCTTTTGTGAGATGGGCAGCTATGCAAATGTAATTAATAAGTACAAATAAATAAATGTGGCCATAGGGATATCTTTTAAAAATTAAAAATATCCACTCACTGCACAATCATGAATTATGAAGATTGGGATGTTGTGATATTCTTACTGAATTATATAAGATGTACTCGAAAAATGTCACATTTGAGTACAATATTGAAAATTTTATTTGCCAGTTATTGGAATTAGTAGCTGCTGTAAATGAAGAGAAGGCATACTGGGGATTAAATTTTCTTCTATATATAGATAATAATTGATGTATATTGAAACTCAGCTGCGTTTACTGAATTATTGGAACTCAATAAAGAATTAGAGAGGTTGCTGTACATCTCTTCCTAGAATCCCTCATTATTTGCCATGTTAGCTGAGGATGCTGGGAGTAGTGCCTCGATATTTAGTGAGCCAGATTTTCTCTTGTTCAGCTCAACATAATCAAGGATAAGTTAGTGACAAAACGATGTTCATTTTTCCATCTAGACATTTGGGAAGAAAAGGAAGAGCAGGATGCCAGAATGAACAATTGCTTTTATCTGCCACACACCTGCAATTATATAAGTAAAACGAGTGAACAAAGCTCTTCGAAGTCTATTTCACTGGCATGTTTTTGAGATCAATTTTAGACAAGGATTGTTTATGTACCGATTGACAAGTGTTCTCTCTAGCTTGTAAGTGCACACAATGGAGGACAGGGAAAGAATGAACATCGGCTGAAGGGTCCTTTTCTGTGCACTGCGGGAGAGTCCAAGCAATGGGTTAAATCAGTCTGGTTGCCCTAGGACTGAGGAACCCTTTTCCTTGGCCACGCCTCCTGGTGTTGCTTGGCCCCAGAATTTTGACAAGGTCTGGAACCCGTGAAGTCTGAAAGTGTGATGAAGCAGTAAAGGAAAGTCCACTTTGACACGACGGTCACGAATCCCTGGACGGAGGAGCCAGGGTGGGTTGGACTCTCCCACAGTACACAGAAAAGGACCCTTCAGGTAAGCCAATGATCATTTTCCTACGCACTGCTTGGAGAGTCCAAGCAATGGGGCATACCCAAGTTATATGTCACTAGGGCGGGCAGAAGATCAGTCCTGGGATTCGGTCATGGAAACAACCGCCTGGAGAACCTGCCTGCCGAACGAAGCTTCAGCCGATGCATACATGTCCAATTTATAGTTCCTGACAAAGGGCGATGGTGAAGACCACATAGCCTCTCTGCAGATGTCATCAAAGGTAGTCTGAGTAGCCCAGGCCGCGGTGGTGGCAGCGCTCCTTGTGGAATGAGCAGTAATGTGTCGAGGTACTGCCCTGGACTGATGTTCATATGCAGCTGCAATGCATGCTCTCAGCCACCTGCCGACCGTAGAAGATGTCACCTTCTTACCGAAGGAGCCTGATTGGAATGACACAAAGAGGGCCTCTGACTTGCGGAAGTCTGCAGAATGCTTGATGTATATCCGCAGGGCCCATCTGACATCCAACATATGCCAAACACGTTCCCTTGGGTGGTTGGGGCGTGGGCAAAAGTTTGGTAAGAGAACTTCCTGCGCCTTGTGGAACCAGGTGTTGATCTTTGGGGTGAAGGCAGGGTCCAGACGCAGCACGACCCTGTCCGGATAAATGATAGAGCCGCCAGCTCTGATATGTGCCTCACAGATGTTATTGTGACAAGAAAGGCAGCCTTTAAGGTGAGGTGTCGAAGTGAAGTTGTACATAGAGGCTCAAAGGGGGGTGAAGTAAGAGCCTGTAGGACCACCGATAACTGCCAGGTGGGATGGGATAATGGTGAACCCACCAGAGGGCGTAAGTTGGAGGAGCCCTTAAGGAAACAGTGAACCCTTAATATTTTGCTAAGGGGCTGGGTCGCATAACTGGACCAAACGGTGGATAGTGCCACCACCTGATGACGAAGGGTGTTGGGGGCGAGACCCTTGTCTAGGCCCTCCTGTAGAAAGTCCAATACATGGGAAACAGGTGCAATGACTGGATCAAGCTGGAGGTTGTCACACCACTTGGCGAAGGTGGACCAGGTGGAATCGTATATCCTGGTCGTTGAAGGGCGCCTGGATGCCTGGATGGTACGTACCACCTCCTCTGACAGGCCCTCTCTCCTCAGGAGGTCCCCCTCAAGTGTCAGACGGCCAGCTGGAGCCACTGGGGGTCCAGGTGGACAATGGCCCTCTGACTGAGGGAGATCTGGTCTTGAGGGATTCACCATGGAGTGGACACCGACAGGCTGATAAGGTTGGTGTACCAGGACCTCCGAGGCCAGAGGGGTGCGATGAGGAGTACCTCCGCCCTCTCCGCAATGATTTTGCAGATCACCTCTGGTAGCAGCAGTAGAGGAGGGAAGGCGTATAGCAGTCCCTGGGGCCACCAACTACCAGCATCGAAGGGCATCCGTCCCCTCCACTCCCAGCGAATGAAAGCGGGAGAAGAAGAGTTGGAATTGTGTGTTCTCTAGTGTGGTGAACAGGTTGATCATGGGAGTGCCGAATCCGCGAGACAACTGGTGGAACAGGACTGGATCCAATCACCACTCTGCATTGTCTATGGTGGTCCTGTTCAACCAGTCTGCCTGAGTATTGTCCACTCCCAAGATGTGGTCGGAGCGAATGGATGCAACGTGACACTCTGCCATGAGTTTCCTGGACCTGGTGCTGCCCTGGCGATTTATATGTGCCTTGGTGGCCACATTGTCCATCATCAGGAGGACATGATGATGTAGAATGTCCCGGTGAAAATGTCGCAGGGCAATCCTCTTTGCCTGCTGCTCCAAGAAGTTGATATTGCAAGGTGCTTTGGCTGGAGACCACTTGCCCTGAGTTACGCGATGTACCATGTGTGCCCCCCAGCTGGCAAGGCTGGCATCTGTTGTGATGACCACTTTAGCAGGTTCCTCGAACAGGTGTTCCTTCAGTAGAGCTGTTGATTGCCACCACTTGAGGAAACTCTTCACTGTTGCGGGAAGCCGCACCGTCATGGATAAGTTGCTCCTGTTGGCTTTCTGATGGGGCAGGAGAAGCCACTGCAACTCTCTGGAATGGAGCTGTGCCCAGGGGACGATCGAGATGCAGGAGATCATCTTCCCCAACAGTTGCGAGAGGACTGGCATGGAGACTCGCCTCAAGCTCTGAACCTTGTGGGTCAGAGATACTAAACCTTGTGGGTCAGGGATACTAAACTGTCTATCCTGTCCTGGGAAAGGAACACCATGCAATTTGATGTGTCTATCACCGCCCCCAGGTGGAGGAGGTTGGTAGTTGGGGTGAGATGACTCTTTTCCAGGTTCAAAAGAACCTGTGACTCCGGATAGACCTCATGGTGATGTGGAGGTCCCGTAAGGCCTGTTTCCTGGATGATGATTGAATGAGAATGTCCTCCAGATAACATTGTAGTCTTACGGCCTGTGTCTGAGGTGCGCTGCAACCACTGACAGAACTTTTGTGAAGGTCCTGCATGCCAATGACAGGCCGAATGGAAGGGTCCTGTACTGATAGTGTCGGTTGGTGTATAAAAACCGCAGGAATCTTCGGTGTTGTGGCTGAATAGGGATATGTAGATAAGCCTCCTTTAATCTTAATGGACATCAGGAGGTCCCCCTGGCGGATCCCTGCTAGGATAGTCTGCAGGGATTGCATCTTGAACCTCCTGTATGCGATGTGACGGTTGAGGCTGCTGCTGTCCCTCCAACCACTGTAGCGTCTACTAGGGAAGGATAAGTCTAGAATCTCACAAAAGAGAGTGCCACAAAGTTTATATCCAGACAATGCATTTTAACAGCACAATTTGTACTCTTTATCTTAGACTACTTAACAATAATAAAACAACAATGTGGGTTCCTTAAGGAAGTCTTTTGAGGCTTTTACAGAGAAACAATTAGACAAACTGACTGCACTTAAGAAAGCCCAAACTAACAGTAGGCCAGAGCAGCCTGCACCTAATGGCAAAAACATTTTAACTCCAACTGTAATGCCAGTAGGAGAGAGGACTCCGCTTTACTCTGGGATGAAAAGAGGGAGTGGGGAATTAATAATAATTGGATCCTTGAAACAAACCAGGTCTCCCAATTTATATTAATACAGCTAATAGGGGTTATTAGGGTACAGAAACAGTCAATGTTTTATCTTTAAGCCATCTTCTCCACTGTGGTTTCCTTCTAACAGACTTAGAATAGCTACCCACTAAGAGAGAGCATAAAAGTTTGGTTGACATTTAAATGGTGTAGAAGTTCTAGTATGAGGCTCAAAATGAAACGTTTTCTTGGTACAGTTTCAAATATCTCCGTTATGTCTGTTCCAGGATAATATGCTCACTTTTCCACCCATCTGTGCAAGTTGACCATCTCCTTCCAGGTAGGAGAGATCAACTGTGCACTGAAAATAGCCCTGACAATTCGGCCTTGACAAAAACCATCTTGGATAAACAACTAAAGTCAAGTGGTTACAAAAAGTGACAGTTGACGCTGTAAAAGTACAGCTGATTCATTATTTTGGAGCACAGCCAAATAGGGAGCAAGATGAAATATTGAGAAAATTAAGGAATCTACAGCAGACACTGTTAACCACACTTGTAGCAGCAGAACCTCTGATTGATTTAGTCCTGAATATGTCCTGAAAGATTTGCAATAACAGTAACAACAATCTAAAAACCCCTCTGATACATTTTCTCCCTAAAGAACAAGTCTCAACAGAAAAGCAAACAGAAGGAAGATGATCCAGCAATCAAAACGGATTCACAGGGTTTGAACTCGCAGCACCCAATTAATGACTCCCCTGATCTTTTAAATTTAAGATCTGGTCCATGGAATACTAACACTTTGCTTCTCTCTGAGGTCGCAGTTGCACCAGAGAAGGAAAATTCTGTTACAACCAAAGGAAGTCAACATGGCACAGAGTCATATAACTCTAATAAACTGTTTCAGTGTGTAGATTCTACAATGAAAAGTCAAGTTGCTAATCAGTATGTATACCTGAACCTTTCATATCTACAGATGAATGACTGGATGGGATATATTATAACCCAGTCCTAGGTCGTTTCTCTTCTTGCTCTCCTACAGATATGACTAATGATACAATTATTTATATTTTAACTTGGAATCTAGCAGAAGGGAAAAACCAACTATGTGACATACCTGACTTTATGTCCAATTTTGGTCTGATTGCAGTGCCTGATTAAGAGCTGGTGTTGAATAGATTTTAATTCCTGGTTCTAAGTCCTTTTTCACCTTGGCCTGGTAAGAGAGAAAGGCCAGGTAACAGAAGGATTAGCCGTATTATCCAGAGAAGAGCTAGAATGTGGGGACATGGATCGGAATTGATCATAACATACACGATATTGCCAAAAGGATTCGCTCACCCATCCACATAATCAGAATCAGTTGTGAGCGAATACTTTTGGCAATATAGTATATCTTCGCCTATTTGTTTAGCTGTCAAATTCCAATGTAAGGCTGCTGTGATTATGATGTTAAATATCCACAAATGTCTACATATTATAATCCTAATATATAGGTGAATTTAGAACACACACTGACAAAGTTAACTTCAAAAAATCCTAAATAGTTATAACTGAAATTTCAGTGTAAGGCTGAGGCGTCTATACAAGATCATATTAATAACATGAACATCCCAAAGAATTCCACACACTATTACTTTCATGGTCTTTTTTTCAGCTATTAAACCTAATGGGCAAGTATAATCTGCAAATTCTGGGAAATAAGCACCAAAGCTTTGTTTATTCCTGGTACTATAGCGGAAGAGGCATGGTGCCGCAATGGTTAGAATGTAGTACTGCAGGCTAATCCTACTGTCAGCAGTTTGATTCTCACCAGCTCAAGGTTGGCTTGGCCTTCCATCCTTCTGAAGTGGGTAAATTGAGAACCCAGATTGTGGGAGGAAATAGGTTGACTCTGTAAATTGCTTAGAGAGGGCTGTAAAGCTTTGTGAAGCTGAATATAAGTCTAAGTGCTATTGCTACTTCTTATTTACCATCAAGAGAAATCAAGTAGCACTTTATATTTGCTTCCTAAATAATCATATGTCCATTTTCTCAAATACTGTTTTATGTAAGAGAGAATAGAAATCATCAAGTTACTGTAAGTTTCTATGACCACTCAGACTCCGTATCACAAAGGATAAATGGGCTTCACCTCAGGTGGGTGTCTCCCAGGACAGAAAGATAACATGAGCCAGAGTGGATGCAATGGCTTTGACTGAATCTATTCATTCTGATCAAGCCTTTGATGACACAGTTACTTCATCTTTTTACAGGTGTCAATTAAGAACTTACAGCCTATGAAAATCTGACATCAGGACTAAGAAAACTTTTAACTAGAAAGATCCTCTATGGAAGGTCCTCAGTGGTTTGACTCAGAACGTCATTTTTCAAGAAAAAGATTAAGGCTAGCTATGTGTCTAACAGAGAACCGTCCATCAGACAATAACCACATTGCCGTGCTAGAACTTAGGCAAGAAAATTATCAAGGCTAAAAAGTCTCACAATTCTCTCTGGTTAAATTTAGAGTTAGCAGCCAAAAACCTAAACCCGTCCTTTTTTTGGCTGTGTGTGTGTGTGTGTGTGTGTATTGTATTAGGTTGCAGGACTATTGAAGTACTGTAGGTTTTCTCTGGACATCCCTTCTTGTGGGAGAAATATTTCAGCCAATTATTCACTGCCTCAAGCAATGGATTACAGGAGTCAGAAAATGGCCTAGAAAAGGCCTGTAGCCGTTCTCTGTCCTGGCCTCTCTTGAAGATCAGAGCTCGTTCAGACTCTGAAGACCAGTAAGGCTCCTGAGGAAGATCTTCTAACCTCTGGGTTATTCGTATTAATTGCTGGTTCCTTTATTTGAAGGTTTATTTATTCATATAAATAGTTCCTGCTAAATTCCAGCTGGATGCTCTCTATTCAAAGAGATCCCATTTACAGAAAGGGTGATATTCAAATTACAAACCAATTAGCCTAAGTGGTACTCTAGCAAAAGTTCTATCAAATATCTTTATACACGATTGAAGACTAGGTAATTGAAAAGGGCTCGTTAGCCGAAAAGCAAAATGCATTTAAGCCTAGCTGCTCTACTATTGACAATTATTGCTTCATTTTTGTCATAGAAAAATATGCAGCTAAAAGAAGCCAACCGTTTGCAACTTTTATAGAGCTCAGGGCAGCATTTGCTTCAATATATGGGGGAAACATTTATAGCCCTAAGCATGGGACCAGACTTCTCACTTTAACCAAGGCATTATATTCAAACTCATAACTAAAGACTGCAAAGTTCCCTACAGGGATAATTAGCACCTATAAAGGGATTAGACAAGGATCTATATTGACTCCCATTTTGTTTAATCTGTACATTAACAACATCACAAAATCCCTTCAATCAACAGATTCAATGAGATGCAATTGGAAGAATACTGCAACCTTAAAACTAGTTTAAGGTAAGACTGAGCCAAAAAATAAATGCGCCTGAGAAAATACCAATGTATCAGATGTGTGTGCCAATAGATGAGTATGAAGCTTATCTTCATGATTCTTGCCATCCCATAATTAAATCAACTGTTTCACTATATTTGTTGTGAAGCTAACCTAGTTTGCCTGATTTTAATTGGTTAAGATTAGCTTTGCAACTAATTCAAGAAGCAGAATATATGGAAAGGAGAAAAATAGAATTGAAGTAGCATCAAGTTATAAAAAAAATAAAAATCTGGGTAGAAAGGATTTCACATTTTAAGAAATCCGTTCTTCTCCTCTATATTCCTCAATCAAATTGTGTCTTATATTAAAAGAAAAAGAAAGGAAAATAGGAGAATAATCCATATGTTGTTTCAGTTCAAGACATAGAAAACAGTTAATGGATAATCTATTTAACACAACTGCAAGAAGCTTCTGGGGAAATAAACCAGTATCCATATACCTTGTCCTCAAATGCCCGGTTCAAGCAACAGGGCTCATAGCACTGTTCATTTCAAAACAGCAGGTGCACTTAATTTTAAACAGGCTGTTCAATAAAGAATAGATTAAAAATGCAGCAAAAGTCCAGATCACATATAGGCAAATAACTTGGGATTCTGGAAAATACACAGTTTGTTTTTTTCACATATGAAAATAGATAGAGGGGAATGAGATTCAAGACTCTAACTGATTATTTGTGCTGGATTTACTCAAAATGAAGTACCTCTCCCTGAATTCTGGCACACAGAACCAGCTACCACAATTTTTAAGCACTTCTTGGGAACAGGAGCACAATAAAAATCATGTGTTTCACGTTAATTTCACAGAAATCCAGATGGCCAACAGTTGATTTGGCAAAGAATTATCAAATGCCTTCCAATCGATCGTAAGTAGCCTCTGTCCGGAATAGCAGAGGGGGAAAGCCAGACATTTCCCAGACATCTGGAATCAAAAAATAAATGCAACTAGGAGGGGATTGATTTTGCAATATCAGTTCAGGATAGGTATTGTGATTCACTCTTTGCTTGACATAGAACAGCTAAAAAAACCAATGACAATCATTGCAGTTTTTCAATAAAGTTAGTTAATCTGTAGTTTAATTATAATAATCACAATGAACTTAATATACAAATTATATTAATTTCTATTTTCTATAGTCTGAATTTATTATTGTTTTCAATTATTTTGACTCCTAGCAACCTTATAATTTTGAGAAAACAAAACAAAAAGAGAAAGCTGCATTTATTGGCATCTTTTAACCCTTGATAATATGTTTTAATGGAAGTATAATCAAGGAACTGCTGAGGAAGGCCCAAAACAGATGCTACTTGTTTGGAATGGCAACAATGATTACCACCTTTCCTTTAAATATATGTTCACAATTTAAAAATATGTGTAAAATGTACTCATTAATGTTAAATTGATAACACTTTCTTTTACAGTAAAACAAGGACATTATTATACTACTTCAAAATAAATCTCTAGGGAAATATAAGGGACAGGTAAAGTCTTCTTCAAGCTGACTTTATAAATATATCCTTGCAGATCTTTTGGCAATAGTAAAGTGAACAAATAGTTTGCTTTCTATCGTTTTTGACTTTACAGTCTAGCCTACAACTGGCTCCCATCCAAGTACCAACCAAGGTTGAACACTAACAAAATGAGCTAGGTGGATCTACCTACTTAAATAGTAAATATATACTACAATATGCTTACAATATTTACATGAACTTTTAAAATCTTATTTTATTCTTTACCAGATTTATGCCTGTGTTTCTAACCCATGTTTCCTCCGTCAGATTTTTTTTTCCAATTGAGTACAGCTTATATGTTGTATTAAAGTGGAAAAAATTCTGAAGTAATTTATCCTGGCATTTTAACAGGGGTGGGTAAACTGTCTATATCCTCTGTATAATTCTTGAAATTGTAAGCTCTGTAGGAAATTTTGCCAATTTAATTTTTTTAACAGCATTTATAGTTGTTCCTTGACTTCTCTGCTTCCTTAAATTACTATTATCCAATAAGTTATATGTCACATGTGCACTAAATGAAATCGTTCCTTCTCTCGTTTCTCCCTGTTTCCTTATTATGAGTAAAAAGTTGGTTTTACGATTTGTGGCTATATTTAACTGTGAAATCCATTATCATCAGCTATTATATAGCAAACCAATGATTACATGTGTATAATTCTTTCTTTACTCAATAACACTTGAGCACACTTTATTGCCGCACTTTATTTATATTAGAACTCATATTCCAACTACATTTTGTTAGCTAAATGCTCAATGGGCTTTGATGTAAGTACAATACTTTACATTAGCTACATGTGTATACATTACTCTTAAGACTGCTTTGTTAATAGCATATTGGACTTTGATTGTTAAAAAAGCACTTACTAAGGACAATTTTAAATAAAAAATAAAGGTGACAGCATTTTTCTAAATGTCAACGAGTCTTAGTTTTTCCTGCCAAACTTGTATAAGAATCAAAACAATAAGATCTGCTTTCTTTTTGAGGCATTAAGTCAGCCTAGCCGATTGTTACAATAAACAATTGTAGAAGGAATATCTGCAGGAGGAAGGAAATTTATTATTGGTATCTGGTCAAGAATATTTTTTATCATTGACAGACTTGGCATTCAACTATACAGCCTTAAAGACCTGAAAAACTATCATCAACAAAATCCCCCCAACTGGCTGAAAGAAATTGGGATCAATCCTGTTATGTAATAAAAACGAAATAGAACTTCCGGTCTGGCGTCACGCTGGAACGGGCTGCTGACAGACTCTCTGTTCGGTTCGCCCGGTCTTTCCACGAGCGTGGCCGTAATAGGCAAGGTCCCTTCGAGGTGCGAGGACCTTTGGAGAGGGGAAACCTCTGTGCAGTGGAGGGTGAAAGGCGATCTCCTCCCACGAAGCAAGAGGCTCCCTCAGAGTTCGTGCAAAAGAGGTCGGCTGATTAATGGCCGACCAGAAGGCGTGACTGCCAGCCACTAATAAGGAAGGGAGAGACAGCTGCAGGGAATATATAGCGGACCAAATGACGGTAATCACAAGATCTGACTTAAAAGCCTAAACCTAAAAGATAAACAACTTTACTGCAATAAATACAGATACGTGTGTGGGCGCATTTATCTGCAGCGGCTATTAAATACAAACAGTGAACTTTTGTGAAAGCTGATTGACGTTGTGAATAGAAGAAGACAGGCTTTGGACTAGTTAAATTTGAGGATTAACAGAGGACGAGACGAAGAAGAGAAGCTGGATTTGCCTGCCTGGGAAAAAGGAAAGAAGTTTAATTACAAGGGTTTGAAGTACCCGGTGTCATATTACAGCCAGAGACAGCAGAAGGAAAACACTACACTGACAACAGGAAGAGATTGATGGGTGAGTTCTAAATACTTTCTGGCCTCTCCTGCACCCTGTCGTATCACGCTGAAACGTTTCTCTTCCTGACTCTCCCAGATACTATAGAATTAACTGAGCCTATATTTCACAGCCCTGCTCCAGCTTAATTACCCTGTATGTACCCCGGGCTCTGTATAACTACTTAAGCAGCACTCAGAAGGTACTAGACTTACACCTTATAGGGGAAGAGCTGAATTAAAGCAAATGGCAACGAAAACAGTAACTTTAATTAAAGGGAGTAAAAAGCAAACTCCCCTATCTACCCCGGTGAGGGAAAAGTCCCCTGAGGGCAGGCAAACGGGAGATAAGGCAGCCCCAACCCTGCAAGACCAGGAAGTAACAATGGACTCCCTACAAGAGACAATATTGAAGATGGGGGAAAGTGTCGCCAAAGGCCTGGAGGGAGTAAAGAATGAAATGCGTGAAGTAAGAAACAATATGGGAAAAATTGAGGAACGTATAGGAGTAATACAAACAGCGCTGCTGAAAAATGAGCAGGAAATTCAAAATGTTAAGGGGAGAACGGAAATAGTGGAAAAAAGGATAGACAAAGTGGAGGACAATCTGGAATCTATAAACTCAAGCCTGGAGGAGGCCATCCTCCAGCTAGAATTAGAGCGATCAGCATATTATTTAAGACTACAAAACGTGGAGGAAGCAAAAGATGAAAACCTCCGGGAGCTGATTGGAGAAATCCTGGGATTAGTCCTCGGCAGGCCGAAAAAAGAGGTTATTAATGATCTGGACGAAGCCTATAGAGTCAATACAGGCTTCGCGAGACGCCACCGGCTTCCGAGGGAGATCCATGTGAGGGTGTTGAGAAGACAGCTGAGAGAGGACATTCTAAGTACAATAAGAGGGGACTCTCTAACATACAAAGGTAAAGAAATTCTCATCTTAAAACAGACTCCATGGAGAGTCAGAGAGAAGAGAAGGAAATACAACTTCCTCTCCACACGTTTAAACAGAGACAGAATTCAGTTCAGATGGCTCCTTCCAGAAGGAATGTTGATAACATGGAGGGAAAAGAAATACCGAATAGATACCTTGGCGAAAGCTCAAGAATTCCAGGAACTTTTACTAGCAGACGATGAGAGATTTAATAAAGAAGGACTTTTAAGACAGGGGGACACTATAATTGAAACTCAACCAGAGGGGCGGGGGCCAGGAGAGGCCAGAGAACGAGAGAGATATGGCAGAGAAGATTCGAGAGCAAGGTCACCCATCGAGACTCGATCCAAAGGTGCCCTCAAAGCGAATAACGTGTAAGGGAATTGAAGAATGGGAAACGAATGTACTATCAGCTAATGTAAATGGTCTTAACATAACTTCCAAAAGAAAACGAGTACTGTTGGATCTAGTGAAACAAAAGTTAGATGTAATCTGTCTTCAGGAAACCCACATTAAAGAAAAATACAATAACCTGTTGGTCTGTCCAAAACTAGGTAAAACATTCTGCTCGTCAGCACAAACCAGAAAAAGAGGAATTGTGATGTATATAAAAGAATGGTTGAACCCCAAATTAATATATGCAGACAAAGGCGGTAGGGTATTAATGGTGGAGATAATTAATGGTGGGAAAAAAATTTTACTAGTTGGAATCTATGCCCCAAATCAAAAACAAGAGAGATTTTATATTAATCTATATAAGAGGATAAATGAAATAGAGTGGCAAAATATATGTATTCTAGGGGATTTCAACGCTATTGCAGACGGTAAGATGGACTATAAGGGTACTCACAAGAAAAGCACAAGAAGGAAACTACCGTCTGCCTATGTAAATATGGTGAAGGATTTAGATCTTTATGATGTCTGGCGAGCAATGAATGACAAGATGCAACAGTACACGTTTTACTCCCATCCACATAATTCATGGTCCCGTATCGACATGGTTTGGTCAAACTCGGAGCTACTCATGGATACTGTAAATATTGAAATAATAACCAACAAGTGGGCCGATCATCACCCAGTCTTATGGCAATGGAAAGGGAAGGCAAGGATAAAAGCCAGGTGGACATTAAACCAGAACATACTACAAGAGAAACAATTTGTACAACAAATAGAAAAGGAATTGGGCTACTTCTTTAAAGAAAACGGTAAAGAGCAGACCTCAATACAAAATGTTTGGGACACGATGAAGGCAGTTGTGAGGGGAATATCCATAGCCTATACAATAAGAAGAAACAAAATACACAGGGAAAAACTTAATACACTGAACAAAGAATTAAGAGAGACGGAACTGCTGACACAGAAAGAGCCAGAAAATAGTAGACACAGGGAAAAAGGAGAGTTAATTAAACACCAAATAAATTTGATCTCTCAAGAGGAAATAGCACAAAACATTAAGAGAATGAAGCAGAATTATTTTGAACATGCAAATAAAACTGGGAGGTGGTTGGCCCACAAAATAAGAAAGGAGAAGGTCAAAAGAATTATTAAACAACTGTATGACGAGGAGGGGAATTTGAAACAAGAAATAGGAGAAAAGAAAAAGATAGTACAGAACTATTATAGGAAACTATATAAACAAGACGAAATTAATGAACAAGACATTAGAAAATACCTTATAAAGCAGAAGCTTCCAGTCTTGTCGGAGGAGATGAGAGAGATGCTCGATAAAGAAATCACACAAGAAGAACTGAAAAAGGCCATTCAAAAACAAAAAAACAATAAAACACCTGGGCCGGATGGGCTTCCGTCGGAAATATATAAAAAACTTCAAAATACCATAGAAGATAAACTATTAGAACTATGTAATGAGGCATTACAAAATGGTAGGGTCCCAAAATCATGGGGGGAAGCTTACATCACCCTAATACCAAAGGAAGAGGCGGACAGTAGCAAGGTCCAAAATTATAGACCCATATCCCTGTTAAATGCAGATTACAAAATCTTTGTATCAATATTGGCGGAAAGACTAAAAATAATATTAAATCAGAGTATCCATTCGGATCAAAACGGCTTTCTCCCAAAAAGACATATTAGAAACAATACAAGAATAATAATTGATACCCTGGAATTCTATCAAACAAGATCCGAGAAACAACTCGCATTAATCTTTGTCGACGCTCAGAAAGCCTTTGATAACCTAGATTGGAACTTTCTAACCACTCAACTAAAAATGATGAAATTTGGCGATAAATTTATTAGGATTATAGAATCTATATATTCACGGCAATCTGCAAATATTATAGTCAATGGGGAACTAACGGAGAGGATACAAATTGGAAAGGGTGTTAGACAAGGGTGCCCGCTCTCCCCACTACTATTTATTACGTCTCTAGAGGTCCTTTTAAATCGGATAAGATCAAATCAGGAAATTAGGGGCCTGACCATAAAAAAGAACAATATAAAGTACAGGCCTTCGCGGATGACATGGTCTTTATCGTGGAAGACCCCTTACTTTCAGGACCGAATTTGATGAAGGACATTGAGAACTTTGGGTGTGTGGCCGGTTTAAAAATAAACAAGGAAAAAACAAAAATGATTATAAAAAATTTCCCCAAAAACCAGATTGGAGAACTAGAGGAAACAATGGAATTAAAGGTAACTAAAAAAATTAAGTATTTAGGGATCTGGCTGTCTGCGAAGTGCTCTTCCATAAAAGAAGACAACTATGATAAGTTGTTACAGAATACCCAAAAGGACTTAAAAACCTGGTCAAAACTACAACTATCACTGATGGGAAGAGTCGCAGTAATTAAAATGAATGTTCTCCCAAAAATCCTCTACCTATTTCAAACGGCACCGGTTAAGCTAGGGGAAAAATTTTATAATGATTTGGACAAAATGATTCGTAACTTTATATGGAATGGTAAAAAGCCCAGAATAAAATATATGCACCTGCAGGATAAAAGAACTCAAGGGGGAATGGGATTACCGGAATGGAAAACATATCATCAAGCAGCAACAACTATGTGGATAAAAGAATGGGTAATGTTAGCTAATAAAAGAATCTTAACAATAGAGGGCCACGACCTGCAATACGGGTGGCACAACTACTTATGGTGCGAGGGAAATAAAATCCACAATTATTTAGTAGTCACCATTTAAGGGGGGTATTGATTAAGGACTGGCTCGAAATTAGAAGGAGATACTATACGCAACTACCTAAATGGATATCTCCGACGGAAGCCCTGATATACCCGAATTTGATAAACTTGGATAAAATTGTTACCTACCAACAGTTGCTAGACGACCAAAACAAACTAAACCCCAGGGAAAATTTGGCTGATAAGGGAATAAACATCGATTGGTGGCCATATCTTCAAATTCAAAACAAACATAAATTCGATCTAGCACAACCTGGCTTCCAGAACAAGAACCAGGAATTAGATAAAATTTTAATTGGACCAGATGAGAAATTAATTTCAAAAATATACAACTGCTTACTGATTCGAAAAACGGAAGCAGAAAGAGTAAAAGAAGTCATGGTAACCTGGGCCCAAAACATCGGCCACTCAATAGATCTAGACGACTGGGAAAGAGTCTGGGAATGGAATTTAAAATTGACAAAGTCGACGGCCTATAAAGAAAATATATATAAAATGTTCTATCGCTGGCATCTTCCACCGACAAGACTGGCGAAAATGTCTTCAAAAGTTTCAGCCATATGCTGGAAATGTAAAACGGTGCTGGGCACGTACTACCATATGTGGTGGACGTGTCCGGTAGCCAAAGCATATTGGAAGCAAATACTAGGATGGCTGAATGGAATCCTGTCAATTAAACTATGCTTTAAGCCGGAAACTTTCTTATTAGGAATAATAGATCAAAAAATTTGCAAATCTGACCAATACCTCCTAGTCCATATTCTGACAGCGTCAAGGATTGTTTACGCACAGTGCTGGAAGAGTGAAAATGCCCCTACCAACACTATGGTGATGAATAAAATTTTAGAACTAGCAGAAATGAACAGACTGACGATGCGAATTAATGACAAAGAAGACACAGACTTTTATACAGTCTGGGAGAAGCTATACAAATGGCTTGATGAGTCAGTGAAGACCTAGACATAAAAAGAGATAGCTAACTAACCTATCACGATTAAACCAATAACTCAAATGAACAATATACAACAACTGAGAGATAAACGAAAGGAGAAATGTATCAGGGGCGAGAACCCACCGTCGAGCAATTTTGTCACGCTACAATGCTGGGAAAACTTTAAAAAGCTGATAGGAAATTCGCTATAATTACCTGCATGAAATTAGTGATCAAACTTCATTTTAGATGAGGCGAGAAGACGTATAATCCTTGCCTCTTCAAGCAAGGAAAGGGAAAGAGAACCAGATTGTCCTCAGCAGAGGAAAATACGCAAATGTAACAAAGGTTAGAAGGGAGGGAAGGAGGATAGTAGGGAAGTCTGGATGGAGAGGAGAAAGGAGAGGAATAGGAAAGGCAGAAGAAGGGGGGAAGAAAGAGGAGGAAGAGAAAGAAGAGAAGGGAAAGAAGGTGGGAAGAAAGAAGGAGAGAAGAAAGAGAAGAAACTGGGGGAGGAAGGAGGGAGGGAAGAAGAGAGGGTAGTAAAGAGGGAAAGAGGGAGGGAAAGAAAGAGAGAAGGTGAGTTGAAAGGAAGGAGGGAAGGAGGGAGGAAAGGAGGGAGATTAAGAGAAAAGGAAGGAGGAGGGAAAGAGGCAGGGAAGGAGGGAAGGTATGTGTGAAGGAGGGAGGGAGCGAGGGAGGGAAAGGAGGGGGAAGGAAAGGAGAAAAGGAGAAAAGAAAGGAGGGAAGGTAGGGGAGAAGGAAGTAAGGGGGGAGGGAAGAAAAGAGGGAGGGAAAGATACCTAACCTTTGATGTTTATAATGATTTGATAGTATGGGAATATCTCGAAATGTAGTTGTATTGTTTTGTTACAAGTTATGGATGTTGTATTTTCTTTTTACCAATAAAATCTATAAAAATAAAAAAAATAAAAAAATAAAAACGAAATAAAAGCAAACCAAAGTAGACTCATTTTAACATAAACACTATACTTCTCCCAATCTTAAAATGTGGGCAGTCAATCCATATCTGCTCAATGACTTTCTTATTAAATTACCAAAAACAATAGTATGGAAATTATGAACTACAATGGGACAATATTGCTCAACTGAAACAACCTGGACATGCTGAGGTGTCTGAATTTTTTTAGAAGAAATATGAGTACTTGATGAAGTTAGCAAGGTGCAAGGATGAACAAATGAATGGGATCTGGGTTTATATTAATGAAGCAAGTCTTGTTATCTATATTTATCTCTCTCTCTCTCTCTATCATCTCTCTCTCTCATCTCTCTATCTACCTACTTACCTACCTACCTATCTATCTACCTACCTAGTAGGAGAACCATGTTAATCTATGGTAACAAAAAAAAGATCAAGAGACTAGTTCTAGTATCTTTTTAAGTAACTAAATTTTATTAAAAGTAAAATGGGATAGTGGAAATTATATATATATATATATATATATATATATATATATATATATATATGTGTGTGTGTGTGTGTGTGTGTGTGTGTGTGTGTGTGTGTGTGTGTGTGTGTGTGTGTATAATTTAGCACAGCACAGGTTCAAATCCCAGTAAGGGTATGGCTAGCTGATGAGAGCTAAATAGCTTGAAATAGATCTATACTAGTCTCCCTTTATTTATTTATCAGCACAAATAAAACACACACACACACACACACACACACACACATATGTATATATATATAAAGATTTTTACAACCCCCGGTATGCCCAAATATGGGAGGAAGATCACTACTTCCATTCTCTGTCCTTCGGCTTGTCACAAGAGACCATCCAGGCAGAAACCCAATATTTTTACTGTTGCCTTTTTGTTACATTTTGTTGTATTTGTGCTGATAAATAAATAAAGGGAGACTAGTATAGATCTATTTCAAGCTATTTAGCTCTCATTGGCTAGCCATACCCTTACTGGGATTTGAACCTGTGCTATATTACATACTAGGCAGACATCTTAGCCATTAGGCCGCAGGCTCTTATCCGTTATCAGCCAGGCCAGGGTAAAAGGTATCTATTAGATTTTTACAACCCCCGGTATGCCCAAATATGGGAGGAAGATCACTACTTCCATTCTCTGTCTTCTTTTGATCCCCGAAATATGGCCCTGGCCTTATTATCGGGGGGTGGGCTGGGGACAGGGGATGGGGCGGGGTGGGCTGTGAGACATGCATCTTACTGGAGTCTGGCAGCTCCGTCATGTCTCTTGGACGGTCTGTGCAGGGAAACACCTTTCACAGTAAAGAAAAACTTCCTGCGAGTGCAAGCAATTAACAACTCTTCGCACTCGCTAGAAGTTTTCCTTTACTGTGCAAGATGTTTCCCTGCACAGACCGTCCGAGAGACATGACGGAGCTGCCAGACTCCAGAAAGATGTGTCTCTCGCAGTGGGGCACAATTTGGGGGTGGCAGGGGGGGCAGGGGGTGTGTGCTGTGCCGTGAGACTCCGCTTCAGCTTCCAAAAACTGCTGCTGCCAAGCGAGCGGCGAGGCTGGCTCACTGAGACGGCTTGGATTCAGCAGGGATCATCATCATCATCATCATCAACAACAACAACAACACACACACACACACACACACACACTCTTTCAGAAGTCTATTGAAATAATGTTTGGGTTCTTGTCACAGGGCCAACATCTACTGTCTCATGGAATTCTTTTTTGGAAAGATAAAAGTGTGGATTTAAATTTCTCCCACAGTAGAGAAGGCGAAGTTTCCATTTTATTTCTATCTTATTAGATTTTCAATAGCAACTCCTCTTTAACTGCCTCAGAGTTATTGTACTGACAGTGATATTCACTTATTATGAGCCTTAACAAAATGTTTTCCTTTGGCAACTAATCACATGCTACCAATTTCTCAGAGGAACACGGCTACCTGGTTGACTAATCTTAATGAGCCTTTTAACTGTGGAACAGCCATGGTTAAAATTCCCTTCTGCCAATCCGCCCCATGTTCTTAACTATCTTTCAGCTACACCTTCAAAACACGGCATTGTCTACATATTGGTTGTAGAATCTCTATACTGCATTTAAAAAAAAAGAAAACCCTATCCTCATATGATTAGATACCTCCAAGAACTTTTCAGAAAAAAATGCATCCTTTTTTGTGGTCTAATCATTTATCCAAAATTTTGGGAATCAAGCATAAAACAAGAGATGCATAGTAAATCTCAGTATTTGAAGAGTAAAGAAATAGCAACTGCTGCATAACTCAAACATTTTCTGGAAGAGAAAACAAAGAGGCAGCTCTTGTTTCTGGCTGTGACCTTTAGAGATAGGTCCACAAATCTAACTAATGCATTTGTGTACTTCTATCAAGATAATTTAATTAGATTCAGCATTTAGGCAAAGCTTAGTACAATATAAAACATCTGGTTTCTGCTCTAACAGTGAATTATAGACACTGAAAAGTTCCCTCAGAATAGCCAAAACGTCCAACAAGATTATGCAATCCATAACAACATTAGATAATTACATGGCACAACATCATGTTGTTACCAAATATATTATCAAGATAGTTTTATTTGCTTTAAATTTGGCAGGTGACAAAAATTGCATTCTAGGTTATTCATGCAGGCAATTTATCACACAAATGTAACTGTATATAAATAGAACAAGAATTTAGTAATATTAATAGATTATTGAAATTGGGAAAGATTTGCAAGTAATGAGAATTTTGTAAAGTGAGCATTTGTGTACCTTTAATAGTTGCAAACTCCAATGAAGACATGTGTATCAAAATATAATGGACTGTATATGTAAAGGAAGGAGAAAGCAAATATATATATTTAAAGGGGTAAAGCCTGTCATGATTGCAATGGGGAGTGGATATGTTTCTCAGAGGCCAATAAAAGTTAATTGGAAAACTAGCATAAGTAACTGTGCGATTACATATATAAAAGAATTATACTGAAGAGCAAAGATGGAAAATGCAATTTAATGATGGAAAATTAGTTCTGCAGTCAGAAGAAAAAGCAAATTATAAATGCTGAAAAATGATATGCTAGCTAGATATGTGGAGAAGCAAAAAGAAAGAAGAGAGGAGGAGGAGTTTTTTCCTGTTCCCAATACAGGCATATCAAAAAACCCCCAGAGGATTCTACACCTTCTATGAAACAAAGGATGCTTTATCTTGCATCTTCCATCTCTTCCTCTGAAGGCGGCCATATAAGACGCTCCCAGCTTGTCCAGAAGACAAGAAAAAAAATAAGCACAATTCAGGTCTTGGGAAGGAAAAACACCTTCAGCAGAACAGCAAGGAATATTATCTAAAGCCTTGCTTTAAACCTTTTAATAATGTTTAGGTATAAAATTGCTATATTAATATTGCAATTTAAAGAAATGTATCAGAAAAACACAGGCAGTCCTTGACTTACACAGACACAATTGAACCTGAAACTTTAGTCATCGTGGTGTTAAATTGAGTCGCCCTGTGATCCAATTCAATTTTACCATTGTTTTTACAATGGTTTTTAAGAGTCACCACAGTTATTAAGCACATGGTCCTAAATCCTTATCCAATTTTTTGTCAGAAAACAGCAAAAAGTCTAAAATGTGATCTGAAAATGTGAGTTGTTTGCCAAGCAACTGAAATGCAACCATGTGACTGCGGGAGGGGTGCGTGTGTGGCGCAGCAGTCATAATTTTGAGGATGGGTCATAACTATCTTTTTTTTTAGTCTGTTGTAACTTCAGTTGTTAAGCAACTAGCCGTAACAATTTTGCACCAGTGATGACTCTGTAAGGGGAACCATAAAGGCTCTAAAGGGAAAAAGAAAGGCGGATCTGTACTCCCAACCGGTTATAATGTTTGGTTTGTGAAGAACATCATCCACATCTGAATTAAATTTTACTGCAGAGTATGATTTATATGCATTGATAATAATTTTATTTTATTTCTTTACCACAAGGTAGAATTATACTGCCAGTAGAGAGGCTTATCCATATTCAAAGATCTATTCAGTCTCTTTATATTTTTGATGACAGATTATCAGTCTTCTCATGTCGAGAGGGGCAGTGGAAGGTTACCCAAGAGAGAGAAAAGTCTTTGTATTTTCTATTTTTACCTTCTACAATATCCAGTTTGATTAATAGATCGAAAAACCTGAAACCGTGCCCTGCATAGCCCCCCCTGTTTAAATGGGTAAATTTTATCATTTCATTTATAGCTTACTGATTGATTCAACTTATAAAAATGGGCCCATTTTTTGTCAAAAAAATTGCATGCATAGCCTTCTGGAGGCTTATAGAGTGCTGCTGGGGCCTGGGGGGCAAAAACGGCCCTTTTTTGCTCATTTCTGCCCTCCCCAGCCCCCAGGAGCCCTCTGAAAGCCTCCAGAAGGGTATGCACGGCCATTTTGGTGAAGGGGCGGGGCTTCGGGAGGCAAAAAATGCTGTATTCGGTGTATAAGACGCACTTATACTCTGAAAAATACGGAATATAACTTGCTCTGTTATACTTGCTTCTGGTTTCTCCTTCTATATATGTAATTTCACCATACTAGTGCTTTACACCTAATTTATCAGACTTGGTTTTCTGGTGAGCAAATCATAAACATTAAAGTGGTACCCCTGGATGCTTGGTAGCTAGTTTTCAATGGTATTTAGATGTTTACACTACTGTTTATAGTTTAAAATATTTGATGAAAACCTTGTAGTGCTGGTGACGTTACTAGAATGTACAAGGAGAAATGTATCAGTGGTGGGTACTTTTCCCCCCTTAGGCATATGGTACATAAAACACTATGATTTAATATTGTCATTGTACATAGTGGAAAATGTGTTTCAATTCAATATTTTAATGACTCTTAAGCAAAAGAACTTACTTTGAATTGTTTCAAACACAATGCTTGTATTTGAATCATTAAAATCAAGCCTAAATAGAATTCTGAACCCAGAGAAGCAGGTATTTAAAGAAGAATGGAAGGAAGTGGGGGGGGGGGAGAGACAATGAAGTGGTAGAAACGGTGGGAAATAAAAAGCAGACAAAAAACTCCATTGGGCTTGGCACTGGTACAGGGAAAATGGTAAAGGGGGAATGTGACCCAACAAAAGGGAATAAAAAGCAGACAAAAGATGTTTCGGAGGTTGATAGCGACATAAGGAAAATTGAAGTAGGAGGTTATGCCCCAACAAAGAGAAATGTAAAAGATCTATTTGACGATGGAGTGGGGAAAATTGAAGAGGGTGGACGTGTCAAAACAAAGAAAAGGGAAAAGGCAGGAACAGAGAAGTGGGACAAAAGAGTTACTAGGAAAAAATCAGACAACTAGAAATTGTGAAATGGGAAAATATAAAGCTAAGATAAGGGGTTGATTCCTAAATATGACAATAAAATGGAGTTGCTAACTGATTGAATATGATAATGAAAAGATAATTAAATAAAGTTAAAATATATGGAATATGGACAAATATGAAACTGATATGGGAAGAGTGTAAAGAAGAGGTTTGTGATTCACTTCTTTACATGATAATTAAACTGAGTTGCTAATTGATTGAATATGACAAGTCATTACTGCTGATAGAAAATGTATTTCATACAAGCTAAGAACTAAATCAAAAATAAACATTAAAAGATAAATGACTATTTCCACTTACATAGTGGACTACAATAATTGATATTTCCATTTGAATAAATTGAATTCACTTTTTTATGATAAACTCTAAGAAAGTTCCATCAAGCATGAATAAACTTTAGTTATTGCTTTAGGAACTGCCTCATAACATGGTAAGATGGAAACAACTGCTAGTCCTTAAAAAATAGGTGTTATTCTGAAATACCAGATGTGGAAAAACAGATTCTTAGATTCCAGAAGCTGAAAAGTGAAGCCGCAAAATTAAATTAACTAATAAAATGTCCACAGACAAGGCCAAGCTTCGTTTATTTCCATAAGGCTTGAAAGTACTTGCTGACTCTTACATAACAAAGCTCAGGGGTCATGGGTGATATCATAAACTGGGGATAAAACTTAAAATTTGCAGGGCAAAATAAATAGCCATCAAAAATTTAAATGAAAAGACATGATGATACAATTATCTCATTTATTTCATTACTTAAAATGTTATTTCAAACATATCTGCTTAAATAATGAGTCTAGATCAATTATTCACAAGATTACATCATTCAACAGCTGTATCCCTAAATTCCACAGATTGTATCACTCTTGCCATTTTTGTTCTATATTATATTACACTGTATTTATACTTTATGTATATTTTACTCAAAAAAGCACACATGAAAACCTGTCTAAATTTTATCCTGGAATGAGACAACTCACCATGGGACAATTGAACAATTCAATTTAACTATTTAAAATAAATTTTCAAATACTTAATTTTTTGTCATTTACATTTCATTTTATCCCTCCTTTTGCATCGTTTCTTTAATGATTCTATTCCAACATTTGCTTGATATTAGTATAACTCTTGTCCTGCAGCAAGTTGTCCCACAGGAAGTTGGCTGGGTCTAGTTGCCTCACAGCCAATTGGCCACAACAAGCCGTTTTATCTTCCAACTCCACATTCAGGCTAAAGAGAAAAAAAGTACTTGGACCATCGTGATTCAGGGCTGAGTTCCCCACTAGGCCAAGATGATAACTATGGTTTTCTCAACAGGTCATAATAGTTAAAGTTTCAGGAAGTCAAACTATAAGAAGTCCATTAAACTAATTATATTATGGTTTAGAGCACTGTGAATAAATCAGGGCACTGTCTCCTTAGTTCAATGAGAATCTGACTTTAGCCAGTTGCCAGACTAAACCCAAGAATGACATTGAACAATCCAGCCAGAATTCAGTTCTTTATTTGCTTCATACAACAGACAGAAACTTGCCAGACTAACTTTTATTATTCATACCCTGGGAGATTTTAGGGAGTGACTATCCTTATTATCTTCTTCCAATCCTGCTCTGGACTATGTTTAAGGTGACCAGATTTTCAGATTGGTAAAGAGGGACACCTTTGACCCGGGGGGGGGGGGGGGGGGCTTGATTAAAAAATTTATACGGAGCAACAAAAATTTTCATACAACGCAAAAATAGTATTGTAATATTTTTTTTATTTCAACATAACTACAATTTACAAATATAATACGTTTATTTACATTCATATTTATTAAATATATTGACAAAAATTATGTACAGTATAATGGGGAGGGAATGGGGATTTTGCAGTATCCTACCCCTGGAGTGCGGATGAAATGTGGATTTTATAGTATCCTTCCCCTGGAGTGGGGAGGAAACGGGGATTTTGCAGTATCCTACCCCTGGAGGGGGGAGGAAATGGGGATTTTGCAGTATCCTACCCCTGGAGGGGGGAGAAAATGGGGATTTTGCAGTATCCTACCCCTGGAGGGGGGAGGAAATGGGGATTTTGTAGTATCCTTCCCCTGGAGTGGGGAGGAAACGGGGATTTTGCAGTATCCTACCCCTGGAGGGGGGAGGAAATGGGGATTTTGTAGTATCCTTCCCCTGGAGGGGGGAGAAAATGGGGATTTTGCAGTATCCTACCCCTGGAGGGGGGAGGAAATGGGGATTTTGCAGTATCCTTCCCCTGGAGGGGGGAGGAAATGGGGATTTTGCAGTATCCTACCCCTGGAGGGGGGAGGAAATGGGGATTTTGTAGTATCCTTCCCCTGGAGGGGGGAGGAAATGGGGATTTTGCAGTATCCTACCCCTGGAGGGGGGAGGAAATGGGGATTTTGCAGTATCCTTCCCCTGGAGGGGGGAGGAAATGGGGATTTTGCAGTATCTATGTTGCCTCTTGTTTGCCTCCTCTCCTTCGAATATGTTCCCTCCTTTCTGAGAAACAGCCACTTCACTGTAGTCATCCCATCACACACACACCCCATAGATTTCATCTCTCACACCACTGCAGCTCATAGGCATGCATTATATATCTTAGTGGCTATCTTTAGTTCTATTACACAACTGCTTTAAAATTTGATAAAGGCAATATATAGATAATTAGGTAAATATCATTTCATTCATCCAGCTTGATAATGCTCTTCTTAAAAACAGTAAGATCCTCAAAAATATAAGCAGAAATGATGTTTCATTTTCAACAACAGGAAACTTCACATTACAGAATGAACCAAGTCATAAGATCTCCAAATCAACCCCAGATGTTTCCAGAATAATGTGTTTATAAAAAGCATTTCCCCTGACCCTCAACTGAAAGGCTTCTTAGTGACTTACGTACAAATAAAATAATAATACTTTCCTATATGTTTACAAAGTAAAGGCCCTAGTCCAAAGTGGAAGAGAAAATCAAAGAGAAGGAAGGGGCGGGGGGGGGGGAACAAACTTGATTAAATAACTGTAGTGAACAACATGAACAAGTGCCTGCACGTACAGTAACAAAATATAAATTTTATTTTCTAAAAAGTATTCTAAAGAAATTGATATTTTGAGTCAAGCATTACTAATAGCAGTTTATGAAATCTAGATGAATTTTTCATCTCTCTCAGGGCAGGCATAAAATAATTGATATTTGATATTTTAAGCTAATGCACAAGATTAAAAAAACCTGAGAAAATGACAACTTCTATCATATACGAGGGCAAGGCGGGGAGGAATTGAGAAACTCTTACCCTAAACCTAATCTTCCAAGACATTATGTGCACTCTGAGCCTACCAATGCAGTACTAGCATTATACTTCACACAAATACAACAACACACAAACATATCAAAAGCCTTTGTGATTTTAATTTCATTAATTTCATTAGACCACACAAGCGCTGCAGGAAATGCATTAGGAGGAAGCAATCAGATAAAATAGCCAGATTAATCAGTAATAATCGATCAGTAAAATAAAGGAATCTTTTCAGAAGTAAAATGATAGCAGATGACTCTTCAATTCTCCTACCCTCATTGTTTATGATCACTCAAGACAGGTGCTTTGCTCTGCCTAAAGGTAGGAACAATCCTGGACAGATGTTTGACTTTTTTATTTATCTGGGGCAGTCAAACTCTAGCTTGCTTACAAAAGGGAAAATCTGCTTGGGAAACAGGGTTCAGTAGGGATTTTTGGCGTGATTGAAGCTGGCTGACAAGAGTGGTAGCTACAAACCATCCACAGAAAAGAGGACATAAATAAGATCATTCGCATTCATGTTCTTAATAGAAAATTTGGTTATACCTGTAAAATTTGATCTTCTCACACCTGAGATACGCTTTTGAGAGCAAGCATAATCACAAAAAGCATAATCCCAAATAGCATTTTGGTAGCTTTAATAACATTTGCAGTAACCTTATATGGGATAATATTTATAACATTAAATTGTTTTTCTATTTTTGGTCAGTTGCGAAGATTTCACAACTGGAATGAAAGGAAGCAAGGAACACAGTAATATTAAGACTGACAGCCCAAAACCAGATTTGTAATTAAAACCTCCAAATGAATTTTGCAAGCCTAATGTGTTTTTTTTTTAATGTTCCTCTTTTCACATTTATGGTAGCAGTTCTAACATAAGTAATTGTGATTTATGGCTCAATGGAATTTTCTTGTCTCACATCTATTTAGGCTGAGATCTGGAAGAATTAAATACTAAGCATGCCCATTTCCTTTGTTTTTTCACGATTACTCTTTGGAAAGCTGACTGAAAGGGAAAGAACAGAATAAACTATTAAATATCTTAGCAGATTGCAGCCCTAAAGGAAATAAGGCCATAACATAAAATTAGCCTGAAATACTGTTCCAGGTTCATTGGCTTTCTTCACTCACAATCAACACATCCAGAAGAGAAACATGTGGATCTGGAAGGCAACGATGTGACCATGAGAAAAATACACGGAGGAAAAGTTTCCTTACATTTTTTAACTTAATGCAAATGATTTTACTAATCAAATATTAATAGCACTAGCAGATGCCAAATTTACCTGAAAGAAAATTAGATTTCCCCTAAACAATTTATCATTAAAATAGGTGGATCATATTTGATTTGCTAATTCATTTAATTAACACAGACATAGGAGGAATTTCTACAAAGCCATTTATCTAATTTGTGCCTTCAGTAAGATTTACGCCAACCATTTCCAGGATGACAGCCCACACTCAGTTATTGCATCACACACTGTCCAATATAATACCAATAATAAAAGGAAAAAGGCATTGCACATTTTCATTACGCACATTTCTGAGTTTCCTTTTTCTCAAATTGTGATTAACATTCAAGTAGGTAAAAGACAGCAAATAAAATTGTTTTAGATTCCTACCAATTCTTGCTCTCAGACAGGTAGTAGTTAATGCACCTTTAGTTTTATGAAATGTATTAAAATGGAAGAAACCTTAATTCATTTTCAGTAAAGTCTTAGCAGCACGTGAAACAACCTTCCTGCATAGCAGATAACACATTTAAGCTCCTAATAAACAGTTCTGAGCTTTATATATTTGCAGTGTTTCTTCTTAAGTTTCCAAGGTGGCTGAAATGGGCAAAATAATTCTTTCAAAAAAATAAAATAATAATCCAAAGTTTGAATACTTATAATGCAAAAATAATAACTGACTTGGTACCAATAACTATAAAATAAAAATGACAAAGTTCATTTTAACATGTTTCTTAAAAAAGAAAAAATATACAAGTTCAATAAGTAAATAAACTATCCCAGCCTTCCCCGAAAGAGTAAATTAGGAGATCTTTGAATTAGGGAAATGAGTCTCCCGTTATTTCAATCAAGGGAAAAATAATTATTTAAATATAATATTTTTTCTCACTAAAAAAACAAATCTGATGAGCAGATACTGATGGATGAGATGTTGTTCTCATTGTTTTTGAGGAATTTTGTGATCTGGAAGTGGTGGTTTTCCATGTGCTAAGAAGGAAAGGGATTTGGGTCTTGTTTATATTAGATTGGGGAATGGATGAGACAGACTCAGGCTTCAGGGACAAACAACAGCTTTTTATTAGACAACCATTTACAAATCCACCACCGGCCTGTCTGACAGCTAACCCCCTTTATAGGGAGCTGTCAGATGGCTCGGCCAATCGGCTTGGAGTATTTTCCCGCCGGATCGGAGGACCTTGGTGGAGCCTAACATTTGCCTGTCAGCATGTAAGAGTTTGTATTGATGCCAATATTCAACTTAGCTTATTGCGTCTCTATACTATTTGTTGAATAGCGAAGAGCACCTCTGCCTTCTGGATCTTTGGTAACCCCATAGGTCGGTGTCATGCTGAGTCCCTTGGTCGAATCACTATTAGATCCTCCTCCTTAACTTTCCCCTGGCTCTTAAGTCTATCGGCCACCTTATTAATCTGGTTCTTAATCTCATGGGGTCCTTATCCAGGAGTTGATAGGAGCTCCTGTCACTGAGGAGGTGAATCACACCTTCAATTTTCAAGACAAGAGGCTGAGGTTGTTGCCCGCGATGCAACTAAAGGGGGACGCCTACTAAAAGCCTGGTTTTCCAACAATAACTCCATCAATAGGCACCTCGACCTGCTACCAGCTTACCAAGCGTTGAGGCAGCGGGAAATATCCTGCAGGATGAGCAGAGACTGATTCCTATCGGGGAGTAGAAATGAATGGCATCCCCCCCCCCCTTTGGGCATGTAGATTTGTCCTGCAGAGACATAGGCAGCCCGGGCCGAATGCCGAGGAACTCAGCAAAGAAAGCTATGTCAAGCCATAATAGAAATGGACAATGAGGAACAAGCCGGGCCGGTTACAATATCACAGGCAAAACAACAAACGAATCTGGTTGATGTATATCAAATGTGCCTGTGAGGCGGGGGAGCGATAGTGTAAGGGAGGGGGCGGAGAGAATGCCATTAAAGCAACCATCGGAGAGCTCAGTGTCATTCCCTGGGGATGAGCAGACCAAGCTGTGCATGATAGGGGAAGCAACAGGAGTTAAGCCCCCATCAATTAACATGTCTGAAATAAAAATGACAGAGGTGGGTAGGTGGGCCTACAGCTCTGCAATGGCAAAATTGACCAATGATGCATAAAGGCAAATATCTCTTCTATGGTAGTTTTTACACTCTGACGATGTTAGCAGAAGCTAAGGAAAGCTACGTGGATAATATAATTTCAGTTCTGGAGATCACAATGCCTGTCTCTTCTTTTATAGCTGGAACTCGTATTTTTAGGATAGTTATATATATATATGTGTGTGTGTGTGTGTGTGTGTGTGTGTGTGTGCGCGCGCGCGCGCGCGTGTGTTTTAATTTGTGCTGATAAATAAAGGGAGACTAGTATAGATCTATTTCAAGCTATTTAGCTCTCATCAGCTTGAATAAATAGCTTAAAATAGATCTATACTAGTCTCCCTTTATTTATTTATCAGCACAAATAAAATAAAAAAACACAAATATAACAAAGGCAACAGTAAAAATATTGGGTTTCTGTCGTGATGGACTCTTGTGATTGACAGATGATGGAAGCAGTTAGCTTCCTCCCATAATTGGGGCTTACCAGGGGTTGTGACACTAGATATCTATCTATCTATCTATCTATCTATCTATCTATCTATCTATCTATCTATCTATCTATCTATCTATCTACCTACCTACCTACCTACCTACCTACCTACCTACCTACCTACCTATATATATATATATATATATAAATTTATATGCCACACATCTTACTGTCAAACAACTATATATTTCAGATCCTTCAATTGGAAACTCAACCAAGAAATATGCTAAAAGTATTAAGTTAAAATATAGTATATTTTCTTGGTTTGGACTTAACATAACATGCAGACCCAATCCGTATTGAGATTGTAAATTCCATTAGGGAGAGGCTTTGCATCACCTGGGAATTTATTCCAGTTGTCTGATCTTACAACTTCTCTGTCTGATCCCAGTTGATCTCTTGATGATTCTTCCTAATTTATTTGAAACTAGAGAAAGAAAAATATGATCCTTTTTTTAAAGATTCCTACAGCTCTGCAAAGTTTTCTATGAGAGGAATTATTACCTGCCGGATCACAAAATATCAATATTCTGTTCCTGATATTGTATAAGAAGTTTAAAAAATATTTTAAGGGTTAATATATTGCAATTTTGTTTTAGTTGTATAAACTATCTTAAGCAATTTTATAAGCAGATTTGGAAAATATCAAATATGTCTGTAAAGGAAAAATCTATGGCTCATGAAAAGGACTGAATATCTCCCCGTTTATGTAGCATTAGGAATACCACATAAATACCTTCATGGTAAATAGCATTTCAGTCATGATCCTCAGCTTGAGAAAGGAAGTGACAGGTGCAATTCCTGGCTTTACAAGATCTTTCTGGGCTCAGAAACCTTTGCAAGCAACAGTAGACAAGAAAATGATGATGTGGAGAAGAAAGACTACACACATTTTCTTGGAAGTAAGCCACAAAAACAGCCACTCTCAAGAATAAATGCACTATATTCACTAGTTCCATCCATCCATCCATCCATCCATCCATCCATCCATCCATCCATGTATCATCTATCTATCGGTACAAAAGCAGTATTCACATATAATTTAAAGAAGTGCACAGACATTTTGTAAAAATGTCATAATTTAACATTATTCTAGTTTACATCTAGATGTTTGCATCTGTAATTTTTGAAATCTTTTCCCCATGGATAGTAACATTTATAGCATCTATTTCCATTTCAATTTCTACAACATATCACTATAATTCCATTATAAATCCTTAAAATATAATTTAGGGCAATTCAGTTTCTCAGATTATTTTTGTTTCATCTAAACTTTTTCTGCTGGAGTTTTTCTCTTTAAGCTCTTTTCTCCCTCTTTCAAACTAATTTTATTTTCATTAATGCTTGCAAGTCTGACTTTTATACAACCTACTTTGGGAATAATATAGTAACTAAAGGAAGACATTAATATCTCTGCATGATACTTTATTGTATAAAAAAAGTCAGACCCATTTCAAAAGTTGGCTGATACCTTCATAATGAGAACAGATGTGCAATGTAAAAAATCAATAAACATTTCTAAAATGCTTACAATCAATTATGTAGCTAATGCCTGTTTTGGATTTCTTTGCCTCTCTGAAACATAACTGGACTACCACTCCATTTTCATTAGATAGTGCATTAATAAAGCATCAGAGTACTTAAAACAGGAAGCGACAGAATATATCATCCCCATATAATAGCACTTCATTTGGAAGAAACTCTGAAAGAGCAGAGTGGAAAACAAGTTGAGATTTGTAATGTTGTAGCCCACATGTAAAATCTAATTTAATCCATGAAATCTCATTTCTGTCTTCTCAGTTTAGCCTTTGTCACAAGCTTACTGAAAAGATTAAAAATAGTTAATCCAAGTATATTTCTTAGAGTTTCTTGGAGATTAATGGGATATTACAAAAATAATGCTACACAAAAAGATTTATTGTTTCCGAATAAAATGAAAATAAACCTGATGCTTTGCAGTGAACACAGTACCCAACTAATTCTAGCACTTGATGTTGCAATGTAAATTATAATATACAATGGGCAGCCTATTTATGCAATATTAAGTTTTATTTATTATTATTTAATATTAAACTCCAAGCCCAATACTCCCAATTCTGGAGGAGTTACAGAGCTTAACAACTAACTAGCAGCTGAAAAGAAAAGCTATTAGTATGCTAGTTTTATTTGTTCTTCAGATCTGTTAATAGAACACCTACACTTTGACAGCCTTTGTATTTTAATGTGATTCCAAGATGAGCCTTCATGTCCTTGTCCTAATTTGTAATTCTATTGCTATGAAAAGGATCAACTGAGTAAATATGATTTAATCTGCTGAACAGGATTACAAGACTTCTATTGTTAAGGAGATCTGAACTGGACATCATTTTCAATTCTGAAATACGACTTGACTAAATCTTGCCCCAACAAGCTAAGGGAAAACAGCTTATCCACTTACCAGAGGAGCTTTGTGTGTTTGGGGGGGGGGGGGTTTCTAATCCGGTATGTGTGAAGTAGGAACCCCACCACCCCCAGCATAAATGTGTAGATTACTCTGCAAGAATTCTAAAGCAAATCATTAGATCTTAGAATAGATGTAAATACAGGTAATTTATATCATAGTGATAATTGTGTGTGTGTGTGTGTGTGTGTGTGTGTGTGTGTGTGTTTTTAAGTCCAGGAACAAAAATGAAGCAAGTACACCAGGGGGCTTATGCCACCAACAGCCTGATCTATAATACTGATACTACCTTCCACACATGATTGCCACATGAAAGAATTTGCTTGCTTGCTTATATGCTATCAAGTCATTAATCAACTCTTAGCCACTATCCTCAATAGTTTTTCCCATTATGATTTGTCTCCAATCGGATCCTTCAGCTGTTCCACCTGTGTATTCATCAGTCTACCCCCTTGCAATCCATCTTCTTCTTTTCCTTCCAACTTTCCAAGCATGGGAGCCCGTCCCAGAGAGCGAGGTTTTCACAAAATGTGTTTTTAGTACATTAATGGGATCTGTTGCTTTTACATTTTCAAAAACATCACCATGAATTCGTTAATGTTTTAATTGCTTTGTGGAACAGGAATAATTACCTGGTCTCCTATTGGTATAAAATATGGAATTATAATGATCAAAATTGTTCTGCTTGTGGCACCACAAAGGGTAATCAAATTGCTACCCTGTTTCCTTAATGCTTCACCTGCAATCTAGGTGGGACAGACTAGAGCTTTTAAATAAATAGTTGTTCTTTCCCCTTTTAATCAAAGTTATCAATATTATGAGATTTTGAAATGGATAGTGCTAGTGTAAAGACAAAATTGGAATAAAAACAAAGCTTTTTTATTTTAATAGCAGCATATTTTAGATCTATTGTAAGATATTAAACTGCATATTTTTGGTACATCATGGACATTTTAATTTTAATTTAATCTTTTGGGGTTGATCACAAATAAATAATAACATACATAAGCACACTTTGGGGAGCAAGGTATCTGAACCAATTCATGGAAGACCTAAGTCTACTTACAACTGCTTGTAATAATTAATCAACAAAGAAACGGAAGTGGGAGTAAACTACTCAGTATACAACTGAGCACTGCAATGAAAAAAAAACCAATCCGGAGGTATCTATGTTACCTTTCCTGACAACTTCATCTAATTGGTTCAAGTAGCTCATGCCGCCCACTTCTGAATAGGGCAAGGACCAGTAGTGGGATGTGGCCAAGGGGTTGGGGACCCCGATGTACAGTGTAGCCTCAATTCACAGAAAATGCACCACACTAAGCAATTATTTATTTTTATTCAGTGTGGCATAACTCTAAAATATTTCCTTCTCATTTCTAAAGTAGCAGAAGTTAGCAATAGCAGTTAGCAGTTAGACTTATATACCGCTTCCTAGGGCTTTCAGCCCTCTCTAAGCGGTTTACAGAGTCAGCATATCGCCCCCAACAACAATCCGGGTCCTCATTTCACCCACCTCGGAAGGATGGAAGGCTGAGTCAACCCTGAGCCGGTGAGATTTGAACCGCTGAACTGCAGATAGCAGTCAGCTGAAGTGGCCTGCAGTACTGCACCCTAACCACTGAGCCACCTCGGCTCTAGAGGATGTTTCAGACACTCAATCATGTATGAGATTCAAAGTGAAATTATCCACTAGGCTCAATTCCCTGGGGAGAAAGCCTGAAAAAGCAGTTTGGTTGAGGCTGTTTGTGTGCAGGGCTGAATGCTCTGTAGATAGACAAGCTTAAAGGTGATATTTGTACCGCTGTGTCTATAAATGTAAGTGTATATCAGGGGAGAAAGAGGTTACAAAATTAATATGCTACCTTGAAACAGGTAGATCAATCTTCTCTAACAAGAACAGCTAAGAAGCATAAGCATTTTGAACTTTTAAACATTTAAAATATTTATGACATTTTTCATCAGATGTTTTATTTTGAGTATTTATACCTCTAAGGTTGAGCAAGGGTTTGTGAGCTGCACAGTAAGAAAACACAGAAAATACAAAATATGATGATGATGGTAATAATAATAATAATAATATGGCTGATTATTTAAAAGAAAGTCAAGAACATCTATTAATTGAAGTAAAGAACAAAAAACTACTGAAGGCCCAACAGACAAAACAAGAATACAGAAAAGATGTGATAAAATCAAGAATGGAGAGTTGGCAGAACAAAGCACTGCACGGCCAATTTCTGGAAAAAATAAAAGATAAAGTGGACAGTGAACAAACTTGGTTATGGTTAACAGCAGGTACATTAAAGAAAGAAACAGAGTCACTAATCCTGGCTGCGCAAGAACAAGCTATCCGCACAAATGCCATTAAGGCCAAAATCGAAAAATCCTCTGATGATGCCAAATGCAGACTTTGCAAAGAAGCTGATGAAACTGTTGATCACATACTCAGCTGCTGTAAAAAAATCACGCAGACTGATTATAAATTGCGGCACAATTCAGTAGCACAAATGATCCATTGGAATTTGTGCAAAAATTATAATATTAAAACAGCCACAAACTGGTGGGAACATCAGTCTGAAAAAGTCACCGGAAATCAGATGGTCAAGATCTTGTGGGATTTTCGCATACAAACGGACAAAATACTGGCGCATAATACACCAGACATCACACTGGTTGAGAAAAATAAGGTCACAATCATAGACATCGCAATACCAGGTGATAGCAGGGTCGCCGAGAAGGAACATGAAAAAATCGCAAAATACCAGGACTTAAAAATAGAAATTCAACGACTATGGCACAAACCAGCAGTGGTAATTCCAGTGGTAATTAGCACACTGGGTGCTATTCCAAAAGCACTGGAATTACATTTAAAACAGTTAAAAATTGACAAAATCACCATCAGTCAAATGCAAAAAGCCGCACTGCTTGGATCTGCACGCATATTACGAAAATACGTTATGACGTCCTAGGCCCCTGGGTGGGGCCCGACTAGTAATCAATACCAAATCCGGCGAAACAACTGGACGCTGTGATACAATTGTATAATAATAATAATTATTATTCAGGGGAAAAATGAGGGTGACATTTTTGCAGGGATGAGCTAATGAACGTATGGTCCCATCTGCCTCTGATAATCTTCTGAGGAGGATTTAGGACTTCCAGAAGATAGTGGGTTACCTGCCAGCTGTCAGAGAAGAGTTTAAAGCCATCATATCTTTGAGACAGAACACAGCTGAAGATGAAGATGTAGTAAAATTCATTTTCTTCTCTCCTAAAAAAACAGAAGCAACTGAAGCTGCTGGAACATATTGCTAGCAGAATCAGGATTCCTCTGACACAGTAATCAGGAAATAAGTAAGGAGATGTCTGCCTATATGCTAACTTCTATTTGCAATTGAGACTTTCTCCAAATATCTCATAAACATATCTTAGGATCAACTTGTAGCCACCTTGAACACCTGTTTCAACTGGTCTGTTGCCAATGAATGAAAAAACATCAGCTATGAACACTATTTATTTTTAAATATTTTTATTTATGTTTGTTTGTTTGTTTATATATTACAGACCAATCTCTTTATGTTGCATCACCTGCAAAGTCATGGAATCAGTCATAAACCAATCTATTACCCTTCACTTAGAAATGAACAACATACTCTAACAATTTGGTTTCAGGAAAAAATTATCCTGTAATCTACAACTCCTATACTGCAAAAACATATGGACTACACAACTCAATCAAGGCAAAGCAATAGATACAATTTACATAGACATCTGTAAAGCTTTTGATTCGGTGGTACACAATAAACTACTTCTAAAACTAAAATCTTACGGCATCTCTAGACCCATGCATAATTGGATAGCTGTGTTCCTGTCAAACAGGCAACAAGTGGTCAAAAGAGGTAGTGCCCTATCAAATCCTGTACCTTGGGAGACACCAGCGGAGTCTCCCAAGACAGTGTTTTAGGACCAACACGCTTTATACTTTACATAAATGACCTTTGCGATCATATTGCAAGCAAGTGTGTTCTCTTCGTTGACTATGTAAAATTATTTAACACCACCGACAATGCTGCCACTCTTCAGAAAGACCTTGACTATGTGTCAGAATGGCCGAACAATTGGCAATTTCAAATCTCAACCAACAAATGCTCTGTCTTACACATTGGCAAAAGAAATCAGAACACCAAATACAAGCTGGGTGGGCAGGAACTTGTAGACAGCCCTCACTCTGTCCAGGACCTTGGAGAACTCATATCTAACGGTCTAAGTGGGCCAGAGCCCACTGTAAGGACATTGCCCAGAAGGCATTAAGAGCCGTTAACCTAATCTTGTGTAGCTTCTTCTCTGGTAATATTGTACTGCTAACCAGAGCATACAAAACATCTGCTAGACCAATTCTCTAATAGAGCTCATCTGTCTGGGACCCACCCTGGATATCGGACATTAATACGATTGAGCGAGTCCAGAGATATTTCATGAGAAGAGTCCTCCTCCGCTCCTCTGCTCGCAACCGAATCCCTTATGCCTTCAGACTTGAAATTTTGGGTTAGACAACTTTGAACTATGCTGCTTTCGGTCTGACCTAAGCACAGTACATAAAATTATCCACTACAATGTCCTCCTGTCAATAATTGCTTCAGCTTCAACCACAACAATACAAGAGCACACAATAAATACAAATTTAAGGCAAACTGCTCTAAACTCAATTGCAGAAAATAGGGCTTCAGCAACAGAGAGGCCAATGCCTGGAATGCACTACCTCATTCTGTGTGGTTTCTTCCCCAAATCCCCCTTGGACTGCCTACTATCAACCTCACCCCATCCCTAAGAGGTCTGTAAGGGGTCGGCGTAAGTGCCCCGTGCCCACCATCCCTGTCCTAATGTTGGTTTTTATTCATATCCATTTCATGTATCCAAAACCATGTTTATACTTATATGTGTTATATAATACGTGCTTGATGAAATAAATAAAATAAACTATCAATCACAGGTTATTGTTTGGGCCTCTACACTTGGTTTCTGTTGGCAACATTAGACGGCGACGCCAACATTGTTTAACTGAATTTCTGACTCTATTTAATTATTACAATCCTAAAACAGGATGCATTTATTATGGGAGATATGAAGGCTGGGGGGGGGGGAAGAGCAAATGTATCCCCCCTGTGCAACTGTGATCGTTTTTTCTTTCTTTGCTCTACTAATTGGCGGGAGGGAGGGGGGGGAAGGGATATTCCGAACAATATGTTTTTGGTCCTTGATTCCAGAGTCAATGTGCAGTTCGTTTCAACACAACTTTCCTGAAAAACGGGGCTGGTAAATGATATAATTAGAGAAAAACATGAATCTTTGGGTGCTGAAATTGCCTTTCTGGATGATGGGCAACTATTGCTCATTCCATGGGTGGAGACCATTGCAGATCCTGCCAGTTAAAATTCTTTTGACTGTTTTAGATAGCAACTGTTAAGGAGCAAAAACCAGCCAACTTTCTCCACCTAGATAGAGCTTAAGAGAAAAAGTGAACTCTCTTGAGCGGGGATTGTATCAAGTGTTTTTACCTTAATAATATTTATTCTAAGACAGAGTAACAGATATATTAGTTTATTTAGATAAATGGTTATTGTGCCGCGTGTGTTAAGGCAGAGCAGAAAATCCACAGATCATCTTATTTGTGCTGCTAGAAGTACTATAAACATCCTCAGATGTCAGCTATAAAAGCATTGCCAAGGATTTTGTTATAAACAGCACAGAGAACTTGACAAGTTATTTTATTACCAGCCCCATTTTTCAGTTATAAGTTCTTAGTATTAAAAAATACATATTTAGTCACAAATCTGAAATGGCACACTTATTTACAAAAACCTACAATGGCTGTCTGACGAGTATTAATTCTTTAATAGGTAACGGAATGGAAAGAGAGAGCATGGCAAGCGACACCATTAAGGCAGAGTCTTTTTAGCAAAGAGAACATCATAGGTGTTTTACAGTAAGTTTTGTGGTGTTCTGAGACAGAATTATAAGGAGGTAAATATCAAAATGAAGGTATAGGAGATTACGGGCACAAAATTCCTGACAAAGGCAAGAGTCTGGATTTCAAAAATAGCATAGAACATAAAACTGTGTTTGCATTTCCTGATTAACTTAACCCCATTTTCTGAATTCACAGCTAAATAGGAACCTATTCGTTGCTCGGTTGACTCCCTCAGTGTAAAAGCTTGGGCATTCTAATTCATGTTTACCACACGAAGGCCCATCATGTCTTCTCTGCTCTTATCACAACGGTAGCTAAGCTGGCCAGGGCCCTGTTGGAGTTCTGAGTAAGGAGGACAACTATGAGCACTAAACTAGGCAATTGCCGGCAAAGTTGCTTCTCAGGGATCAACTTAGTTCAGTTCTCTAGGAAACATTTGAGTTGTTGATCCTGAGGAAGCGGTCAGGGTCCCTGTCACTGTGAGTTCTGCTCCTTGAATTCTGGACTTACGTCCTTCCTGACTGCTCAAGGACTTCCGGGAAGTTGCATGTGGTTCGGTCCAAGAGGTTAATGTTTCTATGTGGGAGAAAGATGTTTGCCTTCGGGGGAGGGGTGCCTCCTTCTCAAGAGTCCATCATTTGACCCAATTGTATTAGACAACTTTTTAAGGAGGGTTATAGAGAAGACGGTGTGGGGGGGAGGGGAGGGATGAGATGGATTATCCAGACCCTTTCCATTTGTATTCAAGCTAGATTAAAGTACCAAGATAAGCACAGGCTGCAGTTGTGGATGGCCTTTGGGTGCCTCAAGATGGAAATGATGTTTCCATACTGGTCCTCCTTCTCTTGGAGGCTATCAATATCAACTATAGCATTCTGGATTGATTCCAGGGGCTGGGACAGTTTTGCACTGGTTCTCTTCCTTCTTTAATGGCCAGCTCTAGTTAGTATTGATAGAATAGAATAATAAAGTTGGAAGGGACCTTGGAGGTCTTTTAGTCCAACCCCCTGCTTAAGGCAGGAAGTCCTATACCACTTCAGACAAAAGGTTATCCAACATCTTCTTTAAAACTTCCAGTGTTGGAGCATTCACAGCTTCTGGAGGTAAGTTGTTCCACAGATTATTTGTTCTAACTGTCAGGAAATTTCTTCTTAGTTCTAAGTTGCTTCTCTCCTTGATTAGTTCCCACCCATTGCTTCTTGTTCTACCCCCAGGTGCCTTGGAGAATAGCTTGACTCCCTTTTCTTTGTGGCAAGCCCTGAGATATCAGAACGTTGCAATCATGTCACCCCTAGTCCTTCTTTTCATTAAACTAGACATGGTAGTCAGGAAGAAGTCCACCGCCTTTGAAGGAGGTGGAGGCCAACTTCCATTTTGACTTCATGTGCGGCTGCAAGTGACGGAGCCGCAACAGACGGTGTGAGGTCACGTTAGATGCTGAGGCCCAGGAGGCAAACTTGGCTGCATTGAGTGAAGCGTCAGCCGAATATTCTATAGCCGCAATTATCTTATTAAGATTGTGCCTCCACCTGGACCCTGTTGAAGCGGGATGAGCTCTCAGCTGCTCAGCCACAGTAGCTGAGGAAGAAGCCCTTATGGACCAAGCGGCGGCTTGGTGGGTTTTGTGGCAGGCTTTCTCTGCCTTTTTGTCCTCGGCTTTGAGCCCCTCAAGGAGGTCAGCGGGAAGGTTACCGAATTGGAGGTAAGAGAGATAATTGGGGTATCCACCTGTGGCAGTTGCAACAAATCGTCTAATTTGCTCTCCACAGAGAAAAGATTTTTGTCTACCCCGCTGGGATTGGTCAGGGAGCCCGGTTGGGCCCACTGGCGCTGAATCGCATTGACAAACATGTCCGGCACCGGAACTAGTTCCAGTGCCAGGGTGGTCTCATCAAAAAGCCCTTCCTTCAGATCCTGAGAATCAGAGATGTTAGTGGAACCCTGGGTAGTAATACCCAATTGAGTAGAAGCCTTGGCCTTATGCAATATTGACTTAAATATGGAAGGGCGGAATAAGACAGTAAAGGCAGGTTTTTCAGGAGGAGGATTCTCATCCTCTGAAAACTCCTGCTCCTCTGCATTGTCCTCCTCCAGGACAGATTCCTCTGTGGCGATAGAGGTGCCTGGAGAAGGAGGACCTTGTACCTGATCCCAGGCTTGGACAGGCTTCTGAGTAGTCTTGGCAGAAGTGGCTTTGGAGGCCTGGAGCTTCTTTCGAACACCAGCCTCTATGCCCCTCTCAATGGCCCGTTCAATGGCCCTTTGCATCTGAGAGGACAGGTTGGGGCCCTGATCCTCAGGGGATCTTGAAGTTCCCGGCCCCTCCCTGTCAGCCTGTCTAGAGGGAACTGGGTTCTCTTCAAGAGTAGAGCAGCCAAAAGGGCATATTTCTTCCTGGATGGAGGAAGACTGTCCAGGGAAGCTGCAGGTGAAGAGGCTTGAAATTCCTCCTCCATAACTGGGGGAGAATTATACTCCCTTGGAGAATCCTGGGGAAAAACCTCTTGAGGCTGGGGCAAGGGACTAGGATCCCTAGATGGCTGTCCAGATGAAATGGACAGCCTTATGGCCCTTTCAAAGGTCTTCTCTGGAGCCCTATGCCTGCGGGCCTCAGCCTTGGATAAGGCCTTGCCACCTCTGGGGTTGGGGGTCCCTTTCCCTTTAGTGCCCCTGATCCCCTTTTCCACCTCGGGTGGATCTGGCCTACTGTGTTTCGATGAGGGTTCTGGATTGTCCTCTGGTGCCCTCTCGCTTCTTTCAGCCATGATGTCTCCGCCTGTAGGCTCTTCAAGGCTGCAAAAGCAGGAGGCCTGGCACAGGCGCGAGTCGATAGAAGCTGCGTGCCTCGCAGAAATGTCCCCCGGACGGGAGTATGACCCGAGGGCCAAAGCTTTCCCAAGCCGCTCGCTGTAGGTCTTCTTGGGGGAGGAAGCCTTGCCGGAACCCCGAACTAAGGCTGACCCCCTCCCTCGCGGCTATCTGCTTGCTGAGAGCAAAAGCATGGTAGCTGCGACGGCCGGAGCTTGAAAGCGCCCCAAAACGGCTTCAAATTGGCCACCGCGCCTCTTCGGACGATAAGGGAGCTGCCAGGTGTATTCCGGAGCCTCCGCCAAGATCTCCGGGCGATAAACAATCAAATGACAGCTGGGGGGGGGGAAGGAAGTCTCCTGCCACCCCCACGCTCGCCAGCCGCCGCCGGACAAGCGCCCCAACGGACCTCGGCTCCGTTAGCAAACTGAGAGCCAGGAATCCCCGAAGTCCTCTCAGCAGTTTAACAGGAACCTCGTTTTAAAGCGTAATTTTTCTCCTGATTACGATGATGACAAAAATAAGAAAATCTCTATCTAACTAGGAGAATCCCAATCTATTCACCCAAAAACTGAGGAATTCCCCAAAAACGCGTCCGAACTGGGCTGGACTGAGTTTTTGAACTGGTCCTCAATGAGGAGAGGAGGCGTGGCTAAGAAAATGAACTCAGTCCTTGGGCGAAAGGACTGAATTTAACCCATGCTTGGACTCTCCACGCAGCGCCCGGGAGGATGAGCAGTCAGTGCTAAGCAAGGTATTTAATCGAAAGAAGGTTACAAATTAGGATGCTTAGATCTGTGCAGCTCAATTCAGAGATGATTTCAAATGTTGGATCGGATGCTTTCTACCAAACCCCCTTTTGTATTCTCTCTCTTGCTTGCCACATTGCAAATACCCATTACTTGGAAAATTAAAAGTCTGTAATTCCAGCTACTGTCAATTGGAGGTCATTTTATCAGATGCTCTGCCAACCTAGTTATTAATTACTAAGATACTAAATTTACCTGATACGGCCAGACTTCCACCCGATTGGGATCATCTGTGAACCAAGTAATCAATCTTCTAGTAAGAATAAAAAAATATTGAAACAACAAAAAGATACAAATCATATTTCAGCCCAAAACAGGCTTGGATATTCTGGAAGATTTGTCAGATGTTTTTCTTTTCTTTCATATCCAATTACCCTTTTGCAACACCTGACCACTATCTGGTTTTGCTTTCTCATTTCTCTTTCCTTTTCTGTTAAGCTGCCCTTTCTCACGTCCAGCAGGCCATTTCTCCACAAAGGAGGGAGGGAGGGAGGGAAGAAGGGAGGGAAGGAAAGGTGCCTATTTCCTTAGGCTTTGTGTGTGTGTGAAAGAGAAAGTGCTACTGATGCTACGGTGGCTGCAGCCCCTTCCATGCTAAGCACAAGTCCTCCTGCCTGAGAGGAATGATGGGAAACCCTGGGCAATTCAGTACTTTCCTTGAACAGTAGAAATTATTTGTCTCTTTAAGACCAGGCAATTTCCCCATATGCGAATCTTGTATAATATTTCTAATTGCAAAGTGGGAAGACCCCTTTCTCATGCAGATCAGCCCAGACTTGGACAAAGGCACCAATTCTGTGTCAACAGGCCAGTCAAACAAGCAGCTGCCCACTGTGAAAATCCATCATATCTCACCGAGTAAATGCTCAGTGTGGGAATAGACCAGAAATGTTCCGCTATTAGCCCAGGATGTGGGCTGGAATGAAAGAAGCTTAATAGAGCAGTTTAAAGAGAGACTCTCGGGTGAAATGGAGGACAAAGTCATTTGTTAAGGCACCCCAGAGGCTTCATCCGCTCTACTAAAAGATATATATTTAGTTTTCTTCCGATTCCTCTGTTTCGATATTGTCTTTTGAAGTTGGCCTGTTGGACACTGTCCCTTTTTTCAGACGTTGTCTAAATCCAGAACGTGGAGTCATTTGGGGTGTTACATCAGAGGAGGCAGAGCCTGATATGAGACCCTCCTTTTATTAGCTACAATTCATGCTTGTGTTCCAACAGTTTCAAGAAATCTCTAGAGAGATTTCAGCTGTTCACATATTCAAAAAAAAAACCCCTCTCATTTTCCAATCATGGATGATAACTGGTTCAGAAACGCATATTTTTAGACAATAACAGATGACCCTTTAAATCTGTCTGACTCTGTCAAAGCAAAATAGCTGAATAGCTGTAGGAGGACCAGGAAACGGAATGGTAGAAATAAGCAGTAAGCTATGGCTATTTTATTTGTCTCTAGCTGGTCTTTATTAAGTGGAATGTCAAATTTTAACTCTGATCCCAGTCAGACAAAGTTCTTACTTCACATTTGCCTTGACATAATTTGCAATTGATTATCATAGCAAAATGAAGTATACTATAGTATCCCTTTTTAACATTGTGGTTTGTGGAGAGAGAGAGAGAGAGAGGAGTCTGCAATGTATAAAAACTACAAAATATGCTAGGAAAGCAATCCAGCAGGCATTTATTTGGGCAATAAGAAACAAATGCTCTTGTAAATCTTTTGGCAGCAATAAAATAACAACAACTATAAGTATAAGTATAATATTCCATGGGAGAAATTACAGTAGTAGAGGTGTAGGAATAATGGAAAGGTTTTGATTGTTTTGGCACAAGGGTACAGTAAACGCAGCTGGCTAGAAGAATAGCTGGAGACCTCGGAGGTTTGTTATTTTGATAGTTGTCTAATGGTGAAAATTGCTTTCTGTTGCTGAAATTTTCACTTGATTATCCAAGCAGTTTGGCAAAAGCTCATCTCAATTATATCTGATGCCAACACGGTGTTTCCACTGGTATTTTTACCTGGGGATTTGGCACAGGTTTTATCAAGGGAGCTACTCCCTTAATCCCCTGCGCTTCTTTTTTGTTCAGCTGGCAGAATGAAGGGAATGGCAAGCCCTGAGAAATGGCATCCCAGACACACTTGTTTTACTGCCTGTCATGAGAACAAATTAATAATTGCCAGGGAGTGGAAGTGCCTGGTAAGTTGCTTTTATTTTTCTCTCCCTCTTCAGGGTGGAAAGCGTCACAAATCATAGCATTTAACTGGAAGGAAGATGATACTGATTTGAAGACAGTAAAATGATATTAAAAGAATACAGCCAAAAACCCTACACACAGCGCCCAGTCTGTTCACTTTAGGACTGCTGATTGCCAACCTCTCTATGCTCCATGTGGGGCTGCTACCTGAGCATTGCCCAGTGGAAATCATGCCGCAGTGCAGGCAGTTCTGAATGGTGCTGGCATGGCACATGCTGAGTGAGATGCACTGGGCACCAGTTTGCTTCCAGGTCTGTTCAAGTTCAATTGCCATCTTTAAAGACCTTCACAGCATGGTATTAGGTTACCTGAGAAACCACTTTATGGATTTCATAGTTTTTTATCTGTAAGTATACACATTTAATCAATAAAACTTTGATTGATCCAAGAAATGTGATTCCTCTGTGTGTGTGTGTGTGTGTGTGTGTGTGTGTGTGTGTGAGAGAGAGAGAGAGAGAGAGAGGCAGAGAGAGAGAGGCGGAGGGAGGGAGGGAGGGAGAGAGAACAACCACTTGTGGCAAATGGCAAAACTGTAAGATGTGGATAGTCTGGTGTTTTAGGTTTACAGTTATTTGCAAATGGAACTATTGAAAGAGGCCAGGAAGTAGGCAAAATCTGCTGCGTGCCATCATCGTGCTCCGTCTGGGTAACCTATCCAACAAATTCACTAAGATGAGCGATTGAAGCAGAAGTACATAATGAGGAAGATAAATGTTTAGACTAGGAGGAAACAATGGAAAACCAGATGCATTTTCAGCATGGCTGGATGCTGCAGGCAAAGTCTCGAAGATTGATCTGGAGAAGAATGAGAAATGATCTAAAGCTTCTTCAATGGCCATGTGGATGGAAGAAATCTGGCACAAAGCCTGACGTGATTTCCAACAAAATTGGGGAGTGGCTGTTCCTGCTATTATTGGCAGTTTGCTAGAGTGCTTGTAAGAGGCTTTAGGAAGACCCAGTCGATCTTTTACAAGTAGCTGAGAACTTTGCTCGGGGGGGGGGGCAGAGGGGGAACAGAAACTCCTAGAACAGAATAGGGTGAGGAGGTATTTGGTCACAGGCATCCATATACGCCCTAAGAAAGGAAAGCTGGACAGAGCCATGGCACGAGTGGTTATGAGCAAACAGAGCCACAGATAAAGGAACCTGTTGGAAGTTCCAAGCAGAATCTTCTGTCCTACGTATTATGTCATAAGTCTTCCTCATTCTTCCAACCAATTGTGGGTCACCTGTAGAAGGTAGGTGAACATCTGACAGTTGAAGCAACCTTCAAAGCTAAAGCTCTCAAAAATCAGATGATTAAGGAAATAGTGATTTCACAAAACGTTTTGAATAAGCAGACAAGTGGAGAGGAAGGAACAGCATGATTCTTTTTAAAAAGTGCCATGGAAAAATGCTGTTCCAGTACCTTAAGAAATTCAAAGAAGTTCATGAAGAGGATTGCACTAGTATTTCTTCATAATTATTGCTTAGAAATATATCTATGCTATAAAGCAGTGATGACTAACCTTTTTCTGGCTCCCGTGCCAAAAGCAGGGGGACTGCAGGGGTGGGGGTCATGCGCAGGCGTGCCACACCCATAATGCTATGCGTGTGAGCCCCCCCCGCTTCCGCAGTCCCCCCCCCCCAGGCTCCAGAGGCTTTCTAGGACGGGCTCTTTCATATAACTAAATGAGTGCAGGAAAACCTCATATACTATCCACAAATTATCTTCTCTTTCAAAATAATTTTGAAATCAAATTCTCTTTCCTCAAATTGAATTAGAATCAGAAGAAATATAGAAAAGACCTGCTTGGTATTCTTGTAACTTGATGTCCATCGGATAAATGCAGCTGTCATGATTCCAGGCAATTTAAAAAAAGATCTTGGTAATATTGTTATGATTGCTTGTTTTGAAATGTTAGTTCACTTTTTGAAGGCACTCTGACAAAAAAGGATTTCCAAAGCTCTTAGACAAAGCAACAATGTAATTTATATCTGTCAAGATTCATGCTGAATGAATGGTGCAGAAGACACACAATTCTGGCATTGAATATCAATTGCAAAGATTTTTTTCCTTTAAAAATCCAGTCCTGTTATTGCTTTTAGACGTTAAAATATCAATCAGATGTAGAAGGTCTTTGAGAAAGAAAACCTACAGAACAGCTTTCTCTCAGACACTTAAATGACACTTTTCTTTTTGGCATTTCAAAGTCTATTAAAACATAGCTATTGAAACAAGTCCTGGAGTCCACATACAGGTAGAGGTATTTTTCCATTTACAACATTTAGTAATGTATGTATGTATGTATGTATGTATGTATGTATGTATGTATGTAGTAATTTTCCTTTAACAACCATATATACTTTATTGTCAGTGTACTGACTGGGTCAATATACTTTTTACCCAATGCTAACATCAATAATACAATTAAATATACCTAATCCGTGTCTTCCAACTTCTAACCTTAATATATACATTGTAATTAGATTCTTTTATATATCACTGTATATAATACTATTTACCCAATTTGTACTCATCTTCCCCCATTTTGTTGTGTTTCTCCTACATTCACGCCTTTGTCTTTAAACAGTACTATTCTCTCTTTATGATTCTTTATCGCTTTCTCCATAAATATATTTAAACATCAATAACATTTCCTCATACATCATTCCAATATCTCATTTTTTGAGAAACACCAATAGAACCAATTAGTAATAAGGTTTAATCAGTCCCGGAATTATATCTCTTAAGTCCCCTGAATTTATTATTGGTTCAGTGACGATTTGGAGTTGCAACGGGACTGAAAAAAGTGCTTATGGCCATTTTTCATACTTATATGAGTGTGGCAGCGTCCCCCGTGGTCACGTGATCATCATTCAGATGCTTGGCCACCGGTTCTTATTCTCCCAGGGTCACGTGATCCACCTTTTGCGACCTTCTGACAGGCAAAGTCAATAGAGAAGCCGGATTCACTTAGCAACTGTGCTGCTAATTGCAGTGATTCACTTAACAAGGTCACACAATGGAGTGAAACCCACTTAACAATGCTTAGCAATGGAAATTTTGAACTCAATTGCTATTGTAAATCAATGACTACCTGTATTTCCCCCCCCCCTCAAGTTACTGAAATAATTGTGACTTATCAAATATATTCTATTCCAGGTTTTTTTATAAGTGTTTTTATTACGATGTTATTTTACGAGATCAATTTCTTTTGTTTTTATCCTGATTTATGGAGGGGAAATTGTATGCCACTCAGAATCGGTTGTGGTAGGAACGCCCTGTGAGCCCTGTGGATGAATAAATGCATGAATGCCTCCCTCCCTCACTGAGAACAGTAAACACTTAAAGGCTGGAAAAGGCATCTGTCGCAAGCTGCCCAGAGCCCACTTCTATAATATTCAAGTTCTCTTTCTGCTTTCCAAGTTACTGATTCTATTGATCGGGGCTCATGAGCTTCCAAGGAAACCCAGGCTTCTCCAAACAAAGTCAGGCAAGTCCATTCTTCCAGGGTTTTCATAATAAAAGTAAACAGAGAAGTTTATATTATATTGACAGCTAGTAAACAGTGAACATTTCTAATCAAGACAGAGCACATTAAACAATAGCACCAAATGGTCAAAGGCTGTTTATACAATTCTTCAGTATATATTTATATTTGAGGGAGTGTAAGCACATAAAATTTAAGCAGTGGCAGTGTGGGCAAATGTACTGCATGGATATGAAATGTATATTTGTATATGATATATGCAGATTAAAGGTAATCTTTGACATATGGCCAGTAATGACTGTTCAGTGTTATAATACCGTGTTTCCCTGAAAATACGACATGTCCTGAAACTAAGGCCATGCCACATTTTTCGGGTGGGCAAAAATATAAGCCCCCCCAAATAAGCCCCCTGGACAATCCCCCCCCCCTCCGGCCAGGCAGAGCACCACTCACCGACCTAGCAGTATCCCGATGGTCCCAAGTCGTGGGAACGAGGTGGGGGCAAAGGCGCTCGCGTTGCTTGGCACCTTCGGGATACTGCTAGGTGGATGGGCGGTGCTGTGCCCAGCTCTGGGAGTACGCTCTGCCGGCAGCCAGCCCTCAACCATAGAGGGTACTCCCAGAGCGGCAACTGCCGGAAGACTCGGCATCCTACCTCCGTGCTTTCAAAGCTGCAGAAAAAGCCATGCGGCGGGCGGTGGCAGCAGCGGAGATGCCCTGGCTCCGCAGGGAGAGTTAGGCAAGGGCATCATGAGCCTGGGAGTCACGCCAGCGAGGAGAGGAAAAGCCGCTCGCACAACCCCCCTCTCCAGCCATGCAGAGCCCCATTCACTGACCTGGGGGTATTCTGAAGGCGCCGAGCAGCGGGAGCCAAAGGGCGGCAAACAGGCACTCCCGTGGCTTGGCAATACCCCTAGGTCAGTGAATGGCGTTGTGCCCAGCTGGAAAGGGGGGTTGCCGGGCAGCTGCTCATGAGCGTGGTCACCTTATGGCTGTTCGATGCTGAGGCTGTGCCCGGCTCTTCGGGAGCCGCTCCAAAAGATCAGCCTCCCAGCAACCCAAAACAATAAGTCCGTACCGTTTCAGAAGATGAAAAGATCTTCATTTGTTCATATTATTTATTTATTTATTTATTATTAAAACTTGTATGCCGCCCACTCTCGGAAGACTCAGGGCGGCTTACAAATAAGAAAGGGGGGGGGGATATAAAAAAATAAAAACAACAATTAAAAACTCAAGAACATTCATAACTTAGGATGGGGCTGGAAATTAATCAACAGCCCCAGGCCTGCCGGAACAGCCATGTCTTGGTCGCTTTGCGGAAGGCCGGAAGGGTAGTAAGGGTCGGGATCTCCACGGGGAGATAGTTCCAGAGGGCCGGAGCAGCCACAGAAAAGGCCCTCCCCCGGGGGGTCGCCAGCCGACATTGGCCGGCAGATGGAATCCGGAGGAGGCCCAGTCTGTGCGATCTAATAGGTCTCTGGGAGGTGACTGGCAGGAGGCTGTCTCTCAAGTACCCAGGTCCGATGCCATGTAGGGCTTTAATTCATATTTAGTTTTGTCTATCCAACGTGAATAAAGACTGTTCCTGCCCTCTTTTAAAAGGTGGATTGTTTTACTCATGAGTAAGTGGTTACTCACTGCTTGTGAAGGCTGGGTCAGAACAATAGCTTGGGAAATGGTGCTTTACGTAAAACCCTTCTGGCTTTAAAAATGTTGCATTGTCTCCCCCCCCCCCCACTCTACGTGGTCCCATGACCCCCCTTTCAGGTGTTTGGCAACCAGCCAAAGTTTAAGACTGGGTGAAGCATCCTGTGGTCACATGACTGTGATTAGCGATTGGGGGGGGGGGCTGGTTTCTGGCAGTTTTTGTCAGTTTCTGCAGAAAAAATGCCCATTCAGGAAAATGGATTTAGGCTTAAGACCATAGGACTCACCTGACACCTGCTGTAAAAACTGTCACAAAATTGGGTCCAGGGACATGGATGCCAGAACATACGACAAATGTCCGGTCCCAATTCTGGTCTTCAGTTTAGAATTGTATATATTTATTTGTTTTTGCATGTGCTGGAAATGTCAAGAACACGTAACCTCTGGAATATCCTATAATTACTATACAGTACTAAAATTATCATGTCTGCTGGTAACCTTCAATTGAGTGAAACTAGAAAGGAAAACAATTATTGAACTAAGGTAACTCAAATGAGCTAATTTATAGCTCATGCCAGGACCCATGATTCCCCTTGCAATACAATTTTGCCTTCCAGAAACTACACTTCCCAGAAACCCATCTGTTGCATGGCAGAAGGGAGGAGGAGAGGAACCATATCCCCACTCTCTTTCCCGCATCCCGTGCACCCGATTTGCTGGTGACAAACAGATGAGCACAATTGGTGGTTGGGAACGGAGACTGAAATTTGAAATCTCTTTAGCAGTGGTGGATGGCGAGGGAAAGGTGGAGAGCAACATGCCTGCTGGAGTGGGGGCTGGCTGGGGGACACAGACCATTGACAGGTGTCTTCTGTTCCTCCCTTGAGGAGATGTCAGGTTGGGGAGCAGGGATCAGGTTTTCCTCATGGTCATAGCTCCCTTTGTTACCTCCCAGCGGAATGGCAGGGTATTTGCAGGTCAGCCAGAAAGGAGAGATTTCCAGTGCTGCCAGCTTCCTACAAACAACAGGAAATGGGGAAATCCAGGAGGAGTTGGGAGTCTCTCCCACTCCCACTGCTTCTTTGCCTGCCAGTAGGCCTTCTGTTTCTCTGGGTAAGGAAATGTCTCTGAAAGGCTGACCCAACAGGTCACCGGTTGTCCCCCTGTCAAACAAAGGGTCGAGACAATTAGCCCTGCCCTGGAGCTTCAGTAATGAGTATAAGAATATTGCAATCTTCATTATGACTTTGTCCCTCCCCCCGCCCCCCCCCCCAATTGTTCTAACAGTCATTGGATTCCCTAACCTATGGGGCATTACAGAATTATGTTGAGGATGGCTGTCCATTATTATAAGAACTGTAATTCATTTATCGCTCCTGTAATATAATATAGCAACGTTCAGGAAACATTTTGTTCAGTTATTGACTCTGTTAACTATTAGTGCAAAGGAAAGGACAGAAAAGGAGGAGGACTGGGCAGGCTCAAATCCAATACAGCAAAATTATCACTTATTTTATAATCTAGTAGTAAACTCCATTTTTGCAACTAAATTTAATCTACTCATTAAATCCCATTCTACTCAAAGAGAATTACTCCCATATAAATCTTTTTTTAGGCTGGAATGTTGCCAGAGCCATAAGATTTATACCTTAAATTTATTAATAGTAAGCAGAAGTATCCCAGGGCACCAAAGCTGGAGCTCTCTGTTCTAGGGAGAAATCCCAAAATAGGACAACAGATATTAAAATAGTCACTAAAAATGACAAAATACATGTAGAGCTCAACGATATAATACAAACAATCATGGTTATACTCAAGAGTTACAGCTAATGTTTAAATCTCATTTAAAGCATTAATATAAACTGGAAAAAATGTTTTTTTTTTCAAACTTACCATAATTTTTCAAATACAATTTCTAAGTGTATTTAACCAACAGTGGAACATTTAGAAATCATACAAATTGATTTCCTAATCTGTCCATATGGCTTCATTATGGTATAATTACTTTTGCACCATGGAAAATCCATCTCTCTCTCTTTCAACCATATGCATTTTTGGGATGAAGAGTCTATTAGCAAGATGTTCTTTCAACTCAATGGAATCTCACTAATGTGGGATTTGGTGGGTTCTTCTATCAGTTTCCTTAAAGTAGCTGACCAATCAAAATTCTGGCAATGTGTTTATTATTAGCCAATGTAGCTGTAGAGAATATAAAGGGTGGCCTTGATAAGCAGAGGGAAGCTGTGTTACCAGGGCAACTATCAAAGCAAGGTGGCTTTAGCCCATGCAAAAAAAGTGGCTTCCAAACATTTCTCAGATAGCTTCCCCTTTCACATGAAAATAAAATGGGAAGGAGGGGAAACACATTCAGCACATCTGCAAGGTTTTTTATTCTAATAAAAGTAATCTTAAACAACAGTGTTTCCAGGTCTTCGTCTGAGCTATCTTATAGGGCGGCACAACTTCAGTGCAAGTCTTCAGTGCAAGTATCTTCAACCTAGACAAGACACAACTGCACTACACACTTCCTTGTATATTTCTCTAATATAGCTTTAACTCTGCCAAATAATTTATGCAGCACATTCCTGATATAATGCTTTAAGCAATCTGACATTCAGTATATAACTAGTGGTGCCCTTTTGACCCAGAGCACACAGAGGAAATTGCATGTGAAAAAGTCCCATATTGTGTAAACAGCCACACAGTTCCTTTCTCTTGGCATGAGACTAAGAAGTTTAGCACAGTGGGAGAACTTTACTTCCCACAGTGAACATTCTTTCGTTTGTTAACCCAGTGCTACCTTGACACAAGGACCTACTGATAAGCCTCTAGTGTTAGGGTCCATCTGTAGGGCAACTAAGCCTGAATGACAGTCTATCAATCTCCACTTCATTGTTACTCTACTACCTAGTGCAGCTAATCACCAAATATAGCTCTGGATTCTCCCCAGCCTGTGGATCTTCCAAGACTCAAGTCAAAGAACCACCCGACGAGGGGTCCGTTTACATTACAGTGTCTATGTCCAAAAACCAAGACTGAAATAAACAGCAGGGAGGGAGGGAGGGAAGGAAGAGGGAGGGAAGGAAGGAAATGTTAGCCAAATTCAGCTGAATCCCAATTGATTTCTGCCACACCTGCCCATTCATTTCAATTGTAATATTCTATACAGCTCCTTCCACCACTTCCCCCACACAAAAATGCCATGGGCAGAAATTCCATGTAAAGTCACAAGGACACTTATAAAATTACCTCCAAGAATTGCCCACCTAACATTTCAATTTGCTTTTATTATTTGAAGTGGAAGGAAGAATGGGAAAAAAATACTCCAACAAAGACACAAGGCATGTAATCCTAGAGGATTTCAGTATCAACTCCATCTATACAAACGTACAAACTGTGAAGCCGGAGCTCCAACCCCCTTGTCTAGAATCTGAATGGAACGAACGGTGGTCCCAGAGCTCTCCAAACCCCTCCATACAACGAACAACTCATGAATCACTTTAGCACTGGAAGAAAAATGTGGGCACGGAGAGGGATGCCAATTAATTGTTCATTTGGCATCATTAACATGCATGGCGCTTTACAAAACAGGGACAGCTGTGAAAGGAGAAATAGTAACAAAGCATGAACAAGAAGAAGAGGACAAGGGAATGGGGTTTTCTCTTTGCAAATCTCTATCCATGTGTTCATATAATCCTTCAGGAAACTTACAAAATGCACCACTGCTGTCAGTGACACACTTGCGACTTACCATTTATCAACGTTGGACATGACTCTATAGCTGAGCTATCTGCTTCCCAAAGGATTACAATGTTAGGAAGTATTTAATGAAGAAAAATTTCCTATCAGTGAGGCTGACAGTTTCTATGGCAATGTTACCAATTTTTTCCCCTAAAAGCAATCATGTTTCTATGAAAATATATACACAGCAGCCATCCACATAAATGACAATATCACCACAAAAGCAAAAAGTTGTTTCCTAATTGGCTTAGCCTTTTGCAATTCATATCCATGAACAATCTTTCATTCTCAACTTAAATTGCAATTTGCTTTCAGCTTTATACAATTTCCACCACTCTTTAGTTTTTGATTGTAGCACCATATTGTTACATTATAAACCCTCCTAGATATTTCAAGCAAGATGATAAACATTTCCATAAATACAATACCAATAATTCGAGGAGGCAATAGACCTGCTGGTGTTCTTTTTGGTAAATGCTTCTGAGCCTCTACAATTCAATAATCGCATGCTCTTCAACTAAGAAAACATGTTACATTTTCCATGCTTCTCTAATTCTGTTCTCAGTTTTTGACAACCAAGAACACAAGAGTTCTTCAAAAGCCAGGAGTGAATACATAAACTTCCACACAAACTTTCATTTAGGGCAGGCTGTTTAGCAGCCATGTTGTTAATTGCTAAGGTGGAGTATCAGGTTCTATACTTTATGAAAGAGTCCTTTCATCTCTCCAAATTTCTATGTGGTGGTCAGAAATATTAAAGCCAAGACAGAACAGAATTCCCAAATCTCATTTTGTTGGACTTTTATTAGTCAAAGTAAAAGCCCAAAACATGTGTAGAAATAATTTTAAATTTTTGAGAGTCTCAGCATGTTACAGGACTAAGATATTTGCAGATGCATTTTGGGAAGTACATACAAAGCTGGCATTTTCAGCTAAAACAAATCACACACCTAATTTAGTGAAATAATAACATAGAAAGCTGCTGGCACCTGGATCTCTAACTAGATGGATTCACAATTTTATTGTTCTAACCACAGATCATAACAATTAACATACTATAAAATAACAGTAGAATAGTAAGATTATAAAATAAAATAATAAAAAGAGTATTATATAGAAGGTCAAAACAAGACATACCCAGTACTGCAACTACAAATGTAAGCATTTCTTTCCAAATAACAGTAAAATGAAAGTCACAACCTAGTGACTTCAGAATTGGAAGCATTGTCTGCTAGAAGGTAATTCAAGCTCTTGAGTTCGCCTGCCATCAATTATTTGACCATAATCAGATTATAAATGGAGCAATGGAAGACATAATTATAAATTAAATAATTAATAACGGGGAAGGAGAGGGCATTTATAACTTTTTCTTTTTAGATGTGCAGAGGGCATTGGCAACAGACCAAGGGATGTGAAAGCCCTTTTCAATAAAGAACTACTAATATTAACCGGGTGAAGTTTCTATATTGTTTATAGTGATGGTACCAAGATAAACTTTGGATTATTGAACTGCAGCGGCATCTTTATTGCTATCCCTTTCAAAACACTTATCTCTAACATTTTTTTCTGTTCCAAGATGTTTTCCTAAAGATGGTGAGGAATACAGTGATGAGTGACAAAATTCATTGGTTCCCAATTGTGTAATAGAGAAAACAAGGTGGGATTCTTGAAGGTTTTCTACAGTAGGTTCTTTTAATGCCTAACAATGCAAAATGTATTTTGGTGGGTACAGAAGGTAACCTCCATCCTTCAAGAAGCAGCTCCTGAGGAGGCCCATCTTCCTTGTGAAGTTTTAACCGTACGTAGTGTGTGGAAGTCGTGATCTGGTAATCACATATCACTAATCCCCAATAAATAGTTTTACATATCATGCCAAGCCAAACCAGACAAAGCTCATTATAACTAAGCATATAAAACATATTCTTAGGGACATTTACTGAGATCAGATTTTTCTCACCTGATTGTTCATAAGCACTTATTAGAAAAACAATAACTTAAGTTGCATTTTGTCTGAAATAAGATTCTCAGAGAAGTATAATCATCACAAGACTTTCCAAATGAATGTAAGTTAGTTCAAAATTATGTTTAATTAAGTTTCATATGAATAATGGAAAACTTGACCAAACTGTACACGTCTCCTTTACATAATATATAACTTGGATTTTTGTAAAGGATGTGCGGTACTAATTGAAAGCACCTAATAAGTCTATCAGGGTGCATGATAATGTGTCTCTAACAGTTATATATCTCAATTTAAACAGGATGATCAATAAATACTCCTTAAATTAATGTTGTTTTTATACTATTCTCATTTCCCATATTCACTTTTAATGATTCAGCCAGAATCATTTGGGCCTTTTTTGTAATTCAAGTGGCTTGGTCACCATAAAACATCAAAATTGAAAGGGGGGGAAAAACACTAAGTGGTCTCCCTTAGTGTTTTTCTATTTAATAGAAATTTGCCTTTTATCACCTCGACTCCTATTTCAATATACAAAAGGAAATGATGAACCTTCTGTAGTTATATATATATCTCATCTACTCCTCTTCATCAGAAAACTCAATGTCTGATATAGCCCTCTGGTTCACAAAGCTAACCTTAGCCATGCTTAACCATCTTACTAATAAACCACCATGTAATGTATGAACTCAATGAGTAACACAAGGAGAATCAAAAATTTACCTGGATTTAGTATGAACTATACTAAATGTACCAGAATTCTTGAAAGAATGACCGTCAGATTATCTTAACTGGAGACATAAAAAAAATTGAGGGTTCATAGACCTATCTGTTATGGTCATGTAACCAGTTGGTACTTTTTAAAATATGGTATTTATATTCATGGGAAAATCTTTAAATGTTAAAGAGGTTAATGTGATTTTGAATTACATTAGCCACCCAGAATCACACTATTGGGGAGATAGGCAAATACATAAATTTAATAAAAATAAAATAAATATACTAAGATTTGCAATCTGATTACAGACAGTTGTATTGTGCATAGAGGCCATTAAAGGAATCACGTCAAGAAATCAGAAAAACAATATTACAGAAATAATGTTTTTTGAAACACGTAACTTATGTGTTTTGGAAAAAGCAATATTCTTTACTAATCAAAGGATGAAGCAACCTGTACTATTTTAGCAGATACTGTATATTTTGCAATAATATTTTGCATTTGATTATACTATGGTACCATATGGTATGTATTAGTTATCCAGTCACTAGCAATCAATTAATGGTAATTATTATTTTTAGCTCATTGGATTTTTTTCTCCTTTTCATTTTTTTGGGGGGTTTCTAACAGTTTTTAAAGTTAGGTTTTTATATTTCACATTTTTTCTACATTTAAATATTTTTTTAAAAATGGTTATCAGAATTTTGTAGAAAATAAATTATTCGCTGCTCAAAGCTTAGATGTATAAAATTGCTCAGAGGCCACATCCAATTTCAAAGCAAGGAAGTAAACTGGAACTAGCCACACTTACTAAAGGGGTGGAGGAAGTCAACACAGTAAATATATTAATTTAGATACCTGATCATTGACATGAGGCACTGTGTGTCCTCCAGCACACATAGGAGAGGCAATGGTGGTGTTCATAAAGATATTATGAGGAATATAACAGGAAGGATCATGTTGCAGGGGTTCTTTGTGTTGCTCAAACATCAGATAATCTTGAGATGTCACAGAATCATCCATTCAGCTTTGTAATTTGTTTTGAATGCCCTAGCAAATATATTATCTAGTAATGTGCAATAATCAACGCAATCGGGGGAAAAGGTCTGACCTAATTATGATTCTCCTCAAGTCAAGTACTAAGGAAGGCCAGAAGATCCACCTCTCAATATTATCTACCTGTCACTACTATATTGATATTCTATGGATGGTATCATATGGCTACAATATCAATTCTCTATGAGATCCAATTCTTTACACGCTTACACTTAATGCAATAAGCATTATATCTAATAAACATGGGCATGGATATTTTATATGATATGGTAATGTACGCCTGTGTTAAAATACATTCTAAATAATATAAATTATTAATATAGAAGGCAGGGTAAAAGGTTGTATATGTTTAAATCTAGCAGCACAATGAGAAAATGTAAGACGGTTCTTTACCTTTTCCACTGGAATCAAAAAGGAATCATTTTTATTTCAAGGAAAATACATTAAACTGCACATACATTGTAGCTCCCGCTTTCACCAGTAAGAGAGATTCAGCCATAAGCACAGAATTTTAGCCTATCTAATTAATACAAGAAAGCAAAATGGAATAAAGTATTTGGTGGACATTATTTAGCTCCAACGGGCAACTGTAGTCCAATGGTCCAAGTGATTTGTTCAGGGAAGACCTGATGCTTCAGCAATGAAAAAGCTAAGCAGACGTGATTTTCCCATACTTATTTCAAGCCTCTGGTTGGAAGACTGGCAGAGGATAATGAAAGGATGCAAATGCGTTTAAGAGACGCTTCTAAAACTGACTCTTGGTTTGTTTTTTAGAAATGCCTCACTTATATATAAATGCTCATTATTTTTTTCGGAGGAAGGACCCGTGATGGCAAAGCAGCATGTGGGCATGCATTTCAGAAAGCCTACAGAGATAGGGGGAGAATCCTTATTAGCAGATTATTCCTTCAAACAGGAAAGTTTACTGATATTGATGTCTTTGCCAAGAGTTAAAGGACCGGTGAGCATCAGTCTGGCTTCAGACATTACAGAATGTGGAGAAGTAGGAAAGACCCAAGGGGAAAGTGAGGAGGTGCAAGAGGACGTGGCCATTGGATAAATAAAAAAAATCAAGAGAAGGAGAAGGAGAAGAAGAAGAGAGCTAACTCTTCACAGAAACCAGTCTAACAATTCCATACTTGCATACATGCGCCATAGGCAAAATCATACTTGTTCAAGTGCATTCATGCAATATCCTTATATGCACATGGATGCCCACGTATATGAATTGGCAACAGATACAAAGATGTAGAAGTAGCATGTGCTTTGTGTACAAAGGGCTGAAGAATAAGGGGACCCATAAAGCTTAGGAAAGAAATGGTCAAAATTCATCCTTAGGCATAAACTGTACGGACATTATGCGAGACGTGTGCAAAACCTCCGGTGCCGAGATGCATTTATCCAGGCGCTTCAGAATTATATTCTCTCTCCGAAGCCGTTGCAAGGTAGAAGAAATCGGAGCCACGATTTCCCCTCTTTCTTTCTAGGAACACCTCAGATGCCACGCACCCCCCCTCCCCCTCCCCCTCCCCCCTCCCCCCCCCCGTGCCTCCCTTTGCACAAACGCTCCCCGTCGCCTGCTCACCTCTCGTCGTTCTGCCAGCCCTGGTCCCCCAGGAGCAAATCCCGGAACCGGTACCTGGGGGGAAGCGGAGGGACCTCGTTCTCCAGGTCGACCATCCTGAAAGGGAGAGGAGGGTAAGAGCGCTCCTCGCGGGGCTACGGACGGCGGCGGCGGCGGCGGCGGCAGTAAGAGGCGAGACGAACACGGGGGCCCCCAAACGGGGACTTCGCCCGGGAGGAGGGGGCGATGCCACCAGGCGCTTCCCTTTTTCGCGCCAGCCGAGCGAGCAGAATCCGCCGCACCTGCTGGCAAAGTTTCATTTCAAAGCCTCTTTTCCTCCCCCCCCCCCAGCCGCCCCCTCCCCCTTCCTCATCTTGGCAACCGAGATCGCAGCGGGAGGCGGGGGAGGGAGGGAGGGGAGGGGGAGGGGGCGCGCGCGCACCGCAGCCAACCGGCCAGCGCCTCCAGGTGCGCGCGCGGCTCCCTCCGCCTGCCGGGATGGGCAACCGAGGCTCGGCCGCCGCCGTCCTCGCGGGCCGCCCGTCCCCGGCCATGCAAAGGCCGTTTGGAGCTGCCGCTGAGAGCCCGGCCAATCGGGACTGGCCCCCGGGAGCCTGGATGCGGTGACGCACCGGGAACCTCGCCTCCTCCGCCAATGGCCCTTCCCTGCCTGGGGAAGAAGCTTCGGCGGCTGGAAGAGGCTCCTTCGCTCCCCAGGCCGGAGGAAGGGGCGCGGCTGGGCGGACGGAGGGAACCCCGGGGTGGGTGTCGAGTGACGGGCGCACCCCGCCTTGCAAGGTGGGCCCTGGAGCGGCAGCAGCAGCGGCGGCGGCGCCTGTGAGGCAACCCGCCCTGGGCCGCGCCTGGGCTTCCAGCGCCGAGGAAAGGCAGGTGGGGTCGCCTTCCAGAAACGCCAAGAGCGAGGAGCGCTTCCCCCCTTCCTTCCTTCTGCCCGGAGACGGCGGGAAGGGCGCGCTCCCTTCTCCCGGAAAGCCCCTCGGGAGTCCCGGTCAATCCCAGGCGCGTCGCCTTCCCCGACTCAGCGGGCGAGGAAAGGGGGCGCCAGGCGGTTCTCTTGGCCGAAGTTTCCGTATCACCTAAGCCGCTCGTAGAAGGAAGGCTCGGCCGCTTTGAGCAGCCCGCTTCACCCGCGTTTAGCTCGGACTACGGTTAACTTCTAAGTTTCTGCATTTGCATCACACAGACAGACACAAACACACAGACAGCCCGAGCAACCTCCGCAGGCTGAAAAGGTCCCATTTAGCTCCGTCCACGTCCGGATGCTAATCCGCCTCACACACACACACACACAGAGAGAGAGAGAGAGACATCCTCTAGGAAAGCCTTCCCCATCTTGTCACACACACACACACACACACTATATATATATATGTATGTATGTATGTATGTATGTATGTAGGCACATTACGAGTGTGTGTGTGCGTGTGTACCTACATCTGTTCGTGTCACGTGAACGCGCGCGCATTTCCCCCACGGCTCCTCCTCGGTGGCCGCGTTGGCTCCTTTCCTCTCCCAGACGCCCACACGCGCCCCTTCCCCATCGCTCGGGCTCAATGGCCACAGCGGCCGAAGGCGGCGGAAGCTGCGCAGGGCACACCTGGGCGGCAGCACTTTGGGAAAGGCGCCTGTAGGCGGAGCGGAGCAAAGCTTCAGCAGCCAAGATTGGGCTCCCGGCGGCTCTTCTGCCAGGAGAGGCTCTCGGGGGCCGCCCAAAGCCCCCGAGGGGGCAAACGGGGGCAGTGGCTGAGCGGTGCATGGAGGCCCCGCGGCTGCTGCTTCGTTATTTTTAAACCTTTGGAAGAAACGAACTTCTGGGTTCGGCTCCAAGTGGGGGAAAAGACCCTGGAGACCCGGAGGTCTGCTTGGAAAGATGGTTTTAATGGTGGACAGGACCGCGTGGCTGGAGTTCCTGAACAGGAAAGGGGGGATCACGTGCTTCGGCGTTGGTGGAGAAGAGAAGCCGAAAGTCCCTGGTTTTATGCCCCCTCTGGCCTTTCATCTTGAGCTTGCGTTCTGATTGGTTGCCAGACTCCCATGAGGCCAATGCAGGGGCAACTCTCTAGGCTGCGATTTGAATCCAAGTTTGGTTGAGTCTTAAGATGCCATGTGGGGAGTTGGGTAAAGGGCCAATATTATCATGCCTTAATCCCATTACTCGGGGGCTGAAGGGGAGAACTCTTTATTATGTAAAGTGGACAACGGGGGATGGGCAGGAAGCTATTCTGTCTTTTAAAACACGTTTCTTCCTTTTCACGTCCAGAGAAATATTCTGCCTTTTCAATATTTCTGGGAGAGGGCTGGGTTATAACTTCCTACAATATTTTATTATTTACTATGGTAAATATGTGGCTCATTTCTAATTGTTTTGGAAAGTACAGACTTTACAACCTACACTTGACTCTGCGCCCTTCATAGCAATTTGAAATGGAACCGTTTTCTTAGTTCCTCCAATCCTAATTGTTTTGAAGAGGAAAAATGTTGTATTCAGATTTGCTATTTGGATGGATTTATTGGAAGAAATGTCCATCTGGGTTCAGTTCCAAGTAGGGAGAAAGACAGTGGAAACCTGGAGGCTATTTGGAAAGATGGCTTAATGGTGGACAGGACCACATGCCTTGATGTCCTGGGCAAAATGAGCACATGGGGGGGGGAGAGATTTATACCTTTTCTCCCCCCCCCCCCTTGGAGCTTCCTGTTCCTATGTAAGAAACGTATTCTGGTTGGTTGTCAGACTCCCATGGGGCCAGGCAGGGGTAACTGTAGGTTATCTTGAGTCCCAGGCTTGGTTGTATCTTGCTGAGTGATGCAGTCTCCCCAGGTGCCCTGTGGTGAGTTCTGTTCAGGTAGAGGGCTAACCCTATCATGTCCCGGGGGGGGGGGGGGGCTCTGTCCTAATCCCATCAACCTGGAGCTGAAGGGAGAGGAGGGCAGGAGCTGTTTTGTCTTTAAAACATGTTTCTCCTTTTTTCATCCAGGGAAATATTTTAATAGTTTCTAAAATATTTCATTCTAGGAGGGGGGTGGATGCTAACCTTCTTCAGATTGGTGGTCAAGAATACTTCGTAGAGACACCCTCCTCTCGAGTAATGTCCATTCTTATTACACTAATATTGATCTTGGTTCTTTATGATAATTTCCATAAATTTGTGTATGTATTGGAAACCATTTTTGTTTTTAATCATGTGTTTTAAGGATTGTAAAATGCTTAGAGTTATATATGAGGGTAGCATCCATAAAATCCTACAAATAAATAACTACATCACTTTGATGCTATGAATTGTCACTGTATTCTTATAATAAGAAGTGCATTTTAGTGCTTTGCAAAGTATTTCTCTTCCGTGGTAATCTGGTAACAAAGCCCTCAGAATTCATGTGGTTACTGAGTGGCTTAGATTTTAGGAAGCATTGATATCAGAACTTTCATTGAACTTGTAGTGGAAAAAGGTTGAGGTATAATTTTGCAGCTATTTCCCAACCTCTTTCACTTCCCCATGTAATCAGGCATGACAGGACCGAGGATGTTTCTAGAGAAAGAAAAAACGGGAAGTGTACTTTTTTTGGTTAAACTGATGCTTGCACATTTTTGAAGCAGCTGGACTATGTATGCGTGCCATATTAAGCAATACAATACAATACAATAGCAGAGTTGGAAGGGACCTTGGAGGTCTTCTAGTCCAACCGCCTGCCTAGGCAGGAAACCCTATACCCGGGATAGCAAATTTATGGCACACGTGCCACAGGTGGCACACGGAGCCATTTGTCAGGGCACGTGAGGTGTTGCCATGTCAGCTGGCCAGCGCGCATGTGTGCTCTGGCCATCTGAGTTCAGCCTTTTTTTAAGCCATTTTTCACCCTCCCCAGACTCCCGAGGCTTCCTGGGGAGGGCGAAAAGAGCCTCCCTCCCCCTGAGGCCCTCCGGAGGACTAAAAAGGACCCTACGAGGAAACCGGAAGTCAAATTACAAACTAGAGGGCCTCCAGGGGAGCGGGGGGAGGCTGTTTTTGCCCTCCCCAGGCTCCTATAAAGCCTCTGGAGCCTGGAGAGGGTGAAAAAATGCATGCAAAAAATGGGGGAGAGTGCCTCTCATGCGCACATGCACCCTGGGGGGGGGTGTCACGTGTTGCATTATGGGTGCAGCACACCCACGCACAACCCCCCCCCCTGCGCTCCACCCCACCTTATGACATGCAAGCCAAAAAAGGTTTGCCATCGTTGCATTCACAACTTCTGGAGGCAAGTTTAATTGATTAATTGTTCTAACAGGAAATTTCTCCTCAGTTCTAAGTTGCTTCTCTCCTTGATTAGTTTTCACCCATTGCTTCTTGTCCTCTGCCTTTAGGTGCCTTAGAGAATAGCTTGACTCCCTCTTCTTTGGGGCAGCCCCTGAGATATTGGAGCACTGCTATCATGTCTCCCCTGGTCCTTCTTTTCATCAAACGAGACATACCCGGTTCCTGCAACCGTTCTTCATATGTTTTAGTCTCCAGTCCCCTAATCCTCTTTCTTGCTCTTCTCTGCACTCTTTCTAGAGTCTCCACATCTTTTCTACATCATGGTGACCAAAACTGAATGCAGTATTCCAAGTGTGGCCTTCCCAAGGCCTTATAAAGTGGTATTAACCCTTCACGTGATCTTGATTCTATCCCTCTGTTGATGCAGCCTAGAAGTGTGTTGGCTTTTTTGGCAGCTGCTGCACACGGCTGGCTCCTATTTAAATTCTTGTCCACTAGGACTCCAAGATCCCTCTCCCAGTTACTACTGTTGAGCCAGGTACCACCTATCCTGTACCTGTGCATTTCATTTTTCTTGCCTAAATGTAGAACCTGACTCTTTTCACCATTGAATATCATTGCATTAGATAGTGCCCAATGTTCAAGTTTGTCAAGATCCTTCTGTATCTTAAACTTATCTTCTGGAGTGTTGGCTATTCCTGCCAGCTTGGTGTCATCTGCAAATTTGACGAGTTCCCCATTTATTCCCTCATCCAAATCATTGATGAAGATGTTGAAGAGTCCTGGGCCCAAAAAAGAGCCTTGGAGAGGCTCTGTTTTAGTTGGAGTTGATCATTCTAGTGTTAATCCATATAAAATCAGCCCACCTTTAATATGATTCAGTATCTCATTAATGCTGTTTTAACTTTGTCCAGATTGTTAGGACCAGTTGGGTATGCTTCCATAAGATAGTTTCTCGGCTGCTGCTTAGATAGCACCTGAGATAGAAAACATATTTCCCCAATTCAGACTGCTTTAGAATTGTGCCCATCTACTGACCGAACTAGGATTGGATTTATTTTTCTTTAAAGCTTTAAGTTTGTAAAATTCCAGAATTAGTTTGGTGTCCTGCCCCCCCCCCCCCGGCCTGTGAATAAACCAGAACACAGGCTTGGCTGTTTGCCACTGTTTAATTTACTGAGATAACGAATCCTTTGGCTGAGGGCCCAGGCAACTCGCATTCAACTCGTGTATCTCTGCAGCAACCCAGATAATTCAAACGAAGCAACGCAGATAGTCCAAACAGACAGACACGGCTAGAATACAGAGATAGATTTTCTTAACTACTAATTCGAACGGTTGTTTCCTGCAAATGTCCCCTCCCAACGCCTCTCCTATAATCTCTCTTGGGCGGGGCCAATCCTCAACCACCTGTGCTTAATCATCTTCTGTGAGTCTGCCTACGGAGTTGTTTCTCAGCCGTTCCCAATCAAGCATCAGGGACAAACTGCCTTTGATCCTCCCCACTGAGGCTCCATGCCTCAGGCACCTCCTGGTGGCCTCTCTGGTCCCTGCTCTGAGTCTGAACCCTGCCCAGGGTCCTCCGCATATGGTCCTCCATATGAGGGCAGACTCATATGGTTCCTCGCCATCCGAGTCCATCAGCAGCTCAACCGGATCCTGCTGGGCCACAACAGTTTGGTATAGTAGTTAAGGTTAGAAACCAGGGGTACTAGTCCTGCCTGAGGCACAAAGCCAGCTGGGTGATTTTGTGCCAGTCACTTTCCACCCTAGGAAGGCGGCAGTGGGAAGCCTCTTGCAAAATACTGCCAAGAAAACTGCAGTAACTAATCCAGGAATCCAGGAGACGGAACCAAAAAATAAACGTTATGCTGTAGGCTCACATTAAAAACTAATAGGAAAACAAAACTGGCAAAAAAGGAGGATTCACGGCTCCATAGTGGAGCTACAAAGTCTATATTCCCTTGTTAAATGCCAGATTTTTGAGATGTAAATAAAACACCAAAATAAATCATTTTTTCCACCTTTTTAACATACTCTATAGGCTGTATAAGTCAATTGAAAAACTGGAAATGTTTAGTGGGGAAAAATTAAAAGCTACAATAATGTGGCTGCATAACTGTTCACAGCCTCACACATGTCGGTTGTGGCTATATTAAGAATTAATCACATATCAAACTCAGGTTAAGTAGTCAGAACATACCTGCCATCAATTAAAGTAATTCTGATCGAGCCCACATTCAGTTCAGTTGTTCTAGTAACTTTTTTTGTTTTTGACATTTACTCAGTTGCCTCTTACAGCAAATACCAGGGGCTGCAAAGAGTTTACAAAGTGCCAAAGGGATCTCATTCGAAGCTATCGGCCAGAAGAAGGGTAAGGGGGGGAAAAAACCCAAGGCATTGAATATGTCATAGAACATAGTGAAGATCGTCATCAAGGGGAGAAAATATGGCACAGTAGCAACATTACCAAGCACTGGACATCCCTCCAAATTTAATGAAAAAATAGGAAGAAAACCGGTCTGAGAGGTTGCCAAGAAGGCTACAGCAACAGGAATTTCCGGTAAGTTCTGGTTGTGCACTACGTGTGACCACAGTCTTCCATCCTCTCCATACGTCTGGGCTGTGGAGTAGGGCTGTGAAAGATGAAAGCATTTTCTTGCAAAGAAAGGCCTCCAAGCCCAGCTATATTTTGTCAAAAACCTATATCAAGTCTGACAGAAGCATGTGGGAATATGTACTTTGGTCTGATGAAACCAAGGCTGAACTTTTTGGCCGTAATTCCAAAACGTATATTTGGCATAAAAACAACACTGCGTCACCCCAAAATACACCATGCCCACAGTGAAGCATGGTGGTGGTGGTGGAGGAAGCATTGCACTTTGCAGCTGCTTTAGTCAAGGTGGAGGAAGTTATGAAGAGATCCAAATATCCATCTGTTTTGGCACAAAACCTTCAGACCTCTGCTAAAATGCGGGAGATGAATTGCACCTTTCCTCCTGACAACGACTCAGAGCATACCTCCAAATCAACAAAAGAAGAAGAAGGCCAAGGTTTGGAATGGCCCAGCCAGACCCTGGACCTAAATCCAACTGGAAATCTCTGGAGTGGCCAGAGGAGAGCTGTGCGCAGGAAATGTTCAGGCAGTCTTTCAGATCTGGAGCACTTTGGCAAGAAAGAACGGGCATCCTGATGGGCTCCTACCACTAAAGGCTGAATCCTGTCATAAAACCAAAGGGTGCGTCCTTAAGCAAAGAATTGGTTTTAGGGTCTTTATGCAAACATATTATTGTACCTTTTTTTGTCGTCCCCTCTAAAAGATTTCAGTTTGTTTTTCTATTTTTCTGTCTTATATGCTATGTTAAAAGTGGTGGAAAATCTGAAGTTATTTATCTTTTTATGTTTCTTTACATCTAAAAAACCTGGCATTTTAACTGTGGTATGTAGACTTTCTATATCGCTGGATGTGGCTCATACTGTGCATGATGCCCATTCCTGTCTCGTCACACCCGTGCCAGACTCTTATACTACACTAAACTGGGCTGCTCTCAAAGTTAGACCACAATTACAGTATCAGTTAGTTGTGTGGGAGGCAACTGTCAGCAGGCAAGGAAATCACTGAAGCTACCAGAGGATGCTAGCAGGGATTCTGCATAAGAGCTTTATTGCCATAAAATTCCCAGAGCAAAACAAATTTAAATTACTGAATATACACCTATACACCAGTTAAGAGTTCAAAAATTACATGGTTTATAAACCTGAAGAACACGTAGGTATTCCTGAATTTTAACACGTGAATGAAAGACCCATCTCTGATTTTCTCTTCCAGGGAAATTATGGTAAAATTGATTCATTGCTTTCTCAATGATAGTGAATCTGGAATTTTCTGTCTCCATAATTAAACCTGAGATTTTGGTGAACTGTTTGTAATGTTTTGATTTTTTAGCTAACGTTAAACCATTTAGGTTACTGCTTTTACGCATGAAAATTCATTTGACATTCTACAGACAGGGAAAAAAAATAGAAAAATCTTACTGCTTCAGTGTCTTCCTCAGACTATGTAGTCTGCAATAAATGTGAAACACTACAGTTGTTTGTATCACTTCCTTATTCCAGCTTGAAAATATGCCTCATCTATACATTTATAGATTAAGTTTGTATGTGATTAATTTATGATATTTTTTTAATGTTGAGTGAATTCTGCCAAGGTAAATCCTGCTTAGTTAGCCATGGTCCATCTTTAACATTAAAATGTTCTATGTGTACATGGTATAATAATTGAAGCATTTTCTATCTTTAAATTGCTGATCAGACACTCATTTTGCAAATTCAGCATGCTGCGGTTTAACCAAATCAGATGGTATCCAAATATCTGAAACAAATAGTTCCGGAATTTTTCTTAAAGGTGCAGCTTAGTTCTATAGAAAAAATTAGGAAATATTTTGGATTAAATACCAGATACTTAAAATAATGCATCCTGAATTGGTTGGAAACATTCCTGGTTCTTATTGATAATTTGTACAAATAATCAAAAGAGAGCAATCGGCTAATAATCTAAGGGAACCAGAAATCATACACAAAACTAGTGATAAATTATACAGTGAATGTACAACTGTCCAAAACCCTGATTTTTCAACATTCATTAAAATTCTACCTATAAAAGGTGAGTCCTGCTATTAGAGAGAGGGGGGCAGCTATATCACACAACTGATTTTAATCATCCTGAAGATAGGCAATGGACACCCCCCCCCAAAAAAAAAAACCCTCATGTAAAGGAAACTTTTTAAAATGTTAAAACTCTACTAAAGTGATTGGGTCTGCTTGCACCCATAAGAAGACACAGCCATCCTTTCTTCCAAATAACTCAGTTTTGTATCAGTGCTATGAAATATTCGCCCATAAGACAATGGCCATTTTTCTTCAGAGCTTCAAACTATAGTAAAGGAATTTGCCCTTTTCAACACTTCTCCCTGTTGTTCTCCCAACCTGGAAAGAATTTTGCAGTTTCACCAATCAACAACTCACGAGAAAATGGTTGTGATCCAAAACTTTTACAGGTGCCTAGCAAGAAAAGACAGGTGGACTGAGGGTGGCTCAAGAATGCCACTGTAGGGAGGTGGGTCCGGATATCGCGATGACACAACATGCAATCGGGGCTTCAGGATTGCTGTCGATATCTCTGTTGTTGGACGAAGGAATGGTGATAGAGAAGAGCATGTCCTGCTGATCTCAGGGACATTGCAAAGTCCCTGATCGATCCAGGAGAAAGCTTTTTGCCAGTTACAAGAGAAGCAGTCAAAATGGCTGCAGAAGGTTGGGACAATCCCTTGAAACGGAAGCAGAACTGGAGAGACAGTGTGTCGAAATGCTGAGAAAAATCATTATTAGAGAAGAGAAAACCCAAAACGTAGTTAAAATAAAATTGAAGACAGAAGGAAGTAAGCGGCAAATTAACCCTGGTTTAAAACTATCATGTTATCTTTTTCACTTTAATTTTGTTTGTTTTCTATGGATGGACTTTTTACAAATGCCTCTTACTTTTAAACTGGACTGGTCTTTTTTTTGTTTTCCTCTATACTTCTTCCATTTTATGCATTTGTGGATTAAAAGTTTCTTTCCTTGCAAGGCTCGGTCAGATCGTAATCTTTAAACATTTTTTTTCTTCACTTCCGGAGTTCGGAGCTTAGAAAGAGAGGCAAAAACAGAGGGAAAGGATGTAACACTGCCATCTAGAGGCTTGGCAACATCTGATAATACAAAACTATTGGCTTTGTTTACTAAAAGGGTCAGTGGCTATACAGGTGTTTCTTTGAAGGAAAGAGAAAGCTTTGACCTGAAAATTTTTATTGAATTTGTTTGAAACCTAGCAAAAGCCTTGGATGTTTTAGTGGCAGTGTCTATAACCTGGAAAAATGGCCCAATATGAAGAAGAAAAGGGACTAACATTGCAAAGAATTATGCTAGAAATTCAAAAAGTCTTAATAATCACAGAGAGAATTGAAAAAAGACTTGAAATTATAGGTCAAAATACAGAAAGTACGGAGAGAAGAGTTGAGAATACTGTTACAATGATGAAATTTGAAGACAGAGTTCAAAAAACCACAGAGACATGAAAGTGATAAGAAAATTGTTGACACTGACAGCAAATCGAGAGTGGAGGGAAATGATAAGTGCAAAATACGGAAAGGAGAGATCGATGAACTGGAACTCTATCTCAGATGTCAAAATATAGATGAAGATTGATTTGATTGATTGATTTTATTTTATTATATTTATATGCTGCCCTTTTCCCCCGAAGGGGACTCATGGTGGTTCACAATTCAAATCAGGGAAGGGGGGTACAGACAAAAAAATAAAAGACGAAACATAACAATACATAATTTAAAAAACACACAACAGTCATACCATTCGAGACGGGGGCAACAGCTCTTTAGCCCCAGGCCTGTCAGAACAGCCAGGTTTTAACGGCTTTGCGGAAGGCCTGGAGGGTGGTGAGGGTTCAAATCTCCATGGGGAGTTCGTTCCAGAGGGTCGGAGCAGCCACAGAGAAGGCTCTCCTCCGGGTAGTAGCCAGTCGGCACTGGCCGGCGGATGGAATTCGGAGGAGGCCTAATCTGTGGGATCTAATCGGTCTAGTGGAGGTAATTGGCAGCAGGCGGTCTCTCAAGTACCCAGGTCCAATACCATGAAGGGCTTTATAAGTGACGACTAGCGCCTTGAAGCGTACCCGGAGATCAACAGGCAGCCAGTGCAGCTCACAGAGGATAGGTGTTACGTGGGTGAACCGAGGTGCACCCACGATCGCTCGCGCGACTGCATTCTGGACAAGCTGAAGTCTCCGAATGCTCTTCAAGGGCTGCCCCATGTAGAGCATGTTGCAGTAGTCCAGTCTAGAGGTCACAAGGGCACGAGTGACTGTTTTGAGGGTCTCCCGGTTCAGGTAGGGACGCAACTGGTGCACCAGGCGAACCTGGGCAAATGCCCCCCTGGTCACAGCCGACAAGTGGTGTTCAAAAGTCAGCTGTGGGTCCAGGAGGACTCCCAAATTGCGAACTCTGTCTGAGGGGCGTACTGTTTGACCCCCCCAGCCTGAGAGATGGGAAAAAAAGAAAGGGGAGAAAATTTGGCAGAAACAATGAGAGTAATTTCGGCAGAAGCACCAGCGCTAAAAGTCAAGCTGATGAAAGGAACAGATAGAGGGTTTCGAATCTTTATAAGATATGCAATGAATAACAAGTTGTCAAGAGAAATTCACATAAGACTTATCAAGAAAACACTTAGAATACAGATTCTACAAATGGCAAGAGATATTTGACTGCACTATTTCTGGAAGGATACAGGATGATGAAATGAAATGTCACAACAAATTTTAGTTAAATGTAGTTAAATTTTGAGTACTATGTATAAGACAAAGTAATAATAGCTATAGCCAAATAAATGATTATTAATAATAATAAAGCATTTATATATCTAGATAATATGAAATTTAATACAAACTGTAAGTAAGGATGATGGAGATGATATTGAAAAGCCTTTTTATAAAAGAAAATAATTCTATATAGAATAGAATATAAAGATATAGTATCATTGGATGATTTCAGGATGATGTAATGAAATGCTATAATATAAATTTACTTCAAATTTAATATGTTTCATATAAAAAGGATGTAATAACAGCTATGCTTAATGGATGTTTAACAATTATAACAATTTGTATACATGTACATATTAGATTGATGATACTAATAATCGAAAAAACATGGAATTGAAAATTATCAGAGAATGTTATCAATGCTAAAATAATAGAATGATTTAGAATAGGATGTAAAAAATTCTTTATTATTGGATATATTGAAGATGATATAATGAATCATAATATAAATGGATACATACCTACCTTGTTTAAAATAGAGAAACAATAGTGATAATCAAACAAATGAAGTATAATAATAATGTATACAAAGATATTTGATTGACAATATGTGAATTTTGATCAAGCTCAAGTGAGGACTATGGAAAGGACGCAGAAAGACCATGTAACCAATCCACACACTGAATGCAGCTGAAGAGGTTTTTATGTTACGTATATGTTTTGTGTCTTTGTGTTTGTTTGAAAATAAAAAAAAAATATTTTTTTTTAAAAAGAATGCCACTGTATTCTACCTCTCAATATTTGGTTTGTAACTTTTACACATTCTGGGACAATCTGATCATGCAAATTAGCCTAGTCTTCAACTGCTTTACATAACTACTTCCGAATACTTTGTTGGATTAACAAGATTTAAAAAGCAATTTGTTTGTTTGTTAAATTTCTAGGCCGCCCAATCCTGGAGGATTGGTTTTCATTCTGTAGAATTGCTACCCAGCTAATTTCTGATTGACATGTACATTCTTTTCTTCAGTTGCTTAAAGCAAAAAATATGGTCTATCATAGGCTGGCTTTTGGAGTTTTCTAAAGCACATACACAGTATCACCAAATCTACCCTCTATATCACTCATCTCTCATGATGCATAATTTGTTCTTTATTTTTGTTATAAAAATCTGTACCAATTAGCTAGCATATTCTCTTTATTCACTTCTAAGTCTGGAACTTGGCCAGAAACATCCATATGAGGCATTGCTGCAACATTTTTAACAGTTCTAACATGTTTCATGTGTATTTTCTCCACAATACTTACAACAACATAAAAAATTATTCTTATGATTTTCATTTTTCAGATGCAACATTGCAATTCCTTCTGGTTGCCCAGTGCAGTCAAGTCTTACTTGCAACTATCATATCCTACAGCTTTATTAACATTGCCACATTTCATTTCATCTTACCCACCTCCTTTATGCAACTTGCATTCTTGTTATACTTCTTTAGATTGTCCCCGAGCTATGCCCAGAATTTCATTGTTTGGTCTTTGTTAGGTGTTGACTGATTCCCTGCAGTCTCTCCTTGATGGATGAGTAGAACATTTCTGATTGTTATTATTATTGCCATAAATGCCCTTTGTTTCTAAAAGAATGTTAGGGAAGTCCCATTTTTGTTTGCTTTTAAATAGATCTGCAAAGCTTTGTCAGTCTGAATATTTTATAATCAGCCTCAAAATGATATCAGTACGCCACACCCTGAAAGCTTTGGTAGATCAATTGTCAATGCTTAGAAGATTTAAAATGATGTATTTCTTTCTCTTCAGATATTTATTAAATATGTGAGTACGTTGCTTTGAATTTGTGTTTCTAATTTGTATAGCCTGTTTTATTTTTATTTTTTTTTCTAGCTGCCTTGAACACTTGCCAGAGTACAAAGGCAGGGTGGAAATCAAATAAATAAATGTCAACCTGTTTTCTGTTTAGTGTCTTTTTAATTGCATTTGTAGACCACCTTGGGTAAAAATCTGTGTTGTAAAAGGCAGCATAAAAGGCTGCAAATCAAAAAGATGAGAGGAAACAAGCAGGGGATAAAAAAATCTATTGGACTTGAAGCTTATCTGAGGATCTAAAATAGTATATTAGACATGTATTGAGTATTGCTTTTAAATATAATTGCCATATCTCTTTAGCTTGCTCTTCAGGCATACATCAAGCCTGCAGCTCAAACTTCAGTTTCATTTACTGTGTTTTTCGGAGTATAAGACGCACCTAAAAAAAGACTGAAAATCTGGGTGCATCTTATACACCGAATACACCATTTTTTCCTCCTGAAGCCCCGCCCCTTCACCAAAATGGTCGTGCTTATGGAGGCTTTCAGACAGCTCCTGGGGGCTGGGGAGGGCAGAAATGAGCAAAAAACGGGCCGTATTTTGTGCCCCCAGCCCCCAGCAGCACTCTGTAAGCCTCCATAAGGCTATGCATGCACTTTTTTGACAAAAAAAATTTTTTTTCCTTATTTTTGGTGTCCCCCCCCCCCCCCGGAGCACTCTGCAAGCCCCCCCCCCCCAAGGCTATTCATACCTTTAAAAAAAAGAAAAAATGGGCCGTTTGGGGAGGTTTGCAGAGTGTAAAATCTTTTTTTCCCTTTCAGAAAGCTGTTTAGTGATTGATGAGAATTACATTGGTCAAGTGCTGTGCCAGCAGAAACAAAGTTTTAGATGCTACAGGTTGTCAGCTATTTCCTTCTCCAGCACATGGATAAATACATCTGGAAACATCTACCTACCTACCTACTCTCTCTCTCCCTACCTACCGACTGTATCTCTCTCTCCCTCTCCCTCTATCTACCTATATACCTACCTACCTACTCTCTCTCCCCCCTACCTATCTACTGTATTCCTCTATCTCTCTATTTCTCTCTCTCTATCCCTCTACCTACCTATCTACACTCTCTTTCTCCCTACCTACTGTATTTCTCTCTTTCTATTTCTCTCTCTCTCTCTCTCCCTTTACCTACCTACCTACCTACCTACCTTCTCTCTCTCTCCCCACCCACCTACTATATTTCTCTCTCTTTCTCTCCCTCCCTATCCCTCTATCTACCTACCTACTTTAAAAAAATGCCTCTTCAAAACCTGGGTGCGTCTTATACTCCGAAAAATATGGTGTATTAACGATAACAGAGAAAAATAAATGTTTCAATATTTTATTTCTAGGCTAGATCTTAATATTTTGATTTGGTAATGAAGCAATCTCAATCATATTGGAATGTAGTCTGTATTAGAATAAAAATAAAATATGGTAGTGGTTTATTTTTGACCATAATATTTTCTGATGGATTTACAAAGTAGAGTTAAAACAACAATGTAGGTTTTTTTTTAAAAAAACTTGAATTATTGATTCTTTCTAATCTAAGAGCTGAACCATGAAACTCCGATTCAGTCAACAATATTCCACAGGTTTGCAAAAAAAAAAAAAAAATTGAGAACTGTTTCGGTTATTCCATGTAATCTTTATGTTTTTTGGTGCGCTGAATCGGAAAACGACCTCCATTTTGTCATAGGACATCACGTTTCCTGACAATTTAGGTAACAATGTTAAATAAGGCAATACCTCAAAATAAATGGAAATAGACTTATAAAATTAAAGTTTTATTACAATATTTTCATGAAAATCCTTTTTTGAACTGAAATGAGCTCACCTACACACACTAAACTCGATTCTTCTTCCTTGTGAGGCTCCTCTTGGTGCATTTACGCTTGTGAGTAGCATCTGGAATGTCTCTCTGAAGCATCCAACAGTAGTCTGCCATCATTGTAATGCTCCATTTTCCCTGTTACCTCCTTTCCATCTTGTTAATGTCTTGGTGGAATCGTTCACCTTGTTCCTCACTCACAACTCCCAAATTTTCAGGAAAGTAGTCAAGGTGGGACTGGAGGAAATGCACTTTCAAACTCATCAGGCAACCTAAAGCTTGGAATGCTTTCAGCATTCTTCCAACCATCTTTTTGTAGCGAGAATCTTTGTTATTGCCTAAAAATTTCTGTACGACTTCTTTAAATGCCATCCACTCTTCTTTTTGAGGATCTGTCATGGTATTGACAAACTCTTGATCAACTATAAGCCTTCTAATGTCTGGTCCGATGAACACACTTTCCTTCAATTTTCCTCCGACAGGCATGGAAACTTGGTGACCAAGTATTTGAAGCATTCTCCATCTCTTGGAGGTGATTTTACGAATTGCTTCATCAATCCCAATTTTATGTGGAGAGGTGGTAGAAGAACTTTATGGGAAGGTACCAAAGTTTCTCGGAGGACATTTTTTTCACCGACTGTTACCACCCTCGGCTGCCAACTCTTCTTGGTCCAGTGATTTTGTCGGTCTCAACTGTCCCATAGATACAGAAAACAAGGGTATTTGGTATACCCAGCTTGTTGCCCAAGCAGCATGCACAAGACCTTCAAGTCCCCACACACTTGCCAACCATGGTCTTCATATTTAAGTTTACGAAGTACCAATTCCAAGTTCTCATAGGTTTCCTTCAAGTGTATGGAATGACCTACAGGTATGGAAGCGTAAAAACCGTTGTGGAGTAAAACTGCTTTGAGACTTCTTTTTGAAGACTCTATAAAAATATGCCATTTCTCTGAATCATATTGGATTTTAAATTGACCCATCAGACCTTCGACATCGATGCAATAAACCAACTTGTCTTCCTGGGTGAAGTAAGGAATGAACTCCTTTTCACGATGTCTGAACCATGAAGATGACACTCCTGGCAACAATAAATTCCTGCTTTTCAGCCTTGATCCAAGTAACTCAGCGGCATCTTTGGGAAGATTCAAGTCTCTTACCAAATCATTCATCTCCTCCTGAGAAAACAATTTTGGTCTTGTATCATCTTCAAAGTCAGAACTTGATTCGTCATCTGGTTCAGGTATGACTTCACCTTCATCGGAGCTAGGTATCTCTTCCAAGGTAGCAGGGGGCTTGGGTATTGGTATAGCTGTGCCATGGGGGATGGGACGAATTGCTGAGTGAAGATTGGGGTATGAAATGGAATGCTTCCATTTGGAATTAAACCCTTTCACATCGCATGAACAGCAGTCATTACTATGGTTCTTTTGCTCTTGCCATACCATAGGAATCCCATAACGGAAAGATTTTTTTCTTACCCTTGAACCACTTTCAGAGGTCCTCAACACACTGTTTGCACACTTTATGAGGTGCCCAAACTTTATCTTGATCTCCATTTTTTAGTCCAAAGTATGCAAAGTATACTTTTTTCACAAAGTCTGTAATATTTTGCTGTTGCTTCAACACTGTATATTCACCACAGATGAAACAGAAACTGTCTGGTGAATTAATATACTTTCGCGGAGCCATAACATAATGGTTGAAGAATGACGAGCTAACATGAATTGCGATGAAAAAGTGTGAACAGCCTAGAACCAAGAACCTGATGATGATTCGTGCACAAGTGTGGCATGCAGGAGAGAGCAGCTCTGTGTCTATACACGAGACGTCACAGTGCTGGCCACGCCCCCTGCACTGACCGGAGATGCTGCTATCTGCCCTGTGTTTCCCTCCCACTGGATTCTTCAGGAAAGATTCACCCCTTCTACCATTAGAAGCACAGACTTAAAACTTGCTTAGCTCATGTATATATTGCTGACCATCAGATTTACAGTGCTATGGTTTCTTTTACATTACTCGGACAAACCCTTTAAGGTTTTTTTGGCATTTTATATCTTAAATGCACTTATGTGAATTAATTAATAGTAATTTGGACTTTAAATTTGGTTAAAAACCCATAATATAAAAATATACCAAAAATAAAAAAAAAATGATAAATTTGAAGACAATTTTGCGTGTTGTGGCAAATCATGATGTCTAGGAGTTTTTTCAATATTTTATTTGTTTTCAGCACACCAAAATACATGGAAATTAGATGAAAATAATTTTAGTCACAGACCTGTGATCTTTTAATCCTTTCCCATTCTGTTATGCCACAATATATTTCAGATTTCAAAAATTGTAGCTTTGTTTTCAATGAATTAATATAGTGGCAATATTTAGTGATACTTAATTTCTAATTTCACTAGTTCAGAGTTCCTGAGGCCCAATTACACACAAATTAAAGGCAGGATTAAGAAAAAGTATCTCAGCCCCCCCCCCCCAACACACATATAGTTGGAACACGAACAAAGAAAAAAATGGAAATACAAAAAAGAGGAAAAGAAATATCTTAAACTTTTCTTCAGCTTCTTTGTCCCATTTTTAATGTCCATATATGCAAATTATGTTGATTAAAGAAGATAACATAAAAGAAACTAAAGTCAGGGACTTTTCCCCCTAAAAAACCCCAGCCATTATGGACAAAGGATTTGTTTAATAACTATGGAATTCACTTAACAACTGCAGATTAGCATAATGGTCGCTTGATTAACAACTGCTATAAAAAATGTAAAATTGGGTTGCTCAATCCACTTAATGACTGGCAGGATTTATGACTGTAATTCTGGGCTCAATTACAGTTATAAGACAAAGACTCCCAGTATTAAAAGCACAGAAGTATTAAATGTCAAGTAAATGTGTTTCTACATTAGTCTGGACTTGCCCAACTTTAGAATCAACTACAATAATAATGTGTGGTATAGATAATGAGTGTTTTGGGTGCTTTTTTCTCGTGGACTCTGATATCAGAATAAATTAGTACGGAAGTCTCGTTCTTCTGGTTCCACAACTGTTCCCTCCAGATCAAACTGCTAATATGGCTGCTGCGGGTTTGGGTGTATATATTATTGTTAGGTGACCAACGTCTTCTGTTACTTAGGATATAAACAAAATGTTTTTTTAAATTGAATTACCAGGATTAAGTTTGAATAAATGACAGAAGGTGTGATGTTTGTCCTAATTGTGTACTTGTGTTTGTTTATAACATTAGCTTAGAGACAGGCAGTGCTTGGCAGCCTATAAATACAACATCTATACTTGGTTCTTGACTGTTTTTGCAGGACCAGAACCAAGATAAATGAACATAAGAGTCTCAGATGAGGTAATTGATGAATCTCCCAGACTCAGAACCCTAATTGTTGATATATATGCTTGCTATTTTAACTACTCTGGTAGGGATTTAAATAAACAAGCATGATTCAGTTCTGAGTTGTTTTTGAGCAAAGGCGGCATCTGGGATTCCGAGGATGACCTCAGTTAAAGATGGGTGTAACAAAATATCGGAGGCCATAATGGGAAAAACTTTGCTCAGTTTTTGCACTATTGCAATTTACTGAAGGTCTTTTTCCATGAAGGGAGAAAATGAGCACGTTAAACCTGCAGCCCTGGGAACCAAAGTGAAGAAACCAAAATTACTGGGGAGTTGCTTTGGTAATTGTTTCTCTTCTGGTGCTTAACCAAAGACATAACAGCAGGTATTCTTAGGCTGAGTAATTCTTTGCTGTATGTTTTAGCAATAAGCAAAAGAGATTACAGCTACAGAAGAGAAGGAAGTGGTTCTAAATAAAGATGTCAGCAGTTAAAAGCGCTAAGGAATGAATCTGGTTTATAAATAGTAAAGACTGGATTTGAAAATAAAATAATATATATTAATATTAATTCATCTAGGAATGTTAGCATTTAAGACTGTGGTAACCACAAAGAGCCATGTGCCAAAATGAATCGATCCTCTAATCGAATAGATCTGTGCAAGGCAGTATAGCTAAGAACCACAGGATCTTTGGTCAAGTGAGATACAAGGTGTTGCTTTTTACCTTGACCATAATATTCTAAATTTTCCAGAGAAAAGAGAATGATTCTCCAGTGAGATTAAGTTGAACGTGTATATCTACCTTGGAGGTGCCAGTTGTCCCTATTTATGCTGCACAAGTAGTACTCGCATAGCAACCACATTTGCAACATAGTCACTAAGCAGAAAAATCACATGGGCTGTGATTGTCTTACAATCTTACTTCCCCATTGGTTATTAAGCACAGCTGCTAAGCAAAAATTCACATGACTGCAACTTATAGTTTGATTTCCGCCTTCCTATTAATTCTATTTGTTGCAAACCAGTTGTGAAGCACTTAGATGATGATTACCTGACTACAAGATGCTGCAGTGATGGTTACCTGTACACACTTGTGAAGCACATGAATGCTGATCATCTGGCTGTGCACAGCTGCTGTTGCATTCAGATTCAATCCTCCCATGTTTGGCACGGAGCTGATGAGGACTTGATCCCTGAATTTGAGAGAGAGAAACGTTTACCTTTGCAAAGAGGTTTCTTTGCCCATATGAAAATATAAATCAAATAATTCATGGAAAGGGGGAAAAAACTTTATTAAAGGATCAAGGGTTGTTTTTTGTAGGGAAACAGATGATGCATATGTTTTTGTATGAAATATGTTAGAAATCAAGTGATCAAATAAAAGACATTGATAATTTTTGAGACCTGAACAATTGAAAGCATAGACTCTACAAAACATTCCACAAGTTTATGTCTTACTTTATTCTTTCCCAGCTGGATTTGTGTATTTCTTAAATCATGTCAGTATGTTCAAGGACTTTCAGAATGTCTTCTCTATTGGGTAGTTGCTGAGAAAGCAAATGATCACATACTAAGGAAATGACCTTCTAAAAAGAGAAAAATGTGCTTCCTTAAAGTTAAAAAGAGCCCTAAATTGCCGTGTTAAAAGTGCTAAGGCTTCCTTTTCAAATGCTGAGAATGAAGCCTAAAATTTGAGGCAAGGCTGCAACATGCTGCTACAGTTGTAAATGTGAGGATTAATCACAAAATTATTTTGGGACATTGTAACTTTGAACACTTGCTACATCGGGCAGTTGGTAAGGGGGGGAATCCTTGCACAGCTTTAGACAATATATTTTAGTACCAAATTGATTATTTTTTCACTATTTTTAAATTGTTCTTTTAAAATTATATGGCCTTAGTCCATATAAACATAAATCTGCTCCACAGCTGTAGGAGTGAAATGTGGGCTACCCAACACCCAATACTTTAACGTCAGAAACAGCAACAAAGCGTGCTGGGGAGAGAGAACGTTCCGGAGCCCTTCAGCAGGTCCTTCTATGAAGAATCAATAGATCGGCTGTTACAGAATCAGAGCTTCCAAACTCTCCCGTGTTTTCAGATCTGTTCCTTAAAATAACCCAAACCTCTTACCCCCAAAAAAAGTTCTATTGACAGAAAATTGGCTGCTGTAGAATGATTTTTAAACCTGTGTTGCATTTATTTTTGCACTTAATCTCTCATGAAACTCCCATCAGGTTAGAACTCTAGGGGTCCACAGGACATCTTTAAAAAACCAGATTCTAGAATTCTTGTAAATCCAAATTTTACTAAGTAGCTTGTTTTCAGACGTTTTTACTGAAGAGGTTAATGTGTCTGATAACTATTTTGGATATTATTTATAATTATATTAAAAATGAAAAAAATGCTTTTACTTCCTCTAGAACAATACGTCAACATGGGTGATATATTGGCCACTAAAAATGTACACATTAAGTTAATGGGAAAGTTCTTTCCATTTGCTTAGCCTCTGTCCCTTTGGGTTTTATTTTCTTCCACAGGATAAACATTTGTGTTTGTGCAAGAACTGTAGCCCTTGGAAGATTCTTATCTAAATTGCCATTAATGAGACAACTAGCAGTTACAGGGAAACATAAAGGCACATAAATTATTTACTAAGAGTTGTACACTTTCACAAGGCTCGGCAATTTACCATAGAAATAACAAAGCAGTAGAACAATCGGGAAGAAAAAGCAAACAGTACACATTCTGATAATAAACATTACCTCAGAAATCGATGTCAGCGGTCCCATACAAATCACCAGATAACAATTCACTATGCTAATATAACTGCCTTCCCCAACTGCTTTATGGATCATCATCTTTGTGGCTACCCAACCAAAAACTGTTCCAAAGGAAGTTGGCCATGGTTAAGAAAGCCTGCAAATTTCCCAAGGGCTGGAATTTAAAGTATGCTGCCCCAACCCGACTCTATCTGGTGGGCAGATTCCACTTGGAACAGACAGTTTTGAAGGAATCCAGGCCCAAAACATGAAGGGCTTTATTGGTTACAACCAGCAATTTAGATTTCATCCGAAAGCAAAGTGGCACCAATGCAGCTCTTGAAACATAGGCATAATCGATTGTATTTCATACCTCCTGCAACTTCTGAATTGTCTTTAAGGACAGTACAATAACCAATTCCGTTGTATTTATTTTGTACAATGACAATGAAGACTATACTAATAATTTGTAAAAGCAAATAAAAGTAAACCAAATATAGAACGTAAAATAATAGAGTCGGAAAGGAGCTCGGAGGTCTTCTAGTCCAAACCCCTGCTGAAGCAGGAGATCTGATATCATTTCGCAAATGGCTGTCGAGTCTCTTTTTGAAAGCTTCCAGTGATGGAGCACCCTCAACTGTGATAAGGCGAATAAAACACAACTTTAATGAAGTTGTTATGACAGACGCTTGATCCAAATCATTTCCCCTTTTCATGCATCCACCATTTCTTAATGTAATGAGATTCTTATCATAACACCTGCATTCTTTTTGTCTAGACACTAATATATTATAAATCCCCTTTCACATTTCTTTGATAATCAGGTCCTATTTTACCTTAAATCACTGAGTTGATGATGATAGTAGTTCAATATGGGAATGAATCAAACCCTCTTTTTCAAGTCTACATGATGTTCTACTTTTTAATGTAGTCGTGAGAAATTTGAAATCTGCATTACCAGGTTCTGTAGTGGTTCAGTTGTTGAGTTCATGAGGGAGACCTTGGTTCGGATCCCACCCTAAGTGCAGAGCAAAATGGGTGACTTTGGATCAGTTGCTCTCAATCCAATCTATCTTACTCAATTCTGTAGAAAAACATTTACGGGAGATCTTCAAATAGTCTAGGCCTCAGGAAGGGAAAGGGAGATGCCTACCAACACAACTAACACTTTCCTTCAGTTTAAATTAACCAAGCTTGCTAGGCTATCTGAATCCAGGCAAACCGCACTTCATCCTAGCAAATTCTTGTGAAAACACACCATTTTCAAAGCATAGTTTGTTATTTTTCCCATTTCCTCTGATGACTTAATGAGATTGAAAGCTTTTATTTACATATCGGTTTCTATACATATTAGTTTCCCCAAAAGTAGGAATATGTTTAGATTTATCCTGACTGCCCACTCCAGAAGATTGAGAGTCACAGGTGTTGTTATTCAGCCAGTTCTCTCCGGTTTGGGCGAACCGGTAGTGGCAGATGCGAGAGGCTTCGCCCACCCGCCCTGACATAATGTGCAAGCACTGCGCATGGACAAAAGGCAGTGTGCATGCACAGACGAGGCACATGCATCTGAAGCAAGCAAGCTGTCAGGCCTGCAGTTATATTCCTTTTAGAATTTTGGCCTGCCACACTTTCTCTTAATTCATTATGCTGTTTCATCAGTATAGTTGATGGGAGGGGGGAATAGGCAGGAATAGGATTGTGGAATGTATTGTTGTCATTCTTTACTAGAAGCCAAGGTCATCTTTTGTCTCCGCACTTTTACACCTGACCTGAAGCAGCTGGGTATGGATGCCAGCGTGGAAGAAGGAAATTGGACCATGTGATGGATTGTGGGTGTGGGGAGAAGATCATGAACTTTTAACTGGGTGGAAATCTGATGTAATTTCCAGATTTGGGATTCCACAGCAATGTGCTAAGATGTCTGCTTTATTAAATTGGAACTTTAAGGATCGTTTTGCCTTGGACTCTGATTTAATTCTACATGACACTTGGAATGCTGACACAAGCATGTGAGTGCACTCACATTTGCGATGGGTAGGGAAGGTAAGTGAATCCCACCTCTGTTGAGAGTGGGTGAAAATATATAATTACAATAGATAAAAGCATAACAAAAACACAATAGGAACTCCAGAAACACACTAGCCTCAGGTCTAGGAATGGAGATGGGTTTCCAGAACCCCAAAAGAGCAAACACCGACTCTGAGGAAATGCTGATTCAGGGGTTAGGGGCAGTGACAGAGAAAACACATTTACCACTGTCCCACACTATAACAATGTTTAATTAAGCAGACCTAGAACACACACAAATATACTGTCATAAATGGGGGGGGCAACCCTCCCAGATAACTGGGTGCAGGAAGAGCTTTATAGGCGAGAATGGGTGTCTTGAATCGCACCTGGAAGCCAGCTGTCAAATAATGTGGCTCATGTGGCAGTGATGAATTAATGGTTATTCCAAATGGTGATTTGCTGAAATAAGTAAAGTTCAACCCTTCAAGAATAACATATAAAATCAACATTTGTTAATTCTGTTGCTGTGTTACTCTGTTATGCTTAGCCATTTTCTGTTTATGTTCTTATAATTGCCCTGGAGTCTGTTTTTCCCAGGAAGTTCAATAGGTGAAAACAATTGTAAAAAAAAATCTCTCCAAAGGGAAGTCAAAAAGAAATCTTATGAAAGTAATGAGAACAATGACAAATTTCAGGAAGGTGGAAGTTTGTGGTGAGTCCAGAAGCCAAAGAATGAATCTGAAGACGCTCCAGGTGAGAGAATGGCAACATATGGTAACTCTAGATATAAACAGAAGGCTGAACCATTAATAAGCCCGGATGTGCTGAAATTGTAGTTATACTCTTAACTTTGATTAAAAGAGAATAAATAAGATGGGTGTGGAAAGATGTGTGTGTGGGGGGGGTCAAATTATAATTGCTACTATAGCTAACTCTTCCAGAAAGGGATGCACCTACTTCCTTCACATAAATGAACAAAAAAATTTAATTGCTGGTTTTTAGGCTTTTGTTTTTTTTTATTTTTTACCCCATGATTTTTACCAAACTATTCTCTTCATAATGAATTAACTGGGTCATAAATATATTACCATAGTTAAAAAGGCTTGTTTTAGAGGCATCCAGGCAACCAGAATGTGTCAGATATGGAAATAGGTGGATATTTTTTGGGAGAAGATAGCCAACATCTATCTATCTATGGAGAACTTCAAAATCAGGTTTCATTCCACTGAGTCTTTACCTGTAGTTCCTTTCAAACCAGTTGCAAAGCAGCGTCCTTCCTCACAGTGTGGAGGAAGCACAGAACATGCTTCATTTTGCTTGGACACAGCAGCATCTGTCCAGCCACAAAAACTGCTGTTGGTAGATCAGGCCAGCCAATAAAGATGGACTCCCCTCACCTCAATTCTTCTTTAAACTCAACTTTTTTAATGTTCTTTTTGGCCATTTAATGTACACATACATGCACACATACACAATGTGCTTTAAATGATAAGTTGTACCTCATAACAACAACTCTTGTTATGGGAGTTAATAAACTCTTGGGAGCTCTGTGTGTGTGTGTGTGTGTGTGTTTGTGTGTGTGTATACATCGAAAGGATTTGCAAAATTCAAGGAAACTCACATGATCTGATTACTTTTGTTACGTGGATTATTTCTGCAAGGGGTTCTGCATTAGCACCAGAAGCAATCTTAGGACCAAAGGCATGAATAAGTTCACAACTTACAGTGCAAATAAAAATGATTCGAATGATATAGGTCATGTTTTGTTTTAACATACATTGCTTTTAATATAATTTTTAATACCAAGAATATAACATGCAACAGGAAATGCATTGCATCATATGTTCCATCTTAAACTTCCCTGTTAATACAAATTGCTAGTGTTCAATTTTAATTACCATTAGAAAAAGAAGAGTTTTAATTTTCATGTGCCATATTCAAAATTATATGGTGCTATTTCTATTCATTCTCCTTGAGAACTCTTAAAATTCCTGGAAAAAACTTTATTAGAAAGAATTGTTATCTTTTAATGTACACAAACTAAAATATCAGGGAATTCATTACAGTGATACAATTATTGGATTATTTGCATAATAACTCCTAGAAATAAAGAATAGTTATTTTCTGCCCATTGGAACCGACCTGTTTCACTATTATGGTGGACCTCCCCAGAGCTACTTACAACTGGTTTTAAAGTTACAGTGGCCATTCTCCATCCCATGAAGTCACATGATCAGATTTTGGCAACCTGTATGCATTTGTGGCCATTTTCAGCATCCCATGGTTACATGGCTGCAAATTTTAGTTTTTTTGTTTTTGCTGGAAACCAGCATTTACCTCCAGTTTCTAGCAAAAAATAAACCCCCAAACCCATTGGCTAAAATGGATTTATTTAATAACTGCCACAGAAAAGGTTGTAAAATCAGGCATGGTCATTGTTCTGAAGCACTTAATGACCACCGTGATTTACAACTGTAATTCCAGGCTCAATTACAGTCGTAAATTGAGAACCACCTGTACTGCAATGCTGTCATCTTGTACTTTTGAGGTAGGTACCAGTGAAATAATGTAGAGATCTTTTCAACTGTGCTGGATATGCCACCTCCACACTTTTAAATCTGGGAGCTGCTTTTAACGGACAAAGTGTCACATCAAATATGTAACCCGGCTTAATTTCAAGAGCTTTTACTTTTTACTGCATTGTTTGATATCGCTGCTACTCTTACAATGTTGCAATGTTTGATTGGCAAATATTGCGGAAAGATTGTTTACACAGTGTTCCGGGAAGAGACTCCCTCTAGCCAGTTCTCCAGCCAAAAACAACTATAAACTTCATTTGAGCTGGACAAAGTTTAAAAAGAGAATGAAGCAATAGACTATCCAAAGTAGGAAGCATTTCTAACGAAAACTGACGGATGGTAATGGGAGAAAGAAGCAGCAATAGCAATAGCAACAATAGCAATAGTTAGACTTATATACCGCTTCATAGGGCTTTCAGCCCTCTCTAAGCGGTTTACAGAGTCAGCATGTTGCCCCCAACAACAATCCGGGTCCTCATTTCACCCACCTCGGAAGGATGGAAGGCTGAGTCAACCTTTGAGCCAGTGAGATTTGAACAGCCGAACTGCTGAACTGCAGTCAGCTGAAGTAGCCTGCAGTGCTGCATTTAACCACTGCGCCACCTCGGCTCCTAAGAAGGTGGCGGGAAAGCAGAAGAAAACATCAACAAATATGTATTACAGCAGATTCCAAAATCTGAAAGCAGTGCAGGAAGTTAAAACCCATCCTTCTCCTAGAAGAATGGAATATCCTAGGAAATATTGAAAAGGCAGAATATTATATTTCCCTGAATGTGAAAAGGGAGAAAGATGTTTTAAAGGCAAAGTAGCTCCCTGCAACTTCCTGCCCACCCCACTTTGTCAATGGGCCATTAAGATGCCCAAGGCAGTCCCTTTGCATAATAAAGAGCTCTCCCCTTCAGAGGGATGGGATTAAGGCATGATTAAGGCATGGGATTTAGCCCTTTATCCCATTCACCACATGGCACCTGAGAACTCAACCAAACTTGAGACTCAAAACACAGCCTAGAGAGTTGCCCCTGAATGGCCCCATGGGAGTCTGACAACCAATCAGAATACGTTTTCTTACACAGGAACAGGAAACAGAGAGGTGGGGCCTAACAGAGAGTATAAAGCCAGGAACTTTCAGCATCTCGTTCTCTCTCTTCTTCTCCACCCAACATTGAAGCATGTGATCACTCTAGCCATGTGGTCCTGTCCATCATTAAACCATCTTTCCAAGCAGCCTCTGTGTCTCCAGTGTCTTTTTCCCCACTTGGAGCTGAACCCAGAAGGATTTTTCTTCCAACAGCAGAAAAAGTACATATTTCAGTTGCATTTAATCAAAACAACACGTTACATTTCCTATATATTTCTAGACTTCATTGTATGGGATTTTCCTTGTCTTACTGATTTCTACCATACTATTAATTGACAACCTTCAGGGGTGTGGAAACAAGATGGTTAGCCCAGTTCTTTCTCATCTGAATTGAGGCTGTGGCTGCAGATTCAATCACCTAAAGATAATTAACACTGAATTTGAATGTTTTTAACCAATGCAAGTTGCAGCAATGGGGTTGATGGGTGTCCATAAGTTAAGTTTTATAATATAAAGATTGAAATGTTTTTTTAATCTCTTTGCTGCTCAAAATCTTACACTAGAGAAATCTAAGAGGTTGGTGCAGAAGTCAGAAGAGTGATATAACCAGTCCCTTATTGATGTTTTAAAAACAATACAATTGTTAATCTTTCTCTACTTCAGAATTATTGCCATTTCTTCATCGGTTTGTTTGCTTTTATTCTGATGCAATTACTATATTTTTGATCCATCCAGTTGCATGGGTGAAATTCAGCAGGTTCTGGAGAACCGGTAGCGGAAATTTTGAGTAGTTTGGAGCGCTGGCAAATACCTCTGGCAAATGCTACCAAAGTGGGGGTGGAAATGAAGATTTTGCGATATCCTTCCCCTGCCACACCCACCAAACCACACCCTCAGAACCGGCAGTAAAAGAAGTTGAATTTCACCACTGTCCGGATGGAACCATATTCTGTGACTGGAGATAACAAAACCATTAAAACTTAGAATGAGAAGAAATGCCATCTTCCTTTTGGACAACTAATTTACTACCATGTATGTGAATAGTGGTAGGATACTTTTTTAAACCAGGCCTTCAACATCTGGAAAACAGCCGTGCTGTTTTTATACACATTTCCAAACGATATTCACTTGACAGGAGAGCCAATATTCCCCACCCCATTTCCACAGACAGACATCACCTCATCTTGGTGTGAGGCAAATAATACGTACCACACCTGCGAGGAGAAGGTTAGCTTGGAGGGCTGAGGAAACATTGCAGAGAACACGCAACTGCTCCTGGAATGTTATTTTTCTGTCCTTTCAACTCGGGACCGTTCCCATGTGTGTAATTAAGGATCCCTCGGAAGAAACGGAATTGGTGAAACATAGGATGAATCATCAAATAAGCATCAACCATGTCAGAACAATCTCTGATTCAGCCAGAATGGGATGCCCTCTCTTGTCTGAGCTGGTTGCCCTGCTCTCCCTAATAATGTAGCTTGCCATGACACATGGTAGCCAATATATTAATACAGATATCTCCATTTCAGAGATAACTACATTTATTTACTTATTTTCCCTGTTTATTATTTTTACAAGTAACTCAACACAATGAACCTATCCAACACACCTCCTATTTCCCCACAACAACAGCCCTGTGAGAGTGACTGGCCCAAAGTCACCCAGCTGGCTTTCATGGCTAAGGTGGGACTTGAACTCCTGCTTTCTGCCTTCTCTACTACACCAATATTGTTCTCCCCCTAGCCCCACCAAAAAGTATTAGTATTTTTTTTAAAAGTTTACATATGATAACCCAAAAAAGAAATTTGTTGAATCTTGTTGATTTATTTCTCAACAAGTAATGGATAACATATACTTCCTACTATAAACCTAAACACAGATTATTTGGAAAAATGTGCCTTGACTTACTAGAATCTGATTCCAAATAAACGAATTAGGAATCAGGTTTCAAAATTGCTTTCAGAAAAATAACATATAAAGAAGCACTTTTACCATAATACTGTGCATTTAAAGAATATAATAGCAGAATCGCAACTTTCATAATAATTCCTGTTACACCCAATAGTATCATATTAACCTTAGGCTATTTCTCACCTCTTTTATTCATTACAAAGGATACGAGAGGACTGCAACTGGAGAGACTTATCCCTACTCCATTCAAACTTCTAACTATTAAGAAAACAGCTATTGCAAGATTAGATGTTAACTGCAATGATAATTATTTATCAGTGAATATACGCAGGTCTGTTCACTAGTCCTGAATTTATGAGAATGCATTCCTAAAAATGAAAATCAATTCTTCTTGCTTTGATTTGTGAAAATTCTGTGATGTTGGAATATGCCTCATTTAACTCAATAGAATTTGGGTCAAAGTAGCTACCCTAGAACTTCTTCTAACGCCCACATTCAAAAGTAATGCTGAACATAAAAATAAGCTTAGGAAGCTTTGATTTTGTATACTGTCTTGAAGGCAGAGGCAGGAGATAGGATTCTGGCTAGAAGGCTCCGACTGTAGCAGGTGCATGATTCAGCAAATGTTTTTTGTGTATACAATTGCCAGAAACTTTTATATTAGCACTTATATGAAATTGAATATTTGTAGATTAAGTAAGTCAGCTAGAGATGTCAGTTGAGGTAAATCATTTTGAAGATGGTACTATTTTTGATCTCCAAAAATGCTGTGGAATGCATGATTTACTGGCTACATGATTATAATTATGGGTTGGATGAGCATGAGCAGGCAAGGTCATGGCAGCATGGGAAGAGCACATCTGGCTTTGCAGTGTGCAGGCAGTCCAATTTGGAAGCCCTCCTACATGCAGAGTCATCCAAGGAGTGGGTGTAATCAGGAATGTTTCCTGTCACTTTCAGAGGAAAGTACATTATGCAATGCTGTTTGGGGAGACTAGGCCTTGCTACAGCTACCGACTTCTTTTATTTTCTTCTAGTAAAAAACGCTTAATATAAGAGTCTCTTTAAATATACTTTGAGTTTGTATAAGACCTGCTCCCTAAGTACTGGTAGATTCTCAGACTGCACAGTTTGCCACTGTTTTTCCTTCAATTTTGCTTCCAAATCCTAAAATATTCAATCAAACCTCTTTGAGGGGCTTTCTACCTTTTGATGTACCTCAGAAAGTGACTACAGAGAAGACCCCAACTGAAAGATTGGGGCCTCATTCTTACTAATAAGTGTGGAACCAAGTACTAACTGACATCCAGGGACATACAGTCAGGGGGAGGCAGGGGAGGCAGAGCCTCACCACTGTCGTCATAAAAAGAAAAGAAAATGTAAAAGGAAAAAGGCAAGAGCTGCTGAGGTCAGGCTGAGCTAGTTGCTGCCAGAGCCACCATGGAGGACTCTGCTTAGTGCTTAACTGTTCAAAAAAGCCTCTAAAAAAGTGCCCTTTACAGGAGGCGGCAGGAGAACCACGTGCCTCGTCTAGTCTGACTTTATGATCACTCGAGCAGAGATAAGCAAGGGTTAAAAGCCAAAAAATTCCTGACATAGATGAGGCATGTTGTTCTCCTGACTCCTGAAGAGGGTGTTTTTTAAGAGGCTTTTTAGAGGCTCTGGCAGCAACTAGCTCAGCCTGACCTCAGCTCTTGCCTTTTCCCTTTTACATTTTTGTTTCTTTTCATGATGGCAGGCAAGAACAGAGTTGAAATCCGCTCCAAAACAGCTGGAAAAGGTATGTGTGGGTCGGAGGGAGGGGGAGGAATTCAAAAAGTTTGATTGCATGCAGAGCCACGTTGCCTTTTCAAACACACACACACACAGCTGGATAAAAGTATATAAGCCCAGCTTCACTGATTACAAGTTTGAAAAGGCAACGTGGCTCCACCTGCAATCAAAGGCTCGGATCGGAAGGCAGCAGGGGAATGTGGGGAGGGGTATGGCAGAGGAGCTGCTTTCAAGCCATTGGAAAATATATCCAATCCAACTTCTGTGTTTGTGTTTGTTTGAGAGAGAGTGAGTGAGAGAGGGATCCAACTTCTCTGTGTGCGTGTGTCTGTTTGAGAGAGGGGGAGGGAGGGAGGGAGGAAGGGAGGAAGGAGGGGGAGGGAGAAGAAAAAGAATGAAGGAAAACTTTTTCGCAAAGGAGAAAAACAAATGCTGTCACTTTAAATCGGAACTGAGCATGCCTGGCTGTGGAATTCTGGGAGTTGAGGTCCACAAGTCTAAAATTTTTTTGAAACCCCTGTGTCAATGCCTCACCAGCCATAAACCTCACCGCACGTCACTGCATGACTTATAGCCTTATATTCTATGAAATAATCTGAAATTATGACCTGTAATTGACTGACATATGCACTACATTTTCTGGTAGCAAATGCTGTAATTTGAGCTTCGCTTAAACTCTCTCCATTCAACTTAATTGAACAAATCCTTCAAAATGTTTAAAACTTTGAAGAGAATTAAAGTTATTCTCTATATTTGTCAGGATTATTTCTCTTTTTTTCCAGAAAAACATTCAGAGAATTTATATGGCTGCTCACCACTTCGCTTAAGGTCTGCAGGTTAGAAGTCCTACCCAGATGTCAGCAAGGCTCCCGGGGGGACAGGTCTGCTCTCCTGCCAATCTACATGTGAGGAGCCTTGGTTGAATATCAACAAGTGGATAATAAAACGGGGTGTGTTATCTTTCGAGGTCTGGTTAGCTCTCCTATTCAAAACTTTAAGGAAATATTTTATCTATTACTTCTCTGGTGAAAAGAAATCCATCAACATTAAACAAGAAAAACTACTAGCAAATATTAATAAGTTTGAGTATATTGCTCATACATTATCAGCATTTCTTCTTTCCTATCATGCAAAGGTTAAAGTCTCTGGCACATGTAAACATTTTGAATAACCACACTAGAAGCTAAAGAGTACTGCTTTCACTTTGCTTTATTGTTCTGAACTTTAAAGAAGAAAAGTGGGGAGAAAGTCACATGTCATATCTCTACACACATTGACACTTTTAAATTCATTCCAATCCAGCAGGATGTTGGAAATGAGGGGCTCAAAATTTTGTCTGCACTTCAACAATACAACTCTCAGAAAAATGACCAGAGCAAATCCATTTTGCAGTTAGGAGAAAGACTAGCAAAAGAAAAACCAACTCTGAAAACAGGATAGGTCTAATGAAAGATGGGGGCTACAGCGGAAAAACAACCTGAAAAAGTTTTCCCAGTGCATCATTATGGGTAAAGAAACTGGACAGAATCAAAATATTGGTGACTGCACCCACCCAGTCAACATTCTTGCTATTCTCTCTTGCTCATGTGATCCAGAGCAAAATGAATGTAGCTGCCTTGTGCTTCCCAGTGTTCACATAGAAATGCTTAGGTATTACGTAAGGATAGAGCAGAAACACACATAGAGATGTAACATTACTTGTTACTTTATTCTACGGAGTAAATATGGATACCTTCAACTGGCTGCTGCTAGCGAAGGATTAGAAAGAGTCTCCCAAGTCATGCCTTGCTTGCTTGCTTGAAGGGAGGGCGGGAGGGAGGGAGGGAGGTTGGTTTCCAACCCTCACTTCCAGCTTTGCATGAGGAAATTTATTTTTCACTCCCACTGATTTTTTTTTGTCCTCCCATAGTCATTCCGTTTTTCTATTTCAGCAAGGAAATGTATCTAAACCAATGATATGTGATTCCCACTCAGAGTGTTCCCCGACTCCTTCAGGTCATAATGGAAGCCTGGGGAGCTTGCAGAGAGAAAATTTATGAGGCTCATGTGACCACAGCTGACAGTCGGTTTGGATTTGCAACTTCGTTCCTGGGAAACATGGAGAGAGAAAGTCAAAGGGGAACCTCGCCTACGGAAGGTTGCAAACTATCTGAGTAAGTCTCCCCAACTCAAGCACTCTTCTCCACTCCTTTTGTGCTTGATCAAAACAGGTTATGGGGTTGTCTAGTCTTTTGTCATAGGGATGCTTTTGATTCCCAGTAACCACAAAGTCATTTCAAGATATAAAATGCATTTAATGCTACCGGTTTGGGCCGGTTCACCTGAACCCATAGTAAAAAATGCTACCTAAACCAGTAATAAAAAATGGTTTAAAAAGGAAAAAAAAATTCCTGACAATCAGCTGTGAGACAATCAGCTGTGCTGTGTGATCGAGGGAATGTTTTTTAACTTTTTTAGCATTTCTTTTTATTACCAGTTCGGGTGAACAGGTAGTAAAAATATTCTAAAAAACGTTAAAAAAAGTTCCAACGATCAGCCGTGTGACAATCATCTGTGCTGTGTGATTTAAATTCTGCTTTCTATCAAATGTAAATCAGGCGGCGCAGCTGTTTCCCCCCCCCACTCGCTGTACTACTTGCCTTTGCAGGCTCAGGCTCTGTAGCGCCTGCGGGGCCCATGGGCAGCAAGCGCTTGTGTTTGGCGTGAAGCAAACCGTTAGGAAAGTTCAGACATTTCACCCCTGGATTAAAGAATTTTATGGCTTTTGTGACGATAAAAAAAAACCCGTTAAAATAACCTTGTCACTTTTTCTGTATACACACCGGCACACATTAAAAATGAATTTCTGATGCCCGCTCTCATACACACACACACACACACACACACACATACAAACACACACACATATCAAGGGTGGGTTCCGGTAGGTACCAGTTCACTTTTCACGTGCGTTCACAGTTCACTGTAAATTGTTGTGTGCATTTCATATAGAGCATGAAATACAAAACATGCAGCTGAGTGTTTAAACTTTTTGTGAGTGTAAGGAAGGGGTGTCAAACGTACGTTATCCCGGGGGCATCACGTGGCAGGGGAAGGGCCGGCACACGACGCATCCGGGCCCTTGGGCAGCAAGTTTGACATCCCTGGTCAAAGGCAAATTTGATCCTTTAGGCAATGAATCCTTATCCATTCTTTTATAGCTCGTTAAATCGAAGTATAAAACTCCCAGGCTCATGAACAGAAAAGGTAGCAGAACACTCTGCCAGATAATCTACTTTTAAAAGTTTGGGTTTTTCCCTCGACATTCAATTTCTTTGAAATAAAACCAAAACACCTCATCAACCACAACTGCAGGTCACAACCACAAGTCTTTTGGCTATAATTCCGAATATCCCCGGCTACCGTAGCAATTGGTCCTAGGTTTTAGAAAGCTGATCTAGGCTGTAGCAGAAATATTTCCTCTTGTTACTTTGTGAGTCTTGTAAAAGGTAGAACCTTCCAAAGCTGTTCTCAACACCAAACTACAAATAATTTCAGTTTTTAAAAGAATGTTGATTCTGATAATGTGAAGGCATAATATGGAAGATTGTGGCAATCCTTTAAAATAAGTCCTTTAAAATTGCATGGAAATAGACACACACACAGAGTACCTCTCTCTATCCATTAGAGTACCGTAGACGGGTCTTTTTCCAAACTCCCAGGGCTGCTCCTTTGAATGCTCACTTCTTCCTAGATCATGAGGGCAACTGTACCAGTGGTGGATTCCTTCCGCTTCGGCCGCACAGTACTGATTGGGCAGCCTGGGTCACTGGAACCAGCAGCAACCCAGGAACCTGCCGTGCCCCCCCCCGCGAACTGGTTCTGCAGCACCCCCATCTTGGCATTTTTGTCCTACAGGCCGCGATTTCGTTTTTAAGTTCTGTGCGTGCGCAGAGCAATTTTAATAGCACTGTGCATGCGTGTGCCGTGCACATCAAACAGGTGTGCGTGGCATCCACATGAACAAACTGGTAGTAGTAATGTAATGGTATGTAGGAATGATCTCCGGAAACATGTAGAGGGGAAGGGAATGGATGCTAAAGGACTTTATCCTGTATTATTGCTGTGTGCTATGGAATAAGTCAGCCCCACCTTTTCTGTTTTTTTCCCAAAGTTCCGCTTTAGCCAAGTCCTAATAAATTAATAATTGACTTTCATTCATCTATGAGACTTTCTGTTGTTGTTGGCTTGCTTTATTTTGGAAACCACCTATTTTTATTGTTACTCAGAAAAGCAGCCTGCCAATCAAATCAAATGTCTTAGAATCTGTTGGATCAAAAAAACTCTACATTAGTGGAACATTGACTCAGGCAAAAAACATTATGAAGGAAGCCTGGAGTTGCTCTTTGCATAATTCCCAAATATTCAGTTACCTTTTTTTTTTTGGGACACTTTTATGGTTAAAAGGCTTTGAGCAAATTGGCTCCCGAGCTAAACGTGCAATTCGAGGAATTGCCGTTTCTTTTTTTCATGGGGCCTTAGTGGATGGGCTGACATTTCCATGGGAAAATAGATGTGAGTCAAATTTAAGAGGGCCAGTTTGGTTTCGTGGTTAAAGCTACCTGGATTAGAATCTAGGGGACTGTGAGTTCCCTTTTGGGCACCCAGAATCTCAACCTTAGGAAGGTGATACGGGAAAACCTCACTTCTGAAAATGCTGCCAAGAAGATTGCCTGGACTTGTTCCTGTATTTATAAAGAGGTGGGCCACTCCATGAACCATAGAAACAGCGGTTTCTTCACCACAGAGGGCCTACGGCGTGTGTAGACCCTGGCCAGACGTTGCATTTAGAACAACTGCTCTTTGGTCGTTTATTTCCCTATGAGCAAGTTCTATCCACGAACACACCCAACTAATTTGCTGAGGCATTCTTTATAATTGGCTGTTCTGTGCTGCATGCTCTTTAATAAGAGCCACCCCCCCACACACACACACAGCACAGGGCACTCACCTTTCCAGTCACAGCAGCAGACTCATGAAAAGAACCATGCATTCGGCACTCAGCAACCGAGAGGTAACAGGGAAGGCAAAGTATTGTTGGGTTTGCTGTTCAAAGCACCAGAGAGGAGTAAAACTCTTGTCAACTGTGCCAAAAGGACAAAATTCTGTGGCCAACAGAACCCTTTCTCTGACGGCTTCTGCTTTTGTGGTTCTGTCTATTGTTAAAAACTGAAAGATGGAGAAAAACAGGATTCCTTTAAACAACTTGCTTCTAATGCTGCAAGAAGCCTAATAACAATGGCCCGGTTTGTTAAAGATGGGATTGCTCACTTTCAGAAGCTCGAGAGGTTGAAAGCAAACAAGGAAAAGCTAGTTGAGAAATTGGGGAAGTGTGTTTGTATATAATTTACATAATTCTCTGACCATTACCAAAAGGGAAAAAAAAATGCACCAAAGCTGAAAAGGAAGGAAGAAAAGATTGGTTGCCTATGTCGCAACAGGATCGAGGGGGGAGTGACCGATGAGGAAAAAGCTCAAAGGAGGCTATTCTTTGGAACAGTCAGAGGAGGCAAAGGGTAAGAGAGGAGCTGAGAGAAACCTAGGAAGCCTTGTTGTAACAGGGCAAAAGCGCCCCTGTGCCCGGCTCTGGAATGGCTTTCCATTTTCTGGGTTACGCAGTTCTAGTCCTGTTATTAGCATCCTTTACTGCTGTGGCTGGTAAGTCAAAAGTTTAAGTAAATATTGCATTTGGTAATAACAGTATTGGTGGGATGGAAAAGCAACATTTAAGTAGACAATATTTAAGCATAGATTTTTTAAAAAAATGGAACCCTAAGCACCCCAACGTAAAGATACACACCAGTTTTAGGAGCTCTGGTCTAGATCAATTCTTTTCCAGTTTTTGGTGTGGAATTACTGGAATAGTTTGAATCGGCTTTGATTTCAATAAAATTGTGTCTTGTAATCTTCACTTAGCAGACACTTAAGAAGTTTGCTTTATCTTGTTAGATTTGCAGACTCTAACCTATAGACAAACATAACAAAAGCAAAATGTTCAGATAGTTGGACGTGAATGTTCACATTATTTTTATCATTTTCTGCCCTGGATTAATCCAAAACAAATTTTTGAAGTAATTTTCATTGCCTGTAAGGAAATTAATAATACAAGTCAGATGTAAGAGAAATAACCCAAATTTGTTCATGACTATTTAGAAGTAAGTCCCATTGGTTCTAATGGATCTTATTTATTAAGTATGCATAAAATTGCAACATGTACTGAGCTGTAATTAAATTCCAAAGGCATGCTGCTAAGACTGATTTTTACTAATCGACAGAGAGCGTAGTCCTACAATTAGCACTAGCTACAAATTGCAGTCATTGCTATTAAAAGAGGTGGATGAATTTTTCATGCAATTTTAGAACCTGAATGAGCTATTAAATTTAGCCAGATTGTTTCATTGCATGCCTACCTACTTACATGAGAGTAAGTCTCACCAAAGTCTATATGATTAATCTTGACTTGATGCCTATAGAATTAGCACACAGTAGAATTCTAACTCTACAAGAGAGTAGTCCTTCTTATTGCTTTTTGGAAAATTAAATTGAAATCAATATTAATGTATTTGCATTATAAGGACCCGTGGTAGATATTTCCTTGTTTGTGTTTTATTTAGTCTTCTATCATATTATCAGTGAAAGCAATAATGAGGACAGACTTTATATTAATCGCCTCACTGATGAGTGGGTGCTGCTGGAAGACCATCTAAACTTCTAGTGAGAAAATGACTATAGCATCACATACAAGTTTATTTTGTATAATACAGCTGCAGTTCTGTATTCATTCTATTAAACTTTTAAAGGACATTGCACTGATATTTTTCCTATTTTTGCAATTCGTTTATATAGATGAAGCTACATTACAATAAAAGTATAAGATGTATTATTTTATTCCTCTGCCTGCCCAATATCAAATATTTATTTTGTAACATGCAGAAAATTACTAGGTAACTGACAATATGTACGGATTTTTTAAATAGAACATAACTCTTTTAAACGTATGTTCCTCCTACTGGATAGTAAATAGCTATTTCAAGAATTGCCACCTTTCACCTCCTCTTGAAACATCCTCTTGAAATATTTATTTGTCAAGTTTACATGTTTGATTCATTAGATCCAACATAGTTTTAAACTGTATCAGTTATTGTAAGAATAGCAGAGGAAAAAAAGTGATTTCAAGAATGTATTATATAATGCTTCTGGAAATGGTCATCTGTAATTATTTCAGAGTGAATGTATGAGTTTCCACTCCTTTGGGTGGTTGCTGGGGAAGTAATCAATAACAATCATAGTCACAGCTATAACGCCTGAGCCGTTTCTGGATTTGAGAGCTGCCAAGTAGAATCTCTACCAATGCTTATCAATTTTAGACTTATTATTATAAAAGGTAAAGGTTCCCCTTGCACATATGTGCTAGTCGTTCCCGACTCTAGGAGGTGGTGCTCATCTCTGTTCAATGCTGTCCAAAAACGTCTCTGTGGTCATGTGTCTGGCATGATTAAATGCCGAAGGCGCACGGATCGCTGTTCCCACCAAAGGTGGTTCCTATTTTTCTACTTGCATTTTTTACGTGCTTTCGAACTGCTAGGTTGGCAGAAGCTGAGATGGGAGCTCAGGGGAGCTCACTCTGTTACGCGGTGCTAGGGATTCGAACTGCCCAGCTGCCGACCTTTCTGATCAACAAGCTCAACGTCTGAGCCACTGAGCCGCCACGTCCCTTTAGAGTTATTATACCTGTTGCCAAAAATTTCTAACGAGAGGGGGCTCAAAGGGATGTTTCATCTCCAATGCAGATATTGTTCTCTTCAATATCTCTTCTTGTTGAGATAATAAATCCTTATTTCTCTCTCAGAACCAAAGGTTAAATTAAACCATATTACTTGCATGAAATCAATAACTGTATAGATTAATAGAAACACATAAACACAAGAATGATTTGAAACAAATTACTCTCTCTTTCAGTTTCCTAGGCTGACTTAGAAAGTGCAATCTCTTGTTCTATAACCCAACAACCAGACAGGTTCTTTTTAAAACCCAATATATATTCAGCTTGAAACAATTCAACAACCAACGGCAGAGTCTTTCGACTTCTGGGCCGTGTTTGATTTATTTATTTATTTACTTGCTCATTCCCCTTTGCTGCCCCAGATCCAAATCCCATTTGGTCACTCATGGCTTCTTTCAGTCACGATCCATTCCCCAGCTATCACGCACTGGGCGATCCTTGTTGTCTTGACCTCAGTCCTGTTTCAGGTTGACATGCTAAGGTGGTTTCCTTCATGGATACATCCTGCCAATCCATCTCTCTTGAATTCCAAGCTGCAGCTTCGTGTGCAGCTCGTGAGCGCGTGACTCGACCGTACTGTGTTCCTTTCCTTTGGCTCTTAAGCCGCCTTTCTGCCACTCTCTTTAACTGGAATGTTTTGTCTCCCTCTCTCTCTTTTCTCTTAAACTGCCCGGCTTATGAGTAATCTTTCATTTTAAAGCTGTCCTTCACCCCCTTAATGTTGAATAGTCCATCTTAGTTCACTTGAATTTCTGACTGCATTTTGTTAATGCAGCCCGTAAGCAGTGATAATGGCTGAACTATTCATAATGCCATTTATGGACATCGTTTCCCACAACAGAGCTGGAATAATCAGGTTACACACAACTCTCATTTAAGATGACACACGTGAAAAGACTCATGAGGCCCCAGAAGCTAATGACCTCCGTTACTAAGATACTCAGTGTATAACCGATCAATACAGATGTTGAAACTGTTGGGCAGTGTTGGGGTTTAGTGACTGTGGTCCAGCAAACAGATTTCCTGATGTTTCACCAGCAAGCCCGGCTGGCACCTTCAGAGGCAAAGGAGAAGGGCAGCTGAGATGGGGCTCTTGACCAGGCTCTTGTCTGGATGGCTCTGGTGACTTCCGGCTGGCCTTTAGCTGAGCTGACTTCTGATTAGTGCAGGTTGAGGAGGGCACGGAGTTAAAATGCTCTTTGCACAAATGCTGGTGACAGACGGAATACGGCTGCTTTAAGTGTCCGCGACTGGACTAATCCCCGCGTGCTAAACAACGGCTTAATAGGAAGGAATCCATTTACGTTCTATGAATGGATACAATGTTATAAGTTCTAGCATTTATTAGTTGCTCATCAAATGTTCTTAAGGATAGTACAGGTAGTCCTTGCTTAATGATAAGTCACTTAGTGGCCATTCAAAGTTATGACAATCCCTTTTAAAGAAAGTTACAGGCAGGTTCTGGAGTTTAGATGGCGCACACACACACACACACAAACACACACACAAGCGGGGGGGGGCAGCATTTCGGCACTTGGCAACTATTTGTATTGTTATGCGGTCATGTGACCTGATTCATGAACTTTTGCCAATTTCTAGCCTTTTCATCTGCTTTCCAGCAAAATCCACCCATAGCCATGAATGGACTTGCTTTATGACCATAGTATTCACTTTATGACCATTGTGTTGACTTAATGACCACCTTAAAATATTGTAAAATCAGGTTGGTCATGTTGGTGTCTCGACTTTCAACTGTGATGATTTACAAGAGAATTTCTGGGCATTGCAGTCCTAAGTCAAGGAAAACCTATACTAATGCGGGAATGTATGATACTTTCAAGGAGACGTGGTTTAAGTTAAGGATTTCAAGATGAATTAAAGTAATCTTTATGAACATTGGCAGTATTTTAAATAATACACATCTACTAGTAGGTTTTCTGAAAAGGAGCATTATTTCTTCATTCAAAATGTCTTTTAAAATGTTCTCTTTGTGTGTGCAAAACGAAATGAGACAGAGTAGAAAAGAACATTTTGTGAAGTAGAAATGCCATTTAGCATAACCCAAGTTCAACATCATGGCTATTCAGTGAAACAAATTAAATAATTTTTTATGGATTTAACATTTAAAGATACTTCATTGAATATAGGGAGGGGGTTGGTATTCCTTTCTTTAAGAATCAAGGTTCTATCCTCAGTACTGTGAAAATACGCTTAAAAGTATCTGTGGGCTGAGGATGCAGCATATGCATAGGCATGGGTGTGTGTGTGTGTGTGTGTGTGTGTGTGTGTGTGAAGACAGTAACTACAGCTAATACCCTTGCTGTCCTATGTTTTCCACAACTGCCCTGTGAGATGGAGTCAGATGGAGAGACTGATCCAAACTTAGCTGGCTTTCGTGCCTAATGAAGCCTAGAACTCACAGTCTCCTGGTTTCTAGGCCATCACCTTCACCACTATGACAAACTGACTCTCTTGATCTCAAATCTTGATAAATTATTGTAATTTTTAAGGTAGATAAATGAAAGTTAGCTCTCTTTTTTTATACTAGTTTCAGAACAGACCTCTTAGTTCTACTGGGTATCATTTAATGCAGGAGTTTCAATGAGTTTCAATAAAGGGGGGGGGGAGGGAGATGTGATACATCACATGACGACAATGTGAGCCCACAAGTTTGGCACCCCTGATTTCATGTATCTCTTGGAATAAGCAATTTGGCTATTTGATACAGAACTATCATTTTTAGCAGCCAAACCCTCACTCTCATTGAAACTGGTGTGGTTTTTCTCCTTTCTTAGAAATACGTTTTGTGAGTTTTTATTCTGGATTTGACTATTTGAACAAGCATGAGAATAAAGTCCGTTTGGTTGCAGTGGTTAGAAGCTAGAAATTGGGATCATGTGAGTCCTAGTCCTGCCTTAGACACGAAACCAGCTTGGCCAGTCACTCTCGCTCCGCCGTAGAAAGAAAGCAAACCACTTCCGAAATCTTGCCAACAGAACTGCAGGGACTCCTCCAGGCACTCATTAGAAGTCAACAGTAACACAAATATACTAAAACGAACACAACAAAAAAGGATCAGAAAATAGTTTTTTTTTTTTCTGGATTTGAAGCGTTATTCATTGCAGAAAGGACTGATAAAAAATAACGGCAAAAGATTAGCCAAGTCATCAGTTCTCAGAAGAAGAAGAAGAAGAAGAAGAAGAAGAAGAAGAAGAAGAAGAAGAAGAAGAGGAGGAGGAGGAGGAGGAGGAGGAGGAGGAGGAGGAGGAGGAGGAGGAGGAAGAGGAAGAAGAAGAAGAAGAAGAAGCAGAAAAAGAAGAACAACAACAAGAAGAACAAGAAGAAGAGGAAGAGGAAGAGGAAGAGGAAGAGGAAGAAAAGATAACATTTATACTGTTGATTATAATGAACCATCATTTGTATGTTAGTCCATAAGAAGAAGATCCAAGAATCACAGCTAGGTAATACTTTTCAGTTGGATCAATCCACCTTTTGGAACTTCAAGTCTCCCGAGGTTGGATTGGATTCAACCCTCTTGGCCGTTAGGGCTTCCCTAGAGGCCTCTGGTTCTGCCACCTGGCCTGGGAATCCGATAGAGGTTTGGAGCCTGCAAAAAGGATGTATGGTTCACGCAGGTTGCTGACTGGCCGCCTCTCTCATTTTACGTCTCTGGTTAATTTGTTTTAATTGTTTTTATTTTGTTTTTGTTTGCTACGGTTCCAACTTGTGAGCTGCCCAAACTCATATATCTGAGATGGCTGTCTATATAAATGGAAGAAAAGAAAGAAAGAAAGAAACACAAATGATCCAATATAATACAGGAAATATGAATTCTCCAGAACTTTTAACAAGGGAAACTCACTTGACTGCAGCCATAGTCAACAATTCAAATTCTTCAGACTGAACCACTTGTTAATAATTATAATCACTGACACAATTAATTGTGTAAGACTAAAAGAAATGGTTGTTCTTCCAGTTACCAAAAGACAAAGTCCATTAGTTCCTCTTACTCATCTTGCCTTTGGCAAGGCACTCGAGATGCTGGTTCAAGTTTTGAAGGGTTTCTAAAGAAATTAGCGCACTAATTCCATGTTATAGGAGGACTCTTATTATGAGGGTTTAGGTATTTGTGGATTACAGTCCAATCCACTTTGAATTATACTCCATAAACATTTTCCTGCAATGAAACTTGTAGTCATTCACATTGAATCACCTCTTGGCATTTGGTCTCTCTCTTGTCAATCAGTGATATGTTTTTACTATGTAACAGCAGCCTCTAGTGACCAAATCATTGATTTAATTTTATAGGTTACTTAAAAACCGGTCTCTACATAAGAATCTTTTCTCAGCGAAGGTCTTCAGGTTATTGCTGTAGTTTGGATAGACACATCACATGTAACAGTTGTGAAGGGCAACATTTTATGTGTCTAATTTGTCTAAATTACTCCCATTAAAACCGTAACATTTTGTTTGTAATATTCTGCAAGATCTGAGAAGTTCCTTTGAAGTAAATTTTTTTTTATATATTTCAGACTAGAAGTATAGAGGATTGTTTTTTTTAATTTTTTAATCAATTAAACTGTTGCAATATTTAACTATATGTTGTGGAAAAGTTGGGCATCAGAATGAAGCTATTAATCAAAATTTGGCATGAAACAATAATTGGGAATATAAATATTTCATAACAACACATGACTACCTGAAATACCGTCTTCTATATGACATATTCTAGGTGTGATATGATCTGATGATAGAGGAGAGCAATCAAATATCATTGCAGTTGCCAATTTTTTAAAAAAGACAACAGTAGGAGGCATCAGGTTAAAAACCAGAAAACTTTTGAGTTTGGCAAAAAGCTTTGGCCAGTCGTTCTTTCTCAACGCTGGGAAGGAGGCAAATTTCTCCTGAAATCTTGCCAAGGAAATTGCAGGGCTTAGTTCAGGAAGTTGCCAGGAGTCAGCACTGATGATGATGAAGGAGGTATGGAGATGAATTTCCTATTACAGAAGCTGCCTATTTATAAGAAATGGATCATTTTAAAAATCTATGCATGTCAAATTAAATCTATTATAGTAAACAGCACCAACAGATATGGACCAGCTTAAATCTGCCTTTAATCATGCATTAGCTATAGAAGCCAAATGGGTAATTTTAAGCTAGTCGCTCTGTCCAGTCGTTCTGTCAACCTAGGAAGAAATCAACGGAAAACCATCTCTGAAAATGTCATCAAGGAAATCGGAAGCTTTCTCCATGTAATTGCCAACATATCTAAAACTCTTCTTTTAATTTTAATTTCTTTCCTGGCAACTGTGGACCTATTTCAGGACATTGAAAGCCTCATGCATACTAATGGTGACATGTTCAAGTCACTTGCAATATGATTTGACAGTGGAGAATATTGTCATCAATCTTTTATCCTGCACAGATCACTCTTTCATTGCCTTTGAGGAAGTCCAGCTCAGGGAACTAACTCCACCAATTGGATTCCATCTTTACTGGAAGTGGCATCCAGAGCCATCTCCCTGGGCACCATTGCCTTTGGCTCTTCTGGGTTCCAGGTGCACAGGCACATGCATGCTGGAAACCAGAAGCTCAGCTTCCCGATGTGTGCGTGTGTGCCAGGGAACTGCTCTTCCGGTTTCCGGTGCCCCCCCCCCCCGTGCACGCAGTCCTGTTTCGGTTCTCAGCGCCAAAAAGGTTCGCCAACACTGATATAGGCCAAAGTAAATAATCTTTAAAGTCTAGCTTCAGTGTTTGGGTTGAAGCCAGGTGCTGCCGGAGCCATCCCACTGTGCACAACTACTGTAGTGGCCAAAACCTTTTACACTTCCTTCTTTCACACTGAGGCAGTCATGGCGTCTCTCACAACATGGCCAAGGTCTCCATTCTTGTCCTTCCTGGGCCTCCGTTTACATTCCACCCGAGACCCCTGCTCATGCCCCTCCCAGGGTCCTTCTTTCACGCTGGCATGGCAGCAGAGAGAGAGAGAGAGAAACCACACTCGTTAATTGTTAAGGCAGCCAGGAGATGAGTCTACTTACACAGCTGTGAAGGCTCAGAACCACCAGGGCCTCGTGAGAGGGCAAGGACGCTGCAAAGGGCAGCTACGGTGGCAGGAAAAGCTTCCTTTCTGGGCCCAGCCAGAATTTCTTAGCTGATGCCTCCCAGAATATACTAGCCTGCCAGGCCAGGCCGGATCGGATGGATACAAATGACCAGGAAGAGATGTTCATCGTTTATAGCTTTGAACCCAGTGCCAAGCTATACACGATTTAAAGCTATACACGATTTACACAATTGTAAAGGCTTAGACCGAGGTGGCGCAGTGGTTAAATGCAGCACTGCAGGCCACTTCAGCTGACTGCAGTTCTGCAGTTCGGCTGTTCAAATCTCACCGGCTCAGGGTTGACTCAGCCTTCCATCCTTCCGAGGTGGGTAAAATGAGGACCCGGATTGTTGTTGGGGGCGATATGCTGACTCCCTGTAAACCGCTTAGAGAGGCCTGAAAGCCCTATGAAGCGGTATATAAGTCTAACTGCTAAAGGTGGTAGCCAGGACATTGAATTGCACCTCGACGCACACCAGTCCCCACAGCAGTTCACAAAGCAGTGGTGTTACCACTGCTCCAAGTAACCAACCCCATTTGCCACCCAGGCTGCCTTATTCTGCACCCGCTGAAGTGCTTTCCAGAGCAGCTCCAGGTGGGAAGCACTGCAGTAGCCCAGAGGGGAAAGTACACGGGCATGACTGACAGTGAGCAGGTCCTCCTGGTCCAATAAGATCCTCCCAGAAACCTATTTGGTTCCCACACTGATAATATTCGAGAAGCGTTTAAAAACCTTTGAGACTAAACACATTTCTTTTGCTTTGGTTTTCTGCTTTTTAGGATAAACTGTTCTTAAGTGGCCTCTAGATCTCGTACCTAAATACAATATAAATAAAATGTCTACCAAACTGTGAAAAAAATAAAGCTGAAGTTAGAAGTAAAATATTTTTTACAAGCTATGGAACAAGATTTGGCAGATAGGTTTTGCTAAATGCTCTTTCTTTTTCATTGGCATCTAGCTCAAAATGCATGTGGACCGCCTGATAGAAGGGAACGTGAAGAACCCGTGGAAGGATTGACTGAAGAGTCATACGCACATAAACACATAATATCATACAAATGCCGTCCTGGATACGCTAAAGCTTGGCCTATTAGACTTGAATGTAATGATGGAGTCTGGACATTATTGTTTCCTGCAAAGAGCTGCACAGGTAAGAAATAATGTTTTGCAAAAGTCAGTGAAGAAGGATACTGAAATGTTTAAGAAATATTTTTTTACCCTTTCTGATTCGTATTTTTGATTATAAGTCATCAAGTTGATGTTGGCTCTTGGTGATTATGTAGGTAGATTTTTCTCCTGGACAATCTGTCCCCAACTCGTCTCAGGGTTCCAAAAGTCAAGTCATCACTGCTTTAACTGTGTCCTTCAGGGTTTGTTGCCAGGGTTTGAAATGGATTCCAAACGTTAGAACCACCATTAAAAAGCACAACAAAAATGTTCTTTCTGCATCAACTCAAAAGTTCAGACTGACCCAAAAGTTGTTGATACAGTAATACAGAGGAATTACTGACTCTATCATTTGTGCTTCTATAACTGCCTGTTTTGCATCTCATTTGGAGACCAAGGACCCAGAGTATGGAGGAAGAATGGAGAGGCCAATCAAGCACAGTAATCCCACGGTCATTGAACCAGGTTTTGGTGCTTTTGGCAAAAGTTGCTCTCATCAGAAAAGAGGACTTCTTTGGACCACTGAGAAACAGGACTTTGGACCACTGTGCTTCATTAAGACCAGGGACAACGCATCCGTCTACCAGGAGGTTTTGGAGCACTTCATGCTTCCTTCCGCAGACGAGCTTTATGGGGATGCTGACTCCATTTCCCAGCTGCCCACACTGCCAAAAGCACCAAAACCTGGTTTAATGACCGTGGGATTACTGTGCTTGATTGGCCAGCAAACTCGCCTGACTTGAACCCCAGAGAGAATCTATGGGGCATTGCCAAGAGAAAGATGAGAGACATGAGACCGAACAATGCAGAAGAGCTGAAGGCCGCTATTGAAGCATCCTGGTCTTCCATAACACCTCAGCAGTGCCACAGGCTGATAGCTTCCATGCCAAATCGCATTGAGGCAGCAATTGCTGCAAAAGGGGCCCAAACCAAGTACTGAGTACATATGCATGCTTATACTTTTCAGAGGTCCGATATTGTTCTATGTACAATCCTTGTTTTACTGATTGCATGTAATATTCTAATTATTCTGAGATGGTGGGTTTGGGGTTTTCATGAGCTGTACGCCATAATCATCACAATTATGACAAATCACGGCTTGAACTATCTTGCTTTGCATATAATGAGTCTTGTCTCATATATTAGTTTCACATTTAAGTTGAATTACTGGAATAAATGAACTTTTGCACAATATTCAAATTTTTCAAGTTTCACCTGTATATTGAGCAGATCAGAAGAAGGACTCAGAAAATATCTGCAAACCCCTCACATCTGGAAATAAACCGCTTCAACACCTCCTCTCGGGATTTCTCTCTAGGGCAGTGATGGCGAACCTTTTTTGGCTCACGTGCCAAAAGTGGGGGGAGCGCAGGGGGGTTGTGCGTGGGCATGCCACACCCATAATGCTATGCGCACGACCACAGTGTGCATGTGCACACGACCAGTGCTCCCCCCAATTTTTGGCATGCCTTTTTCACCCTCCCCAGGCGCCAGAGGCTTTATAGGAGCATGGGGAGGTTGAAAACAGCCTCCCCTGCCCCCCCTGGAGGACCTCCGGAGGCTTCAGGAGCTTCCCTGAAGCCCCCAGAGCACGAAAAACCAGCCTTATGGGCAAACCAGAACTTCGGGAACTGACTTCTTGTTTGCTCACAGGACCAGTTTTAGCCCTCTGGAGCCTTCAGGGGCCCCCGAAGGCTCCGAAGGGCTAAAGTTGGCCCTACGAACAACCCGGAAGTGATTCCGATTTGCTCGCAGTGTCATTTTTTGCCCTCCAGAGCCTTCAGGGAAGCCTCCTGAGGGCTCCTGAATGCTCCGGGGGGCTAAAACCGGCCCTATGAGCGGAAGTCCGTTCCTGAACTTCCGGTTTGCCCGTAGGGCTGGTTTTTCGTGCTCCGGAGGCTTTAGGGAAGCCTCAGGAGGGCGAAAAATGGCCTCAAAAGAAGGCCGAAGTCAGCCTTGCGTGCCCTGACAAATGCCTACATGTGCCACCTGTGGGACGTGTGCCATAGGTTCGCCATGATGGCTCTAGGGCATGGCAAAATAATTAGACACAGGGACAGTTTTTCCCCTCATGCCATCACTCTGCTGAACACCTTATTCTTACAGGGCTATCTTACATCTAAGTATATTTACCCATGTGGTATGGCTCTAGTATTATTATAATCCTTCTGTTCTTCTTTAATATTTCCTCTTATTGGCAGTATGATGATGATGATGATGATGATTACTCTGTTGCTTTTGCACAGAGCTTTTGCACCAGAGACAAATTCTTTGTGTATCCAATCACACTTGGCCAATAAAGAATTTTGCTCTGATCCGCTCCATTCTATTCTGTTTCTGTTCTATTCTTCCACTTTCCCCGGTATTACGGACTTCATCAGAAATCTGGGTCTTTGCACAATTTGTTCAAAGTAGGATCCATCCAACTCACTAGAGCAGGGAGGCAAGGAATGTTCCAGGTCCCAACCCCTAAGGAGGTCCACCTGGTGGGTTTCAAAGACGGGCTTTTCCCATGACGACTCTCTCCCTTTGGAGAAGAAATTAGACAACTCTCCACTTCGATACCCTTTCCCTGAACACTTGGCTTTGCCAGAGGGCCTGGGAAAACCAGAGTGGGATGACCCATCCAATGGCTAATTTGACTGTGTGTTGTTGCTGGAGTGGATGGGACTCTTATTGGCTTTTTTTTAAATTTTATTTTCTGTGCTGTGCTTTTATTGCTTTAAGCCACCTAGAGTCACTGTTTTTAACTTGATACCGAGAACCTTGAATTACATTTGTTATGACTAAACATAGAAGTTGCCTTTCAGACTGAATGCCAGGAGAAACATATACCTCTTCCATGAGTAAGAACTTTGAATTTGCCATGTAATTTCTTAATGAAAGGCATTTCATATGGTTGCATATCATTCAGAATATCAGAATTTGCACACCAATAAGGTGAAGCAGGAGTGCAGGAATTCTGAAAATAGACCAGATTTAGTTCATAATAACAGCGGGATAGGAAAAGTGAAATAGACAAGGGGAGATTCAAGCTCTGGGCAGTCTACGGGCTTCCCAAATGCTAATTTTCTTGTTATATTGCATTGCATTACATTTTATTTTAATTTTCAGGAAGATCTTGTGGCAGCCCTGGAGATTCTGATTATGCCAGTTTTGAACTTGCCAAAGGAGAAGATTTTACTTTTGGTGCCCGTGTTGTTTATACGTGTAATGAAGGGTAATATTTTTATAATTGTTTTTCACCTTTCTAGTTGTTCATTATATACAACCTGTGCATTAAGGAAAGCAAAAGCTCTCTCTCCCAAAATGATAATTCATTTATATTGTATTTTAGTGTGGGAGTTTGTAACGTATCCTTACAGCATCCTCTCTTGCCTGCATCTAGACCTTGATATATGGCTAGTCTACAAGAGAAAAAGGAAGCCAAAAGAGGGATAATGGGTGGAAAAAAACAGTTCATCACACACACACACACACACACACAGACACACACACACACACACACGTACATACACACCCACCCACCAGTTTGGCGTAGTGATAAAGATATTGGCTTAGAAACTAAGAGACTCTAAATGCTAGGTTTCCCTTTGGATATGTTTGATACCTTGAGTCATATTTGAAAGGAAAGATACACACACACACACACACACACACACACACACACACACACACAAACCAGAGGTGGGTTGCTCCCGATTCAGCCCGAATCGGGCAAACTGGTAGTAGTGGTGGCGGGAAGCTCCGCCCACCTGCCCAGACACTTCTGCACGAGCAAACCAGTAGTAAAAAATTTAGAAACTCACCCCTGACATGAACATACGTACCCATATGTACCTATGCATACGTATACAGAGACTTTAAGACTGGGGCAATAAGAGAGTCTGATGTAATATAATCTATAGCTCTTGTCTGTCCATCAAGAGGGTAGACACTGATTTAAGAAACATCTCAACATTAGCAGAAGTCCATCCTTTCCGTCTTCAGATATTCAGTGAGATTCTTTATCTATTCAAGTAGAGATTATGGACTTGTTCTTGTTAGGGAGTAAAAAGCTAACAGCTAAATAAACACCGTCCTGCTTAAAGCAAATAGCTTGTACTTATATTCTCTAACTTGACTAGAGTATGATAGTGTTGTTCTCAACCCTGATAAACAAGTCACCTAATTCCTTTATTTTATATGTGAAATCCTTATTTATTCAGATGCAGTTATTCTCAGGAAATATAATACTGTTTGATTCTCAAGTGTTATGGATGTCTTTAGCTGTGATCCTCCTGAAGTGCATTGCAACACTTCACTCTTGAAATCATAAAAGTGGAGGAGGCTCAGTGAAAAAATACCAGTTAAAACATTCATCTATATAACTTAAATAACTGCGATGGAGAAGAATGCACCAGTTCTCTGAATAAATGGTTTCACTGTCAAACCAATTTGATGACGTATTTCTTTTCTCTTAAGATCGAGTTGCAATCTTTTCCATATTTTACCTTAAGAGCATTGTTCTTTGTTCTGTTGATTGTTTCTGATGTATGGCAGTGTTACCCTTTTTCATAGCCATGTTGGCTTTGCTCTATTGGATTGAGTGATCAGGCACTTTTTCATAAAGTTGTGCAGAGATCTATTTTAGTAGAAGATGGATAGATGGTCTGCTTTCTGTTTCTTGTGTTCTGCATTGTTGCAGAATATTTGTGCTCGTCTGAATAATGTACATACAGTTTACAGCTGGGTTATTATTTTAGTAGTGGAGCACTTGGTTAGCGCAGGTGGTTTTTGTGTTTCTAATTTGCTGCCATTTCTTCTGCTAAAAAGGTTATCAAGGAAATGAAGCATTGTGGATTTAATTCCTTTGAAGATGTTGTTGATTATGTCATGGGTCTTCATTAGTTGTTCCTTTATGTTATGAGGAAAGTGTCATCTACATACTAGATCCTTATTTTTTGTGGTATGTGTTGTAGCTATAGTTTCTAGACACTGCATTGCAGTCTCTGCTGTGAGTCTAGAGAAGGAAGATCCCATGGTATTCCTCTGGTTTGTTGGTATACTTGTCCATCAAAATGAAATGAGGTGGTGGCAGAGATTGATGAGATTCATGATTCTGGGTTTTGCATTCTTAGTGTATTTAGTTAGGTCAAGTGTGTTGTGAAGTACTGCTGCCATGGAGTATTTCTATGGGTCTATGAATATAAAGAGTGCCGTGACATCTAATGAAACCATAATCTCATCTTCTCTTATTGTGTCTTTGATTTTTCTGACGGCACTGTAGTTAATAAAATATTTGCTTCTCTTGGAGATGTCCAAACTTTTTGTAAGTTCTTTGACTATGTTGTATGTTGGGATCCCTGATAATGAGACAGTTGGATGTAGAACTATGTCGTGTTTTTGTGTTTTTGCATCCATACAAGTTTGGCTTGGTGGAACTTAGAAAACGGAGAGTTAAAAACAAAAAGGGCTGAAAAATACAGGTTTATGCAAAGGAGGTCATTCATTTTATAGTCAAAAATGGGGGATCAGCAGCTTGAATTTGAGGACATCTGATGGATTATAAATCTTTAAGGAGATTTACACCGTTGCCACACAAGATGACCATGATAACATCAGATTGACATGATTCAGCCAAACTGCAACTTTCAGTTTTCACTGTATTTCATTTCAAAGTTTTACTGCTTTCTTAGTAATATCGTGACTTTCTTTTATACCCCATGCCTTTTTTTTACAATATTGGGATTTCTGCATTTTAAATTTATAACTCAAACCAACTCAATTTCTTTTTCAAAGTGACCTTATTTTTCTTTATTGACTGTTTAATTATCTTCTGTTAAAATGTTTATAGACATAAACTGTATTTGTGCAATAAATACTGAAAAGAAATTCTGCACTTTTTTCTTTTAAATTTGTGTGAGAAACCCGAATATCATAGCAATATAAGTGAAAATAGACAACAGTATTACTGTTGTTTCTTCTGAACTTATTTTATTGCTTATTTGCTTCTCTCTGGAATATAATATGTATTTTTGTAAGAGACATCATTTTGCAGTGTTGCTACGCAATGTTATTATGCTCTTAAATTTTATCTCTTATCGAACCCTTCATTAAATATTTGGACCACACGATGGCACTGCTATGCAAGGGACAATTAATTGAAAGTTTCATTTACACTGTTTGAGCATTTATCCTTTTCACTGTACTACATATGTACATGTTTGTATTTATCTGAGAAATCCAAACAAGATATTTAGTTGTTTAGTTTAGTTTAAAACAGACTGCAATTTTAATACATTTTAGATTTATATAAGATATGCAATATTTGGTATTTTATAAAATATTGTAATTGTAAAATGGATACCATATCTTTTAGCTGCTGATTTTCATTTAATATACCTCTCACTACAAGAGGGAGCTCTAATACAAATAATTATTCCTGGGATTTTCATTACAAATCTTTAAAATACTTTATTATAGTGAGGTACTAGTACTGAGTTGTTGTTTTAAAAATATGTAACCTTTTGTTCCAAGGGTTTCTGAAACATGGAACATTTGGCCCATGGGTGACAATATCTCCTTTATATGATCCCGTAGTCCCTATTCAGGTCAGAGTCTGGACAACTAGATGAAGCTGAGCGTTTCCTGGCCAAATTCCCTTCCTGATGCCTACCTGGAATTCATAGCAGTTATTTTTTTCTTTGTGTCCTATGAGGAAACATCTGCCTCTACCGAGGATTGAACAAATAACCTACTGAGTTGGAGGCAAGGATGTTTACCACTGGGCCACCATGCTGCTCAGTTCAGATATACAATCATGTGATTGTATTCTTGCTATATTTAATATGTACAATGTTGCTTTTATATCATTTTGTGCCCCTCCCTCCCCATCTCTCTTTGTTTTTTAAATAAAAAATAAAAAAAAACTTGAATATCAAACACTGTTTTGGAAATACAATATTGTATAACCAGAAGTGGTTTTGAATTTGGTGATAGTTTCAAAAGTTTTGGAAGGGAAAATGAATTTAAAAGTTGTGAAGAATGAGTTTTTCATTTTTTTCTAACTCTGGGAATAAATATCAAACTTGTTTCATCTTCTATATTTCCAAGAATGATCAGTAATCATTAGAATAATGCATCTTCTCAGTATGTTCTAAATCATGATAAAATATGCTTTGATATATAATCCTTTTGCAGTATTAGTGTGTTTAGTTCCCTATTTTTTTTAATTATTAGGTATAAGATGCTCAGCCAATATAATTACCGTGATTGTCGAGCAAATGGATGGACCAATGAGGTTCCTCATTGTGAAAGTAAGTAGGTTCTCAAAAACATTAATTGGCTTCACTTCCCGTAACCTGCCATGGTTATCAAGCAATATCATTTCTGGCTTTAGTTGTGAGTTTCAAAATCATTCAATTTCTCTTATTGATTCCCACTGAAATAAGCTCTTCACCTAAATGTTTGTAATCAAATGTTTTAAATGATTTATACTACTATCTGCTTCTTTTAAACAAGAGTTATATAATATTGTTTCATTTTTTTCAAATAATGAAATAAATTTGTTTTTTGAGGTGGGAGAGTTTGCTTCACTATATTTCATGTTAGGCATTTAAAGTCTATATGCCAAAACTTAGAGGAAGTCCATACTTGCAGTCTTAACGTGGTGCCTCTTCCTTAGTTTCTGGTTGTGTCTCTTGCATAGTTCCTTCTGTCACCTCCATGTCTTCTTTAAATGTTTCTGGCAAATCTTATGATATTAAAACTGAGTTGGTCAAAACCTCTTGTAGGGGACGATTGGGCTGAGCCCAAGGGAGGGGCAAAAGACATCAGAAGCCATGAGATCCTGCACACCAGAGGTGGCCTGCTCCCAGTTTGGCCCGTATCAGGCAAACCAGCAGTGGTGGCGGCGAGGGGCTCTGCCCACCCGCCTAGACGCTCCTGCGCAGAGGTGCCACGTGCTCACGAGGGAATCAGTAGTAAAGAAAATGGAACCCCCCCCCCCCCACTGCTGCACACACTTTAAAAATCTCAGTCCAACCCACCCTGAATGCTTCCCTTATCTCCTCCCGCACATTTCTCTTAACAGCCGGTTGGCCAGATTCTTGTAGAGAGCTTAAGCTTGCAATAAATCTTTATATTCATTTGAGCGGCCTCATCTCCTGATTTCTCGGGCACTTGATACCTCTACTGTTTAAAATTAAAAACCTCTCCCTCCAATTACTCTCAACAACGTATCTTTTTATGTTGAGCTTTTAAGTCAAAAATACCCCCCCCCCCTCAGGTAGCATTCTGATTGGAACTTCTTTATCTGTGTTGATTCTCAACCTGGTATTAAAATGTTTCTGGAGAGCTTAAGCTCCTGTCTTCCTCCTAACAAAATACACAAGAATATCCACTGGTGCGTTTCTTAACTTTGCCTAATGCATGCTGATCCCGTATACATTATCTGTCTCTGCCTGCATATCACCTCCATCCCATTACGGAAATTTTGTAAAGATTGAACAACCTTCTCTTTATCCTCACTGGGGTCCTTTGAAACCACTCTGAATCTCAGAGATAATTCTTTTCCTTCTTTCATTCCAATAGTGCCAAGATTGTGTCCATCTTTTTCCCCCCATCTTTCTGTTTATTATTTCTGCTTTATTTTGTATTTTTTAAACTTTGTTTCACCTCTCCAGTCAACTGTCCTAGAGATGCTTCAAGATTTTTTATATCTCTTCTTTCACTTCCTCCTCCACATTTACAAATCTTTCTTCCAATCTCCCTTAAAATGTAGTCTTGTCTCTTTTAACAGATTCAGATACATTCTTTCCCAATTCTTCATTTTTTAAAAAAAATCTTTGGAGAGATCATCTTTTTCTTGGGTGCTCTAACAACCCTCTCCTTCCTTTTCCAAGTTTGCTGATTTCCATGTAGTATCCATTCCATTTATTTGCAATCCAGAAAGAGAAAATGAGCCAAGTCCAAAAGTAAAAGGGGGTTTCTCTCTTCTCCCCTCCCATTTGCCTTTTCTGTATTACCTTAAGCTTTGGTCCCTTCGGACACTTTGAAGTTCTAAAGTCACATGTTCTCTTTTAAAGTTCCTTCAGCTCATTATTTTGAAAAGCCCACCAATTGTTTCTTCACTAAAACTCTAAACAATCTGTACTCCCACTCACCAAGTAGTTAATTGTTCTGCTATTTCCAAAAACATTTTCCCCTTTAAAGTAATTTGAATGCTAATTTTTATATCCTAAGTGAAGAAATTCGTGTTTGTGTCTGTTAAAGTTCCTTATGTTACTTTCATACCATCCCATCTAAATAATTTTAATGTTATTTTTGTATTAATTATTCCATCTAATTGTTCTTTCATGTTTACAGTTGTTGAGAATTACCTCATCTTATCCAAACCATTAAACTCCTGAAGGGTAAAAGACAGTTATGGCATCTCACCCCTTTATCTTCAATTTTTACTCCTCTATTTATTCATTTGTTATGTCATTCAGCCCACATTTAATTAGCTTACATAAATATCCACTTTGTGAAAATATACAGAGTATATACAAAATGTATATACTGTATGTGCAAAATATACTACAGAGAATATTTTCAAAATTTGAAGCCACAAAAAGCTTGATAATTTTTGCCTTAACTTATCTTTTAGTGCATTTTTCTTTAAGGTGCCTCAGTATTAGCTTTGGGTATGTGAGTGGGAAATTATTTCTTTGCTTATGTCTTTATTGGTTAAGTATATTTTACATAAACATTGTTACAATTTCTGCAATAATGTAATGCACTTCGTGGTAATCTATTTTCCATTATTTGCTCAATTATCCAATGTGATAGACTAAAAGATTTATAGGCTGATTGAGAATATGTCCACTTGTCTACTTTTAATAGATTTGTATTTCTTAATGATCACAGTAAGATCATTGGTAAAATGACTGTGTTTTTGTTTCATTAAAAAAACATTAAATCTGCCATTTTGCTGGAAACTATAGTGTGCAGATCACTAGATTTATGGGTGGTGATGTGTTTCATTTCATTCCTTGCTCCTTTTTCCTAAGTCTGAAACATTTCTTAATTAGCTTTATATCACAATATTACTTTATTTGCAGTCAACAAATGTCCTCCAATAGCACCAGGAAGCAATATGAGGATTCTTCAGGGTGCAAAATATCAAATGAATGAAGATTATTTATCTGGTGATCTAGTGATATTTGGATGTATTGCAAACTTCAAAATAAAAGGATCTAATAAAATTACTTGTACAGCTAACGGCACTTGGAGTGCAACTGTTCCGGAATGTGTAGGTGAGTGAGGGGAAGTTAAGCGAAGTCTGAGTTGGAGTGATTAGGACACTCCTTTGTCATGGCTGGATCACTCTTTGGTTGGCTTAGAGTTCTTTGAGCTGCTCCTCACTTCAGAAAGATTGGACCCATTTGGTCTGCCTCGGACAACTGATAAACCCCTATTGGTTCTAAATGGAACTTTCTAAGGGAAATGGGAGACCTAGAGGACCACTGGAGGACAAGAAGAAGGGAAGCCAAGTGAGTGTGAGTTTTAGAGCTATTACTAAGACCCATTCAATGGTGGGATTCAGATTTTTTTATACTACCGGTTCTGTGGGCGTGGCTTGGTGGGCGTGAAATAGCTTGGTGGCTGTGGTGGGCATGGCAGGGGAAGGATACTGTAAAATCCCCATTCCCTCCTGATCAGCTGTGACTTGGGAGGCCGAGAATAGATGGGGGCAGGACCAGTCAGAGGTGGTATTTACCAGTTCTCCGAATTACTCAAAATTTCCGCTACCGGTTCTCCAGAACTGGTCAGAACCTGCTGAATAGCACCTCTGGACCTATCTCATGATAATAGGAACAGTGAAGTATCCATAGTATTCTGTCCTTATTGCACCTACCGTATTTTACCGTATAAGACGCACCAGAGTATAAGATGCACAAAGATTTCGAAGGGGCAAATTTAAAAGAAAGTTTTTGCACTTTGCAATCCTCAAAAAAATGCCTTTTTTCCCCCAAAAAGGGCATGAATAGCCTTTAGGAGGCTTGTGGAGTGCTCCTAGGGCCTGCGGATGGGGGAGGAGAGAATTGAGCAAAAAATGGCCCATTTCTCACTAATTTCTGCCCTCCCCAGCCCCAAGGAGCACCCTGAAAGCCTCCTAAAGCCTCTGCATGGTCATTTGGTGATGGGGCAGGGTTTGGGGAGGCAAACCCAGGTTTTCCTAAGTATTGCGAGGAATATGCTAGGCATATGTTGGATAAATTATTTGTTTTTACTCTACATTCTAACCTTGAGAGAAGCCCCACGGAACGAATTGACACTTAGTCTGGTTTCATTGTGCGGGAGAAGTTTAAATCCTGACCATTAGCTTGGCCATCAGTCTAATACATCCAGGTCCCCCCTGGTAGGCTAAGGCCTCCTGTCAGGTGAGATGTGGTTGGGTTCTGGCAGTAGTAAATTATAACTTGGGAAAGAGGATGGTCCTTCCTTCACTTAATGAGCCAGCAGTGTAGTCTTTCCTCAAGAAGCCGCTACTAGCTGGACAAATATTGTCTACTATTGTCCCCACCTGCCCTTCCTGGGAAAGGTTATTAAGAACAAACAGTTGCTTCAGAGAAATGTGGAGGAAGTTCTGGACTTTCTCAGTTGGATTTTAGAGCTGAATGCAGAATTAAAATGGAATTGATCATACCTGTGGTGAGAATGGGATGCATCCATCCTTTCTCGCCTTTGTCTTTTAATGGCCTTTAATCAGGGTAACCTTCTGGGCTGGCTTCCGGGATTGGATTGGGTAGCCCTGTCTTGCACGAGTTCTCCTCCTTTCTCTGGGACAGTTTTAGTCAGCATTCATGGAAGGAGACGTCCGGCTGTGCAGGGAGCCTCAGCGCTCAGCCCCCTCCCCACTTCTCTTTAATATTAAGACGAAGAGATTGGTTGAGGCTGAAGGCATTTCACGTGATTGTGAAATAGTAGGTTTATTATTGTTCATCCCAGCGAGTATGAAAACGGTCACTTTTTCAACCCCTTGGTACCTGAATCCTATTACGATGAAAAATGAGATTAAAATTGCAAAGATATCTCTTTATTCTGTAATCTTTTTAGAAATACGGCATATTTTTAATTCAAGTGAATAAAGAGGTTATTAATGAAAAAAACCCTTTTGTTTATATTTTATGGTAGAAATAAAATGTGGGGCAGACCATATTGAAAATGGAAACGTATTATTTCCAAAGCTCACCTATAAGGAAGGTGAGAGGATACGATTCTCCTGTAATGAAGGATACACATATGTGGACAGACAAGAGGCCTCATGTACTGAGAACGGATGGAGTACATTGCTTCAATGTAAAGGTCTGTATATGCTTCTAATGGTCACGGTTGTTTTGAAATCTTATACACTTTTTATTCCTCTTGCTATGCATGCCCGGAATTGCAGCTCCAATCAATCTGATCTGATGAAAAACCTTGTGGTAAAATAGTATGTTTTTATTTGATTTCATTTTTATCAGACATAGAGAGAACAAGAATAACAAGCATTGTCTTAGAAGACTCACCCTTCCTTTTTTTAACAAGTGAAAGAAAATTTTGCCTCCATTTTCTTCTAGCTCTATGGATTATTTACACCATACTGAATTGATTTCCTAAACTAGCTATAGTTAGTTTTAAAGGGATAATTCAAAAGGAGCTACTAAGTCTATAATTTCAACGTTTTAATAATCCTTGATTAATTAAAAACTCAGGGTTCATGGTTTCCTGGAACGTGTGGATCCAAATGGCATATTATACTTCCTTTAATCTTAATTGATCTGACTTAGAAATGTCTTCAAAGAAGGACCTTATTTTTCTGACGATCATCTGAGGCAAACATTTACTTCTGTCTGCAATCTTTCATAAGTAATATGGCTCAGCAAGAAATGTGGGGCCAAAGAGGCATGAATGTTCCATGTATCTTTTCTTGGACAGAGGAACATAATTCATCAAGCTCATTTCTGTCTAACACACAAAGTGTAGAAAAAGGAATGGTTTCTTTTAGGGAGAATTTGGGTGATAGTCCCGCAAGGGAGCAACTCAATCTATTTTCAAGATATGTGCAAAGGGCAGAATTGATCCAGAAATCAGTTGACTATCTTTGTTTCAGAGAGAAATCACCTTATGACTTCAGTATTGGTGGTGCTTACATTTGGGTCCTAATTACGCTCTCTTTCCCTTCCCTGAGAATTGTGAAATCACATTAAGTCAAGCAGCAAAGTAAGAACAGAGCAGCGGCTTTAGGGTAGGGTTCTCCAATGGGGTCAGGATTAATCCCCAGGGTCAAGGGTTGATAAATGGCTGTTTAAATAACTGGATGATAAATGATGAAAAGTAATTTGCAGTCAACTAATCTTTCTTCACCTCCTCATTGGCATCCTTCAGTCTCGAAAGACTGTGGTATCATGCTCTGGAAAGAGCTCCTAAAAGAGCATCTGGTGTGGCTAAAAGGGCCAATTCGAGAGTGGCAATCCCTTCCACACTGAGGGCATTCCGTCCCCTGCCCAGCCCCCCAATTTCACTGGTTCCGGGACTGACTCTTTGGCTCGGCCAGCCAAACAAGCGTCTCTTCGAATTGGAGAAGGCCATGCTGCGTCTTTAGCCTCCAAGCTGAACGATCAGAGGACAAGGTTTCCCAGCTGTTAATGTCCATTCCCTTTAAACCCCTCCTTCAGATATCCTTGTGTCGCAGCTGTGGTCTTCACCTATGGGAAAGATAAATGTTCCTGTTCAATGGTGTTAAAGATTGACCACCTATTTTTATTCGTATTCCTCCATAGAAATTCAGTGTTTCCCTCCAGTGGTGGCAAATGGCCGCTTTGAACCTAGACAAACTCAATATATGTACAATAATGAAATTGAGACAATATGTGATGAAGGGTTTGTCCCTGGAGGCCCAAAGCTTTCCAAATGCATTGCAAGAGGATGGGATCCTCCTCCTGCCTGTATACGTAAGTAACTTTGTCTATGGAATTTCTCTCTAGAGCAGAATTGCTTCGTTGTTTATGAATAATGTTCTTATAGTTATGATAGTTGAGGTGAGAAAAAGTTTCATCAAAAGCAATACCCGTATGCATCAGCTGAACCTCTTCCTAGGAAGGGATTTGCTGGCTACATACCATTCTGCTATAATTATTCACCACAACTCATCACTAGTTAGTAGTGGCAAAACATTTGAAAAGCAAAGAGAGACACTTTTAAACTCGAGTGCAGGAGAACATAAGCAAACAGCTAATCGTGAGAGACAGATCGGGTGCGGAGAAGCTTAGAGGTTTAATTTTAGAAATCTTAGTGATGCTAGGCCCAAGATTACTGAGGAGAAACCAATTATGCAGGAAACCGTCGCTCATTATCACTCTCTGTTCTCCCTTTAGATCCAAGGCCGAAATCCAGATCAGGTTCTGATATTATTGCACTAGAACAAACAGTAACATTTAATAACAGGTTCATCTCTGATGAGCACAGCAAATGAACTGATAGAGTACTCTGAATTTGGGGGATGCCTTATTTTTTTTCTCTCTCTCTTTTCTTCAGGAAAGGGCTGTGATTTTGTCCCTGTAGAAAATGGAGGAATGGAAACTTATAATCAAAAATATCCAAAACGGGAAGGAGAACAAGTTTGGTTTCAATGTAATAATGGTTTTCTTTCTAAAAGCAAACAGCAAACTTGGCAAACAGTGAGATGCACCAATTCCCGCTTTGAACCAGAACCGAAGTGTTTCAGTAAGTAATTCTTTCCCCTTTGCCAAATCCAGACAAACCAGGCCGGGGAGATGCTATCCTGACCTTCTTTAACCTTAAAGAAGTATCGTTCTACAGAGATCTCAGCCGTTCTTGGGTCGTTCTGCCTGCTGGGATGATGCTTCCACTGCTGTCTCTTCTCAAGGGACCCTAAAGGTTGTTCTGGAGCCTACAGTTTGCAAAGGAATGTGTACTAAAACTTTACAGGTTTAAATCTGAGTCTTTTATAAAATATAAACCGAAAAATAGGGTTCTTCCTCATCAGCTTCCTCCTCTCTTCACACCTTGCCATCTCTGTGAATTAGATATCATGCGTATGTGAGATAGGAAAACCCAATTTTATGCTCACAGTTCAAAAGACAAGTCTGGTTCACAATTCGAAAGTTTTTATTGCAAAGAAATTGAAGAAGGGGTTGCAAGCGCGGCCTGCCAGAATTCCTCCCCTTGGCTTGAATACTAGGAGCGCAAAGACAGATTTCAATTAATACAATTTATACGTTTCTCCTCATCATACAGGACGCTTAAGCCCTCCCCATTTCCTTTGAAGTTATTCCACATTTCAGCCTGACTTTTCCTGCAGCCCCTTTTTCCCTCTCTCTGCTTCTTTTGCTGTTTAGGCGTCGGATCTTCATCATCCCCCCATTTGGTGAGCTTGTCTGTCTTTCAAAGTCAAAGGAATTTTACAATCAAGAAAAACAGCACCAAGAGTCTCACACCTCTGTGTTACATTTTACACTTTATATGAAAGAGTAACTTGTTATTTATTTATTTCCTCCACATAGTATGATTTGCCTCCCAAGAACCATCAATGATGAAACCAAGTTCCTCTTTTTTGCTCTTAGAAAGGTGTGATCCTTCTCAACGGTTTTATCATGGTCGCTTCCCTTATAACAACAGGAACATTTACATAGAAGGTGACAACATTACATTTGCTTGTGATACGGGATATTCTCCTGCAAACCAGCAATCAACAGTCACTTGCACAAAAACAGGGTGGTCGCCTGCTCCAAATTGTATCCTGCCACGTAAGTTTTAGGAATGTCAGCTAAAATTGCCTGACCTGAAATTGTTTACCATGCTACCATGCTGTATATGTGCACATACATATACATGCGCACGCACACACACCCATGTGTGTGTGTGTGTGTGTGTGTATGTATATATATATATATATATATATATATATATATATATATATATATATATACACACACATATACATATACATATACATACATACATATACATACATACATATATGTATATGTATATGTATATGTATATGTATATGTATATATGGATTTATTAATGGGAATTTGTGATAATTTAGCAGCAGAGATGACAAGGGATTCATATTTCCACAAGGAATTGTCCTGTGACTGGGGGTTAAAGGTATGTATAGGTGTTTATGTTCATGCGTATAGTTGCGCCTATGCGCCTATCATTTATTTATTAAACTTAATGCCTTCTACTAGTTAGGTCTATTGAATATTTGCAATAAAAAGATAACTTTTCATTTGAAGAAAAATATTTCAGATGAAGTTTGTTAACAGTTAAAAATTGTTTTCATTATATTTATTATTTTTGAAGAGAGAGTGATGTGTTTTGAAGTGCAAAGAGGATTTAGGGTTGTCTCCAATGAAGATCTGAGGCCCAGCATCAATTGTATTGGGCAGTATGCAAGTATAAAATAAACGAATAGATAAATGGCAATTATTAAGGAACTAAAATAAAGAAAAGGGTGTAAGCATCAAAATTGCATGATAATACCTTTTAATATATATTTTGCAACTAAAACAATTCACTAAACTCTAATACATTTTAAAAACTTCAGAGTGTGTGTGTGTGTGTGTGTGTGTGTGTGTGTGTGCGTGCGTGTGCCTAAAAAGTATTAGGTCTGTGCCCCAAATACTTTCATAATTGTACAATGCTACAGAACTCTTAAAATATGACAATCCCCTAAATGTTGTCAGTGAAGTTGTATTGTGTCTAAAGGTTGAATCATGGCAACTGTTAATCTGAGCCATCTAGTTGCTCATTCAAGCAACTTCATTAATCAAAGCAAAATTAGTTAGGCAGAAAGAGACGTTGTAATGTAACAACTTCAGGGGTTTCTCCATAAAATGCATTGCAATATGTCGGTGAAGACTCATCCATCCAGGCCAAAGGTGTCTAAAGGTTTGGCCTTGCTTTTTCCATTAGTAGTTTTAATCTTTAGACACTTTTGGCCTGGATGATTGAGTCTTCATTGGCAATGAAGCCGTACAAAGCATTCCACTAACTTACATAACTTGTTCTTCTACTCACACAAATGTTGCAATGTATCATGTTATTACCATTACTGTATGTGTTGCTATGCATAGCTGAAATATATCCTTATAGTTTTAGGGGTCAAAAACCCCTAAAATCCATATGTGGTTTGCTTCGAGATGTGGCACTGTAAACCCATCTAGAATAGAATGTAGTGCTGGAGTTTTCAAAACTCTCCTTGAACATTTCCATCTTTCCTGGATTCACCTACAATTTATTATTCTTCATTTATCCTTTCATAGCCATTTCAAAAGATCTTGCAGATTAATAAGTTTGGGTGCCAACAGCATCTTAAAAGGATTAAACTCCAAATCTCCTGATGTTGTCACCCATTAAACTCCAAAGGATTTGGACCAGAATATAGGACATTCAAAACACAAGTGAGAATCTTCAACCCATGAGCCACATGTAGGAATTCCAATATAGACTTAGGTCAGGCCACTAAAATATGGAGTAACATATAGCTTATATGGCAGTACGATTTATTTTATATAATTAAAGGGCAAATTAGATGCATTAAATTTCTATAAGAAAGACAGCCATGAAACTGTCTAATCAGATACATTAATTTCCCCACTCAATCTGCCTATGGATTTTCTAACATATTGTATACAGCTTTTCTTAGCAGTTTTTTAACCCATTTATTTATGATTTTGAAAGGATGCAATCTTCCCCTGGCTCCACTAGTTTCCCAGGTATTTAACAAAGAGTTCACATTTTATAAACAGAAGAATTCATATTTTATATTTCCTTTTTCCATTAGCAGTTGAACGCACCTGTAAGACGCTTCCTCTAGCCAATGGGTATTTTGAATCGGAGCAACGGATTTTTCAGATCAATGCTAAAGCAAAATATAGTTGTCATAATGGCTATACAACATCAAAAGGAGAGACAGAGGCAGAGACACAGTGCCTTACAGGTGGCTGGAGCCCAGAGCCAGAATGTATCAGTAAGTAAATACAATTCCATTAGAAGATAGATTGAAACTGACTGGCATAGACAAAGAGACGGAATCTTATTCAGTGAAGAATAGCCTGATACCATAACCATTTCTAAATGTATCTCTTCATAAAGTGTAACTGTAGACGCATAGTATAAAATTATTGTTTTTGTTCATGATTTGAAAAAATAATTTGCAACCTAAATATGTGTACACTTTTATTGTAAACATACAATTTGCATTTTATTTCCTATCCTCCCAAGATCTTCTGCCACAAATATCCTGTAGATGCAGACAGAAACATATATTATGGATTTTCCATTTACATAGAGAGTTATATATCCTTAAACTTGCAACAGGGCAAGAAAACCTGTTGAGCATCTACCATGTTCTCTACCCAAGATATAATGAGCACAAAATTCACTTCAGATCCAAAAGCAAAAACTGCTGAAAGACAGAAAGGGCTCACATACCAGCTGTCTGCAGTGTAGGTAGCCACAGCTATAGCAGAATCCTGAAAAACTATGTCTATGTGTTCAGATGTTAGAATCATGAAAGGGTCAGTGAAGCAGCCTACAAGACTAAATTGTCTAATGTGACCCACTAACCTGGTTAAAAAGCAACTAACCATCTTTGCCAAAATCACTAGTCTGAAGCAGTGAGAGCTTACTTATAGCAACTCATCATTTGCTTCGTGCAGGTGCCTATATCTAAGAGGTCATTCTTTGGTGAGAATTGTTGAGTTTACAATTTAGACTCATGAGAAAAGAACAGTGAGACATTAATAATATTCACTCTTTGATTCCACAGAGACCTGCTTAAAGCCACCTGAAGGTGATTTTATCTTCAACACAACTAAGCCTGTTTTCTTTCCTGGAGACAAACTTCACTATGAATGTAAAGAAGGGTTTCAAACCACTAAAAATACCACTGATGAAACTGTAGCATGCACTGAGAAAGGATGGGAATCTACTCCTAGTTGTGATCGTAAGTTAATGAAACACCAGTCTAATAATCCAGTTGTCTCAATCGGTTGATCAAGAATATTTTCCTGATGATTTCCGTAATGTATCATTTATATTTATGTAAACTTAAAAGTATTCTAATCCTAAATTATTTTCCACATATTGGCTTTTTAAATAGGAACTTAAAAAAGTAGAATAAATAAATAGTTTATTTAATTTTCTCCCATTTGTTCTTCCAATAATTTCTAAATATTAACTATAACCTTCTCAATAATAATCTATTTATTATATACTCACAGATGTTAAATAAATAACAAAAATAATGTAAATAATAAGAAGGATAACCATATCTCATTATAATCATCCATCCTTAGTTTATGTCTGGGAGAGTCAGCGAAGTTTAATGGTACCGGACTAAATGCAGGGAAATTAGTTTTAAGTCTTCCCCTCAATTCAGAAAGCAGCTGGGTGACCTTGGATCAATAGGCATCAGGCTGTAAGAGAAGCTGACTGAAAAATAAAATTCATCATCACATTGTGCATCGACAACTTTACTGTGTGACTAGGCAAACACAGTGGAAAAACAAGCAACACTAGGAAAAATGCAAAGAAGGAAGATACTACCGATTACACGGCCTAATTTAATGATTTTAGGCATTGCCAAAACATGTTGGATTGAAACATAGTCTGATTTAATAGCTGATAAATAGACTAATTTACCCATTTCTTTTCTATGCAATTGAATCCAATGTCCAAGATATCATTTTTATTGAACAATGAAAAGTTTACTATTGAAATATTGTTAAAGCAGCTCTTTATTGTTTAGATAAAATGGGGGTCTCAAATTCCTTATTTGACCTAATCTACTTGATATTGATATTTATTTTGATGGATATATATGTACAAATCAAAACGATTTATTGAGCAATATTTCTAAAGATTGTTAGTTCTTGTAAGACTTAATAATCACAATAATTAGGTGCTGCTAAAGGTGAAAATGTTGAATTGTGGCAGTTTCAAAATGGTCCCACTTCTGGAATGGCATCACACAGTCCCCCATTTATAGGGAGTCCAAGGGGCAGAGCAGCTGGCCCTATTTCTGAAACACAAGATCACCTGAAGCAGTGTGCAATCACTTCCTCAACCACCTTTCCAAAACAAGTTTAAATACTGGACTAAAGTTGTCCAGTATTAAGCAGTGACTAGGGATATCCTACAGGCTCCTTGAATGAGCCAGAAGGGGCATGGATCTATGGAGAAGGTGGCTGAACTCCCATTCCTAAGTACCTGGTCCAAAGAAGACTTGTTCCCAGGCATCTGCTCCGGACCTGCAACAAGGCTGGCATCTAACTGTCAACTTATCTGAGCATTTTTTTTCCTAACAGATTCTGAGAAAATTTCTCTGTATGCTCCTACAAAACCTTTATTCAAAAGCATTTGTGTCACCCTAGACAGGGCCACGGAGCAACTATCAGTGCAAGGAGTAGGGGTATAGAAGCACTGAAGCTTCATCATCCTAACTGCCACACGATAGACCTTAACAGAGGCTCTGACCCATATTTGGTCAGGTTTATCCTCTGCTGAGTGCCAGCAATACTCTCGACATCTCTTCTGTCCGTTCATCTCTCTCAGCTTTTTCATAAACCATGGGAAATGGCAGGATTCCTGAGAGGAGAGGTTGCATGGTTGCTCTCTGATACAATTCCTCAGCCCCACTCTTCTTCCAACCAGTGACAATTGGTATGCAAGATGACGTTTTGCAAAGCTCCCCACTCACAGTTGCCACTTGCTCTTCAAAGAGGAGCCATGTGTGCAAGAAGTATAAACTGAACCGAAGCGGAGAAGTGCAATTCCACTCAGAGTCACGGCTGATAAGGGCAATCACCCATAGCCACTTGGTCTTGTTTAGGTTTGATCTAAAGTCTGTTCTTCCCCATTCAGACCCTCACAGCCATCTGGATATTGTGACAGAACTGTGACGGATTCACTTGAACCACTAGGGACAGAAATGTGCAACTAGGTATAATTGAAATAGGATAATACTGCACAGGAATTGGTGAATGACCTCCCCCAACAACTTCATACAGATGCTTAGAAAGGGGTGGGGCTAAGCCTTTAGTCACAAAGCAAGAGGTACATACTACACTGCTCCACCCTACGTTTACTGGAAATGGCAGGATTCCTGAGAGGAGAGGTTGCATGATTGCTCTCTGATACAATTCCTCAGCCTCAGTCTTCTTCCAACCAGTGACCAAGTCTTTGAATGGACCGTAAAGTAGATCAGCAGGAACAACCATTCAGCTCCCCTGAAATTTATGTACCCATCATCTAAGACAGACCAATCTAATGGATCCACAGAGGCACTAGAGAATCACATAGTAATCAGGGCGTGATCTAAGATACTGGAAGCTCTCCCAATTCCAGGTCACACAGCCAATACTCCAAAGGAAACCAGATCTGGAGTATGATCATTATCCCATGTTGGGCTCTGGATGATCTGAGATAAGTCCATGACCATCAAGATGGGGCATGAACTCCTGAGTCATCTGACCCCACTCCTAGAGAAGGCAAACTGAAGTCCTCTGAAGTCTGGGGAACCACACTTTCATCCTAGAAATGGAATGAAGGAGCTCAGGTACGGCGGTTATTTTACAGCAGGAACTACAGCAACAATCCCAGTTAATCCCTGGAGTGCAATTTAATGCGCAGGCTCTCATATTTGATGACCTGTAGAGTAGGGCCCTCAAAAGCCATAAGGGATTCCCGGATGACAATCCCCACCACTTCACTCCAGTATAATACCGGGAATCTCCGAGGAATATATAGTAGAACTCATATTGCACTTAAGGAATATAAAATCAGGTTGGTTTTATATATAAACATAAGTGTCTCAAACTTTCTGGCAAGCAGTTTCTTTCTGAAATAACATTCTATTTTATTCAATATTTGTATAGCCATAACATGTGATGCTCCATTTTTGGAAAATGGCAGAATTGATCCAAGAGAGGACACTTTTTATCATGGAATGGTGGTACATTTTGATTGTAACGAAGGATTCACAAGAGTTGGCCCTGAATCTGCACAATGTTATCAGTTTGGATGGTCTCCACAGCTTCCAATATGTAAAGGTAAAAATGGGCAATTTAAGAATTATTACTGTATTTGAGGTGAGAAGTGGGAAAAGAAAATGTTTATATGAATAGTAATATTAATTATTTTTCACGTTTTTTAAAAACATTTTAGAGGAAATGGGATTATTTCTTTTTCATTATATTAATAGGACTTTTGAATATACTTTTAACATAACCAAGCACAAAATGAAATTAGATAGCAGAATTAGAAATCTATTGTAATATTATAGTGACCACTACACAAAACCAGAAATGTATATTGCAAAAGGAAAGAAATGGCAATTCTCCTGTACTGACAAGTAACAGCTGTATTTGAAGTCCAGTTCTTTATTGTAATCATTAAACAACATACAATTTTTTTTATTGAAGTTTATAAAAGATTACAATTGCAACAGTAAAAATACAAACTAAACAAAAGAAAAATAGAAAGTGCAGAAAAGAATGAAAAAAGGAAACAGAGATAGAACAGAAAAAAATATTAAGAATATCATAAAGGAAAAAATGTATAAAGAAATAACAAAATAACAGAGTTGGAAGGGAACATGGAGGTTTTTCGTATAACCCCCTGCTCAAAAAGAAAGAAAAGATCAACAAATAATAAAAGCATTCCATTAACCCCTTCTAAGAAAATAAAATGGTGGGAAGAAGCTTGAGAAATCTGGTTCTCCTGACCCAAAGGCGGAAAGGAAAGATCGTAGCTGCTTTTATGAAGGAGTTTAAGGTGGGGATAAATTTTGCATTGGGGGGAAATTGTTTCAAAAAGGCCGGTGCACCCCTCAGAAGAGCAGGCAACCTGGGTGCCCTAAGATGACATTTTTCATTGAGGGAAATCAGGTCAATATATACACCTGGGAGCAGTTGGCCCTGCAAGTAGCCAATCCTATTCCATGTACAGCTGTGTAGATGGTAGCCATCACCTTCAATTGCACTTGGAAGCCTATTGGGAGCCACAACAGTTCACAGAGTCCATATGCCATAGGGGCAAAATGAGAGACGTACATAATTGCCCATATCACTGTATTCGGGACCAATGGATTTTCCTGAATGTTCATAGTCCCATGTACAGCACGTTGCAATAATTCAACCAGGAGGTGACTGAGGCATTAATGACTGTGAGATCTTCCCCTATCAAAACTAAAGAAGTTGACCTTGAAAGAGAGAGAGAGAGAAGAGCTGTTACTAAGTCAGTCTGGAAATAAAAATGGCAGAAGCCCAAATGAGGGGGCGCATGTACAAACACCAGTTTAATTCACATGACATATAAAAGGAGGAGGAGGGGAAAGACCTTCAAATATGCAGGTTTGATATATGCAATATTAATAATATTCATTTTAGCCTTCTATGATGTCTATTTCTTGCTCTGAGTCAGGATCAAGCACAATTGGTGTGCAAGATGACGTTTTGCAAAGCTCCCCACTCACAGTTGCCACTTGCTCTTCAAAGAGGAGCCATGTGTGCAAGAAGTATAAACTGAACCCAAGCGGAGAAGTGCAATTCCACTCAGAGTCACGGCTGATAAGGCCAATCACCCACAGCCACTTGATCTTGTTTAGGGTCGATCTAAAGTCTCTTCTTCCCCATTCGGACCCTCACAGCCATCCGGATATTGTGACAGAACTGTGACGGATTCATTTGAACCACTAGGGACAGAAATGTGCAACTAGGTATAATTGAAATCGGATAATTCTGCACAGGAATTGGTGAATGACCTCCCCCAACAACTTCATACAGATGTTTAGAGAGGGATGGGGCTCACAAAGCAAGAGGTACATACTACACTGCTCCACCCTACATTTACTGGAACCGGCCTGGAGTAAGAAGAAACATCTCAATAAGTGCCCCACTTCCCAAGTTCCTGAATTAGTCCGGAACGTTACTTTGATTGATGGTGTCAAAGGTTCCTTTTCTTTCAGCCATGGGTGACTCAACACCAAAAGCTACTTATTTCTGAATTTTCTTCAGTATTTAATGTGAAGGAGAAAGTTACCTTTGCTCTGATATTTAGCCAGCTGGCCCTCTTGGGATTCCTTCTAGGCATTTAAGATAAATGCTTGACCATGTTCAGCATGACTTGTCTTAAAATGGAGCACTTGGTTCTAAATGTAACTTTCCTCTACTTTCTAATACTTTCGTTCATTGTTCCCCTGTTGGTTAGCACCAAGTCAGAATGGTTGATGCTTTTCTAACTTTTACATGCTTTGAAGAAGAAAATTATTGAAAACTCACATGTAGACTTTGCTGAAGAACTTTCTAGCTATTGCTACAACTTCACGTGTCTTTGTAAGATTTGCAAACTTCATCCAATATCTTTTTGCATCTTTTTGAGGGGAAGGGAAGAAATAAGTAACAGATAACAATAGTAGACACAAAAATCGACTTATTTTAAAAGTTATTTCTAATATATACTCTTGGACACTTGATCTATTTTGACATTTTTAACAAACATTATCTATTACTCTTCTTCTACTGTTTTGTTCCTGTGGTTGTTTTAATTGTTGCAATAGATATAACAACAACAATAATATTTAAGCATATCTACTTGGGACTTGAGTAAACACTCAAAATAAAAGTGATATTCTCTTTTTTCTAGAAAATGTTACATCTTGTCCAGTATCACCCATCATTTCCCATGGCAAAATTACTGGTGAACCTAAGCCAATATACCAGCATGGTGATCTATTGGAAGTTCAGTGTGATATCTCATTTGCCGTATATGGATCAAAAATCATAGAGTGTGTGGATGGTGAATGGGCACCCTTACCATCATGCATAAGTAAGCAGCAACTGCCTGAAAGATGTGTTCACAAGAAGAAATATAAACAGACAGACTTGTAAATGTAATACCGTCATTTCTTGAGCTTATGTGGGGGTGGGGGTGGCGGAGGAGGGAGTGTTCCATGGTGTGAAAATTGGAATCTTCCTTCAAAACAGATTCCAATACATTATTAGAAGAGAATGGAAGGGATGAAATTACTTTCCAGTCTTTAAGTAACACAATCGTAGAGGAATTCAAGTATTCTGATTTATTCTAATCATCTCATGAGTCATGAATATATTCCTGTGCTTAGTTCTAATACTTGAGCCTTTGTTCCTTGCAACAGGAAGTAGAAATTGAGAGTTGTCTTTCTCTTTGTAGCATTTCCATGGCTCCATCAGAACAAATGGTAGAGCCAGACATTGCTAGAGGTAGCATGATATTCGGAAAATTTGGGACAAAGTATTGGAAACAAAATGAATGTAGCCAATTCACCAATTCAGGTTAAAAATACCATCTCAGGTTTTGAGACTTCAATGTTGAAAATTAAATAATAACTTGACAAAAATTGCAGCAAATAATTCAAATAATTAGCAAAAAATATAGTTAAGTCATAGTAATATAGTACAATTTGAGAGTTAGCAGTAGAATGTGGATGTTCACACAGATTTGCCTCCTTCATTTGACCAGAACTTTCTGTCAGAGATATTAAAGGCCTCTAACAAAAAATAATAACAAAATAAAAGCTGTCCATAATGTTTTATTTTTATTGATTGATAGATAGATAGATAATGGAGCTACAGTGGGTATATGAAACAAAGGGGCAAATTGTTAGAAGAAGCTAAATTATTAATACCTTTATGTAATAATACCTTTTTTGCTTCCTTACTTCTGCTTTCAACAGAGGAATCAAAAACATGTAGACGACCTCCACCAATTAAAAATGGACAATTGGTCAATGCTAAGTCATCCCCATACAGGCATGGTGAAACCGTGAAATACACATGCAGAAAACATTCTGTCCTTACTGGGACCAACCCAGCTAAGTGTCTTCATGGGCAGTGGGAAGTACCTTCATGTCTGGGTAAGCCAGAGAGTTATGGGTAAATCTACAGAAATGAATTCTAGGCCTGTCTGGGAATACGTCAGTATTTATTATTGACATGATTGCTCAGAAGATTCAGTGGGATAACAATGGGAGTTTCTGCTAGGAGGCAAAGGTCATATTGAATTGGTTTATGCCAGTGTGGTTCACAGGTATTTTTCATGTTTAAAGGGGCTTTTCACAGGGCCCATGAAAAAGGAAGATTTTAGTGCTTTTGAAAATGATTCAGTCCCAGATATAATCCTGGTGGGATTATGACTCTACCCTTAGACAAGACAAACCAAATGCATAGGTGTAGGTGGCTCAACAGCGGTAACTTTAAGAGGGATCTAGGCAATCACTTAAATATGAGCCAGCAGTGTTCGGCAGCTACCAAAAAAGCCAATGAAGAATGATTAAGAAAGGATGTTGAGACTCTAAAAAGGATGTAGAAAAGAGTAACAAAAATGATTAGGGGGCTGGAGGCTAAAACATGGGATGAACGGAGGCAGGAACTTGGCAAGTCTAATCTAACCAAGAGACGGACTAGGAGTGACATGACAGCAGTGTCCCAATATTTGAGGGTCGCAGAGAAGTGGAGTCAAGCTATAGCTTTTTTTTTTTAATTGAATGGTTTTCAAGACAGTCTGCCATAGATTAAGATTCCTACGTTCCTCACCATAGGGGAGATCTATAACTGGTAGCCTTGAAATTCAGAGAGGGACCAGAAAGGCAAGGGATAAGCTTGTTCAGGTTTATTGATTTATTGGTTGGTTTGTTTATCAATCCAACCTGCATGTTGCCCACCTCATTAAAGGCAGCTCTCTGCCTCATCTGCCTGCAGTTTAATTTGAGGAGCACATCCAATCTAAAATCCTACATAGGAGAGGAGAAAGAGATGCTTATAATCTGTCAGTCAGAGTAGTAACAGATGAATAAACCAAATACTGATAGGCTATATTTTGATAGATGTACTTGGAATATGAAGCCAGGTAATCTAGAAGAAGAAGAATGGAGTATATAAATAAAGAGAAGAATAATTGATTTATTATATAAATACTTATGTAACAATATTTGAATTCTTAGTTAATCCTCGAGATTGTACACGTCCACAGACTGATGCAGTCTTTCAACCAACTACAAACCAGTTTCAGACCAACCAGTTTGCAAACTACCGCTGTGGTTCCAAAGTGCATCAAACAAATTGTGTTAATGGATTATGGTTTCCTGAGCCACGGTGTAAAGGTATCGTTTGCATGCTATGTACCAGTTTATCGTTTCTTCAATAGGATGACGTTAATCATATCTAAAAAATAAAAGTGGGGCACAGCTGAGGACTTCCTACATAACATTTTTCTGATGGCTCACAGTTTCTTCTGAAAAGCCCCCTTATGATCCCAGGAGCTGTGCATGCTTTGTCTAACCTGATGCTGCAGCGAGACAGTCTGAATGTATCCATTTCAAAAGAAGAGATCATTTTGCCATGTAGGAAAAATCCTTCTCTATAATCCAAGGATCAAAGGAAATACAGCATTAGCCTTAAAATCAGTTGGTCTCTTCCTTAGCAGCTGTTTCGTTTCCTTCACAGCTGCCTCTCCACCTCTGTTGTGACACACAGATTACTAGCCTGCATTGGACAGCATACTTTTGCCGCCCTTTTCCCATTAGGGCAAATTCAGTGATAAAATTTCATTTGTCCCAGTACAAAGGCTCTTTGCTTTGAGTCTTTTGTGTCTTAAGCAACCTAAGTGAATTTACACAGCACAAAAGCATGCAAATGTAGTACAGAATTCATCTTTGACTTTTGGTACTTCCCTGGAGACATCCATACAGGTTTCCTGACATAGTAAAAAAAAAAAAATCACTGAGATTATTAGTTGCAGAATTTCTGCTGCTTAAGAGGACCATTGGATCATTATATTGCTCCTAGTTAATTCCAAAAAGATCTTCATTAAGGAGAAATTATTCCATTTTTTTCTATTTATGTATACATATATTGTTGGAAAAAAATACATACAGTATATTCTGTCCTTCCATAAATCTTTCCAAGTCAGTTAATTTACAATAAATGTAAAAAAAACACCTATACATTGATAAGGTATATTGAAATAAAATGTAACTATTTTAATATTCAGGTTACAAGGTGTGTGTTCGTTCCTTTCTAATATTGTGGGAATCTGGGAGGCATCCTAATTACATTTGCATTAATTAAATCTTACTTTTGTTGAGTTTGTAGATAAGTAAACATTGTACTGAATGGATAAACTTTGCCTGGATTAGATGAATGATTTCAACTGGTTACCTGTCCTTATGCTAATTGGTGGCCTTTCCTCTTATTATACAATATCAGCTTGTCCAGATTAATCTAATGTATGATCAAACCTGCAAACTACTTTTATATATTCCAAAGAGCAATTCAGTTAAATTTCACTAATGTATAAATGTCATAATGAGCCGAGGTGGCGCAGTGGTTAGGGTGCAGTACTGCAGGCCACTTTAGCTGACTGTTATCTGCAGTTCAGTGGTTCTAATCTCACCGGCTCAAGGTTGACTCAGCCTTCCATCCTTCCGAGGTGGGTGAAATGAGGACCCAGACTGTGGGGGCGATGTGCTGACTCTGTAAACCGCTTAGAGAGGGCTGAAAGCCCTATGAAGCGGCATATAAGTCTAACTGCTATTGCTATTGCTATCACAATGAAGCTCCTTCTGCTTCATCAAATGTGGCCTTAAAGTGAAAGGATCTTACAACAGTGGGTGGCATACAAATTTTATTAAATTGAAATTAAATTGAAATTGAAAATATTGTTTATATTGTAATTACCAGGGTTCCCCCAAAATACAACCTACCCCGAAAACAAGCCCTAGCCCGATTTTCATGACTGTGCCTAATATAACCCCTACCCCTCCCAAAATAAGCCCTAGTTGAGCCCTGCTCACCATCTGGTTGTACAAGGTGGGGCAAGGTGGGGCATGTGTAAAAAGCAAGCTAGGGTGGGGTTGGGGGTGGAGCTGCCCCACATACCCCACCGCCACTTACCCTAGGAGCACCAAAGCCGAGCCCCCCATGCCCCAACAACCGTCACCACCGCCTAACTTCTTCAGAGGCCGTTTGTGGCTGCTCGTGGCTGGATGCCATGGGGTGCATCATGTTAGTGCTGCCAGTCATGGCAGGACACTGCAAGGCTTGTTGTGCTTGTGCTGCTGTGGCCCACATCGCACCACTGCTGCCACTCGCATGTGCAACGGAACTATGTGCCATGCAGCCTCCCTTCGCGAGCAGCAGCACCGGCATGACAAGCCATGCGGTGTCTGGCTGCAGGTGGCCACAGAAGTAGTCAGACAGCAGTGCAACAGGTGTCAGGGCATGGGAGCCTGGCTGCAGTAGTCCTACGTTAAGCGGGTAGGACATCCGCGCAAAATAAGACCTGGTGATTATTTTGGGGCCCAAAAGAAAATAAGACCAGGTCTTATTTTCAAGGAAACACAGTAGGTGTTGTTCTAACTGGGTTTGTAACTGTTTAATTGATTTTGATCTGATATGTCTTTTACTGTAGTTGTTTTATGAGTACCAGTGAGAGTTTCATGATTGTAATAAAGTTCCAGGGTGATCAACAGGGAACAAATAGCTCTTTTGTGAGAGTTTTCTGGTGAAATGTTTAAGGAAGAATTATGAGTACTAGATAACAGCAAAGGGTTAGAATTGGAAGAAACAGACATCATGAATTAAATTTCGGTCCTAAAACATTAGTTTGTGGAAAAACAGACTGGAGGAGATGAAGACAAATGTGGTAGCAGATAGCAGAAAAGAATGATTGAGAGAAAGACAGATAAAAGATTTGCTATGGTTGATAGGAAATGATAGTTATAGTTGTTGTTTTTTGTTGTTGTTATTGTTTGTTCCCTAGTTAGTCAATCCTGGCATTCTGTATCGTTATGGAAAGGGAAATCTATGTAGCAAGGACTGGAGGCCTAATCTGACCATGCCGTTAGGAGTTTAATCTTGGAGAAGATTTGTTGAGGCTGAAGTGATTAAGGGTTCTCAGTATGTAAGCAGCCACCCCACTGATAATGAGAGGCCGGCAAAGGAAGGAATAGCACTCAGGGCCTTTCACTGGCTCCCAATAGATTTCTAGATCAATTCTTGGTGTTGCTCTATGAAACTCATATAGTTTGGGACAGGTCTCCAATTGTAGTCAGCCAGTTTACAAGGACAAGATGCTTGTGGTACTCAACTTCCATGAAATAGCAGGAGGACTGAGATATAAAATCACTTTTTCTCAGTAGTAGCACCAAACCTCTGGAATAGCATTTTTCTTTAGGAAAATGTTCCAAACTGATCTCTTTCACAGAATATTTATGGACTAAGTGCATGTTCTTTACCTTAGATTTATTGTTTAAGGTACCATTTTAGTATCTAATTGCTATTTAACTTTGAAAGTGATTAATTTTTGGATGCTGTTAATTCTTACCATAAGTGTTTATCTGAAAAACATTGTCAAAAAAACCAAATGTCTCCTGAAACTTAATGCAAAGATTGACTGACAGGAGTAATGACAGAAGCCCGTAGATCTGCAGAATCTGATGGCTGTTGTACCCAAAACTAGTGCCCTGGGATCACTTGAGGACATCCGCAATCCAGAAAAATGAGAGCCACAAATTTCTCTAAGCCTCCGTTGCCAAAGAGAGAAGAATATCATAATCAAATGTACAAAAAACCTCTAAAAATCTAAAGACTATTTGAGATTATGGTATTTTATTTCTTTATTTGCCAGCTCTGCTGCACAGCCATTTACCACCTGGATGAAGCAAAATTCATCCTATAACTCAACTGAAAGCCTGATTTAAAATAAGCCCTGATAATTGTATCATACGAATATAATTAGAATTTCAATCTCGTTGTGATTATGGCATTCTCAATCACAGTAGACAAGAGCTTTGACCTAAAAGCCTCCTAAGAAAATACTTAAGGATTCATCTTCTTTGGGTGAAGTAGAAATGAGATAATGTTCATCTCTAATCCTAATCAAGTTCTAATTATTTCTTAAAGGAACCTGCCCTCCACCACCTCAGCTTCCCAATGCCATCAATGTAGCCGAGATGAGAATCTACTATAGCGAAGAAGAAATTAGCTTCAAGTGTCAAGAACATTTCCTTCTTCATGGCCCACAAAAGATAAAGTGTGACGATGGGAAATGGCAGACACCCCCTCGCTGCCTTGGTTTGTATGATCAGATTTGCCTTTATTCTAAAGAGAAAATAATATAAAGAGCTATTTGAACGAAGGGAGGGAGAACATTCAAAGCATGTTCTTATGGAATTCTTCACAGCCATTAATCCTCAGTGGTGTCTCTGTATACGTGCATGTGCTCTATTCCAAGGGACTAATCAGGTTCTTTGCACATTCTACATGTTGCCTTTGTCTTTCTCTTGAGAGTCAAATCAGGGTTGGTCCATGGATGCTAAAACTATTTCTCTGTCTTTCTGCTTTGACCTGTCTTTGTATATGGTGGCAGACATCTATGTGCTGTATAGGCTCTACCTGGCCCAATGTGAATCACGTGACCAAGAGGGAGGAGATTATGATGGAAGGGTTGGCAGCACCTCGAGTCTTTAACAACCACTTCTCCACTAGTGGTCGCTTTTTGCATTGAGATTTGTTTTTTGAGTCAGGTTTCATTGAAAGAGATTTGCTATACAGGTACAATAGAAATGTCTTTATGATATTTTATTTCTTTCATGTTTCTAGATTTACGATGTAAACCTCCTCCTGAAATTGAAAATGGTATAACAGTAATTGAAAACGTCGCAATGTTTCCTCCTGGTGAAATTGTGGAGTATCGTTGCTCGTTAGGTTTTGAAATTAGTCAGTTAAATACTGTAAAATGTGAAAATGGGAAATGGTCTGAGCTACCTGTTTGCAGAGGTAAGAAATAGTAGCTTTTTCTATTGAAATGCCAACAGTGCGTTTGAGTTCTAAATAAAGTTATACATGCATTTTTTTCATTCTTATGCTGATATTAGAAATGGGACAAGGAAGATGCATAAACGAGGAATTCAGAGTTTTTATATAAATATTGAAATTTCACAGGTATTAAAATGCCACATAGATGAACTCAAGCGTTCATCTCATTTGAAATACCATGTATACGTTCAGAACTGTTCTTGTCAGAGCAGGGTTCTGACTTCAAAATCTATCTATCTATCTATCTATCTATGCACATTTTGGCGTATTCAGGTCTTTTCCTGTGTAAGATTGTGAATATCTTGGTAACATTTTGACGAGGTCCCACTCGGCATCTTCAGGCTGATGCCTTCGGCTTCGTGCTTATGCGAGTAAAGCGTGATCAGAGCTGCCGTCTTTCTATAAATATTGGTGGGGGTGTGTGGAGTGCTGGCTTTGTTGCTATAAGCGGATTGGTTGGCTGTGTTGTAACATCTTGATTAGTTGATGGAGTTGATGTTTGCAGATTAGTTCGTTGTTTCGTAACATCCTGTGTGGCTGATGTACTGGCTGTGTGCCTATTGTTCTTTTGTGTTGTAATGACCTGGGTAATGGATGTGTGATGACATCCTGAGCTCTATTGTAGTGATACCCGAGTCCTGTCCTGCAACCTCCTTGGGTGTGTGTGTGTGTGTGGATGCATTGTAACCTCCTGAGTTCTGTGATGTAATGCCCTGAGCAGATGGCTGAGGTGTAACATCCTGGGCTTTGGTTTGGCTCCGAGTTTGCGGTCTGGCCATGTGTTCATGGTGTGTTTGCTTTGTGGGGCAGGGGTCAGAGGGGGGGGGTGCAGCAGTTGGTGATGCTGTCATGGTTTGGCTTCTGGATAGTGGCTGCATTTGGTCTATGGGATGGGTTTGGGTTTGAGTCTGGTGAGGGTGATTGGTGGTTGCGTCCTGTGTGTTCTGGGTCCGGTGTCGGTTTTCATGGCTGGGACTCGTTTGTTGACTAGGGCTGGTTTCCAGATGTCTGGTAGGTGGGAGGTATCGTCACGTTTATTCATGTTGTGGAGGTTTTTCTCTATTTCGATAGCTTCCATAATTATTCTTTTGTTGAAGTGTTCAGTTTTGCAGATTAATTTGGTTCTTTCAAAATCAATTTCATGTCCTGTTGCTTTAAGGAGCTAGAAGAGGGAGGAAGTTCTTGTGTTGCGTTGCGGTGCGTGCATTTATTGTCCTATTAGTTTGTCCAATGTCAGACAGGAGAATAAATGCACGCATCGCAGAACTCCTATGAAGGAATTCTTTGCAAAGGTTAGGGTAAACTGAATAGGGCTCTTGCATCTTAACTTTTTAAAACTGCTATTGATAATGATATGCTGGTTTTTTTTTAATATTTAAGGAAATATTGGCATAAATTGATTTGTACTGAAAGATGTCTTTTCAATTCCCCCCCCCCCCCCAGAAAAGTCATGTGGTCCAGCTCCAGGCATCCCCAATGCTTCACTGCAGCAAGAAAATAGAGAAGAATATGATTCTGGAACAATAATAAATTATACATGCAATCCTGGATTTGAGGCTAAAGAATCTGTTAAAAAAACATGCAGAAGAGGAGAATGGGTAGGAGCTTTCACTTGTAAAGGTACAATAATTTTATTTTTGAACTTCTCAAGGTAATTGTTTTTGAAACAACATTGTTTTTGTAAACGTTTTTTATTTTCTTTTACTACAAACCTTGAAAAGCGATGCTTAAAGGAAAGAGGCCAAACTTTCTGTCTCACTCTTTCAATCTATGCAGACTCAAACGGGCATTTGTTGCTCCAGAGAGTGAATGATTCTGTATGTTGTGTGGGCAAAGAAGACTAAATTAAATTAACCAATGGAAGCATTATTGGAACTGATCGACATGTGAACAATTTTGTGACTTTAGCTGGCCTAATGTTGACGATATATTTTGTCATAATTTATTTTTGACCTATGTTCTATCTCTCTAGAATCCTTCAGAAAATTGACGTTTTATACAGAGTATAAAAACCAAATATAACATCCTCAGTACAATCAACTGTAAAGATAGTAAAGGAACAGGACGGACCAGGCAACCTTTATATTAATCTCTTCTCCCTCATCCAGATCTGATGGTTTCCAAACACCATCAAAGGATACTGAGACCATCTCCCTCACAGCCCAGGGTAGAGGATCACAGTGGCATCCATTGCTTTGATGCTTCATGACAAATCAATTGGAAAAGGCCAGAATAGTTCATCATTCAGAGGTTCACTAGATAGCTTCTTTTCTACATGAAGTTCATGGAAGGATTCAAATTTCTTGCAGGATAATCCAGTTTTCCATACAACATTTCAGAATTGCTCTAATTCACAGTACCAGCTATGTATCAACGTCGTATTCTTATTTACCTTTTACAAACAAAATTAGGGAAGAGATTGCAAAGAGGTTCTCCCACCCTCCAAGTTAACAATCATCCTACAGAAGAAGTTTCAGAGAAAATTATTTACACAAACCCAACACTGCCATTAATCTGTCCAGATATCATGCCAGCATTGATTGAAAGCAACCGGGTTCATTTCCTCAAGATGAGTAGAAACTGTAGGAGGAAGAGGAGATCCTCTGCCTGTAGCCTCACACTCTCCTCACCTCAAAGGGGAGCAGCCCCCTTGTGTTCTCTGGGCTCTACGGCGCTTGTTGAGGGCTCTGGTTTCAAAAGTGGGAGCATGTTTTCAGACGTTTGCTTTAGGAAAAGTGCGTTTCATTTGAATGGGACCATTTTTTATTTCCATTTTAGATATAAGATGTTCTTCTCCCCCTGAAATTGAACATGCTCGGATTATGGGTGTAAGAAAGGCAAAGTATTTGACTGGGGACAAGATGAAGTATCAATGCAACCCAGGTTACGTTCTTCTTGGAAATTCTTTCATTACATGTTTGAAGGAAGGTTGGACAGAAATACCACGTTGTACAGGTATTATGTACAGATCTTCACTACGTAGAACTGAAGTTAGAATTGGAAATGAATCTGCTTTTACTTCGCCGGCTCTTTCATATTATTTTGAAAAAGTTCTGCCAGGCTTTTCCAATATTTTATTGCTAGAATTGTAAAATTTAAGGTCCCTGTGAAAGTAGAATATATTATCATTAACATTGCACCTCTTCTGAAAAATTTTGAATTTCTGCTCATATAAATCTATTCATTTTATAGCCAATTTTTTAAAATCTTATTTGGAAGAGTATGTGTCTTTTGGAGCACAAACATGAATTTCTATTGCACACTTAGCCTCTCCTTCTCAATCCTATGATGTCATAGAACATGAAACAGGTTATCATTTTTAAAATATCGTATGTATTGCATATATTATTCATGTTAACCTCTTCATTTGTTTTCACAGCGATAGTCATCATTCTACCAAGATTTGTAGATTGACCTATTTGCTTATTTTTTTTTCCATTTCTTAATCATTTGCATTCCCTTTTCCCTTTCAGATTTAACCATTTGAGGGTTTCCTACATTACTCCTCATTGCACCATTCACATGTCTAACTTTCCTTCAAACCATTTACATTCTCAGCCAACATTTATGGGACTTCACCCATAAATGAAATTATGTTCACATCCATGTCCCCAACCAACGCAGGCCTCCTTCTAAGCCTTCGTTCTACTTTGATAAAGGAATATATAATAATTATGCCACACTGGGCGTGTCTAACTTCTTGTTAACTGTCCCCTTGATAGTCATGCTGGCTTTATATCTCTCTAATACCTTTATTATCATGTTCAGCAATTAATTTTCAACTCCACACAAAACATTCCATAATTTCAAGTCTGTTCCTTTTATCATAAACTCCCTAAATCAAGAAGCATACAATAGAATTTATCTCTCACATCCAAACATTTCTTTATTTTAGGAAATTAAGAATGCCCTAATTATTGTCCAGCTCAAGGACAATAATATTAATAGTATATCCCTTCCCAGCATAAAATCCTGCTGCAGTTCCCCAATTTTGCTCACGGTCACATTTTGTAAGTTTTTGGACTTCTCTCCCATATGCATTCACAGGAACAATGAATGAAATAACCTCCCTGTAGCTTTTCACTCACCCTTCCTATCTTTCCTTTTCCATGGGAGCAATAGCACCTTCTTCCAATTTAAGTTGAAATATCCATGTGTAATAAGCTGCACAAATTTTCCACGATGTCATAATTCACTTGTTTTCCTCCAGGGTACCAAGGCCTACTCATATACTGTAACCACTTACCACTGAAAGCACGTTTTTCAATTTCTCCTAACGTAGCATAAAATTTGCCCACCCTTACCATTTTTCATCATTTGCTGCATTTTTGTGACTTACTAACATCATTCAGGTCCACACCTTTCAATTCCATCCCTCAACCTGTCCCTAATTATTTGCATTATAATTTATATAACGGGAAGGATGACATGGGTGATTATCTTCAGGGCCATCCGGAGAGTTTTGTGAAATACCCGATGGGAAAAGTTGCTTCTATCTATTCTCAGCAGGAGAGCAAACATAGACCAGGTCTATTAGAGATGCCCAGGGAGTGGGCTTACCCAGGTATCTGGGAACAGTTTGAGTTTCCGAAGAGAAGGTGTGGGAGGAGTAACCATTGGGTATTAACCTAATCTTGATTGCCTATTGGAGATTGAGGAAATCTTTGGAAGCCACACCTCCTGCTGGTCCGGTGGCTCGCCTCTTTAACCTCAATCTCGGCCTAATTGGAGCGATTTTCCTGCTCTCCTTTCCATCCGAGATTCAGGAGTTTTTTTTACTCTCAAGAAAAGCCTCAGCAAGGGATTTCAATTTAAATTGACCTCACCTGCCTTCTGCTGTGCTCCAGCTGCTCATCAAGCCTCGGCTTGCCAGAGCGCGCGATTAGAAGCCTGCAAGGAAGGGCCAGGATCACAAAAAAACTTACAGACAAAGATTGGAGGAGCCCAGGGAAGCCGGAGAACCCAGAACCCTTCCAGGATTGCAAAGAGGCTTCCACCGGAGGAAGGAAGGAGACTCCAGACGGCACCAGCTGCCTCCATTTTGGATTGTCGCCATTTTAGGAGCACGTGGGAGTGTGTAAACAGTGTTCCGACACTGAAAGCACTCACAAGGCCGTAGGAAGCCGGAAGAGGCTTCCTTTCTGCTCTGCCCCGCCGGTGATCCGGGGGGAAATTCAGGGCCTTGCCTGCCGGCAGCAGCAGAGCCTGCAAGCAATCAGAGAGAGGCGGAGCCTATCCCTAGGAAGGGAATTTATTTCAGCCGGCTGCAGAAGGAGCACGTGGGTGAGCAACAAACCGTGAGTAATGGCAGAGGCGACTAGGAGCAAAAACTCTAGGCCCAGAGCCCCGGGGGGGGGGGGGTGCGGATCCAGAGGAAGGGTCCTCTAGAGCGATTTCCCCTGCTCCCAGAGGCAGATCCCCATCTAGGAGGGACAAAGCCAGGGCACCCAGGAATCCATCCCCCAGGAGGGAAACCAGAGCAACCAAGGCCTCGGCCAGGGACTACAGGGCAACCATCAGCCCTTCCCCCCCCAGATCTCGCTCCCCACGCAGGGCCTCTGCCCGGGCTGTACGCAGATCTCCATCCCCAGCCTCTCCAGGGGGATCTCTGAGAAGGCACAGCTCTCTTTCTCCTCCTCTCTCCCCTGCTCCCCTACTGGATTCGAGAGCGGATCCCTTTGGCCGCAGAGCAGCCAGCCCAGCCCGGCCTCGCCTAGCACCTCTATCCCCTGAACCCAGGGAATATTCCCAACCACCAGAGCTTCAGCCCCAGCTGCCTGATCTAACCAGCAGCTTTCAGGACATGTTTGCCAGAGCTTTGGCCCAGGTTATGGCTTCTAGCTTAACTCAGCAGCCACAGGCTCCCAGGAGCAGGGCCCCCCAGGATCCCCCCAGAGGGCTGAGCGATCGCCCTAGCACCTCGGCTGCAAGGGAAGCCAGGTCTCCCTCCCCATCCACGGCTAGTGAGGCATCCGACCTCGAGGAAGGGGAACTAAAGGATGTGGGGTTTTCGGAGGATGAGGTCCCCCAGGGGGAGGAGGATTCCACCATAGCGGGACTTTTCCCCCCCTCCTTGTTCAGCTCCCTTTTACGCAAGGCAGTAGCCACAGCTGATCTGGATCCACCCTTGGATCCCCAACCCGCAGCTGAGTCCTCGGGCAAGGGCAAAAGCAAGAAGAAGAAAGGGCCCTTCCATAGGCCCCCCATAGCTAAGGAAGAAATCCCCACCCCAGATATGTTTATGGAGGTGCTCAAATCTCAGTGGGTAAAGCCAGGGTCTTTTCCAACCCCAGGGGGGAATGAAAGAAGGTTTTATAATCTTAACCAAGCCTTTGCCCAAGCCTTGCAGGTTCCGGAAGTGGATAACCCGGTGGCAACCTTGGCATCTTCCTCAACGGTCGTAGCAGGAGACACCGCTAATTGCCTCAAGCCTGAGGATAAGAGAGCAGACATTGTTCTGCGCAAGACGTTCCAGGCCATCACCTGGGCTATCAGAGCGGCCGCCTCTGCCTCCTTTTTTAATAGGTCCACGGTCCTGTGGCTGGAGCAACTGAGGGATAGGACCCCAGCCTCTGAAGTGCGACTCCTGCAGGACATCTCCAAGATGCTTGCGGCAACGCAGTTCTCAGCGGACGCCACCTTGGACACGGTAAAGTATGCGTCGCGTGCTATGTCTTCTTCAGTTGCTTCTAGGCGACTACTCTGGCTACGTCACTGGCAGGCGGAATCCCGAATGAAGTGGCACCTAACCGGCGCGGATTACACCGGGGACAAGTTATTCGGGACGGCGCTGGAGCCTCTCCTTGTGGAGGACAAAAACAAGCGGAAGATCCTCCCGTCAACGAACAAGCGGTCGGATTTCCGCCATGCACCGTACCCTAGGAGGACCTCCTACAGACCACCTGAAGGAGACAGCCAAGGCCAGAGGTACCAAAACCCCAGATTTCAGAGGCAGGGGGATAGACAATTTCAGAACAGATTCAGGGGCCAACACCAGGGGAAGCGGCCCTTTCGTGGAGGAGGCGGTCGTCCCTTCCGCAGATTCAAGTGATCCGCCCCCGGATCACCCCATCGGCGGTCGCCTCTCCATGTTTGCGGATGCCTGGGAGCGTATCACATCGGATGAGTGGGTTCTCCAGACGGTAAGGCTCGGGCTTCGCCTGGAGTTCCGCTCCCTTCCTCCCAGTAGGTTCCGCACCTTCTCCTCCTCCTCAGACCCAAACAGGAGGGCCCTTAAGGCCAAGGCCATTAAACATCTCCTTGACATCAGGGCCATCGAGAGGGTCCCAGAGGGGGAAAAAGGGTCAGGATTTTATTCAAACCTCTTCCTAGTGCCCAAAAGCTCGGGGGGTTGGAGAGCCATCCTGGACCTTAAATTACTCAACTCCAGGGTGGTATACCGTAAATTCAAAATGGCTTCTCTAAGATCCATCCTGGAGGGCATCCGGCCGGGCGACTTCCTTGCCTCCATCGACCTTACAGAGGCATACCTGCATATCAGGATCGCCCCGGAACACCGTAAGTTTCTGAGGTTCTCCCATGAGGGGGACCATTTCCAATACAGAGCCCTGCCCTTTGGGTTGGCCTCAGCCCCCAGGACTTTCACCAAGGTGCTAGCTGCAGCTGCTGGTCACCTACGTTCCCTCCCTGTCCGTTTATTTTGTTACCTTGACGACATACTCGTCCTGGCCAGGTCCTCTGCTTCAGCTGCAAGGGATCTGAATACTACCATCAACACTCTCAGATCCCTGGGGTTCTCCATTAACCTGGAGAAGAGCCACCTCGTGCCCTCCACTAGGCTGCTTCACCTAGGGTCCATTATCGACTCTGTAGCGGGGGAGGTGTTCCCCTCTCAGGATCGGAAGGACAGCATCGTTAAGATGATTCATGAGGTTCGCAAGTCACGCTCTGTCCCTGTAGTTCTTCTTTCCAGGCTCCTGGGAAAGTTCATCTCGTGCATAGGGATCATCCCCTGGGCCCGACTGCACGCCAGGGAGCTCCAGTGGTTCCTGCTACCACATCAGAAGTCCGGGACAAGCGACGCGACCTTCAAGATCCAAGTATCACCCCAAGTGCTGCTATCTTTCCACTGGTGGCTGTCCCCAGCTCTGAACAGAGGCTGCCTCTTCAGAGATCCACCAAGAATGACGCTCACCACCGACGCAAGCCTCTTCGGCTGGGGGGCCCACCTGGAGAACCAGATCGCCCAAGGTCGGTGGACTCCAACAGATCTAAAGCACAACATCAACTGGTTGGAGCTCAGGGCCATCCACCTGGCCCTCCGACACTTCAAGGACATGGTCAGAGGTCAACACATCCTAGTCCTGACAGACAAGGTAGCGGCCAAGGCACACGTGAACAGACAGGGAGGCACCCACTCCAAGGCTCTCCGCGACGAGGCGCTGCGCCTGGGTCACTGGGCGGAGAAACACCTGGCGTCCATCAAGGCGGAGCACATCTCCGGAACAGAGAACCATCAGGCAGATTGGCTAAGCAGAGAGACGATCGACAATGGAGAGTGGCAACTCCATCCCTCGATCTTCCACAGGATCTGCGAGAGGTTCGGCCATCCGACGGTGGACCTGTTTGCGACACCGCACAACGCCCAGCTACCAAAGTTCGTCTCGAGGTTCCCGACCCCGGGAGCCATGGACACGGACGCCCTACGCTGCAGCTGGCCACCAGGTCTTCTCTACGCCTTTCCCCCCCTTCCCCTCATCCCCGGGGTTCTGAGGAGGGTGGTAGCGGAGAGGGCAGATCTGATAATGGTGGCTCCCTTTTGGCCGCGCCGCCCCTGGCTGGCAGATCTGGTGGACCTGTCCACAGCTCCTCCCTGGAGGATACCAGCAGGGGAGGTGACGCTTCACCAGGGATCCCTAGAGCACCCAGACCCGGAGTGGCTCCATCTGACCGTCTGGCGCTTGAGCGGGAACAACTGAGACAGGCTCAGTTCTCCGAGGAGGTCATCAAGGTGGTAGAGGCATCCCGGAGACAATCCACCACCCGCATCTACAATGCCTCGTGGGTGGCCTTCTCAGACTGGTGCCGGGGTAAAGACATCTGTCCTACGACTGCCTCGGTTCCTCAGGTTCTGGACTTCCTCCAGGAGGGTCACCAGAAGGGCCTCGCCACCAGCACCCTTAGGCGTCAGGTCTCCGCTCTTTCCACAGTCCTAGGAGGGGTGAACGCTCCCCCCCTATCTCAACACCCGGTTCTCAGGCGTTTTCTCAAAGGGGCGGCGAATTTGAAACCCTCAGTGGTCCATCGATTCCCCTCCTGGGATCTTCCCACAGTCCTCCAGGCTCTAACGGAGGCTCCGTTTGAGCCTCTGAAGGAGGTTTCCCTCCAGCTCCTGACCCTTAAGGTCGTTTTTCTGGTAGCCATCACTTCAGCTAGAAGGGTCTCAGAGATCAATGCCCTTTCCAGCAGAGCAGACCTCTGCACCTTCCTAGAGAACAGGGTCGTCCTCAGACTCGACCCTTCTTTCATGCCCAAGATCAACTCCCCCTTCCACAGAGGGTTAGAGATCATCCTTCCGGATTTCTGTCCCCATCCCTCCGGGGAGAGGGAGAAATCCTGGCATAAGTTAGATGTTAGAAGAGCCCTACGCATCTACCTGAAACGCACGGCTCCCTTTCGACGATCAGAGGCCCTCTTCGTGTCCTTCCAACCTTCCACCCGTGGGGCTAAGGTCTCCTCGGCCACCATCAGCAGATGGATCAGAGCGGCCATATCTCAGGCCTATCAGGCTCGGGGTCTCCAGGTCCCACAGGGTATCACAGCACACTCCACTAGAAGTGCTGCCACCTCAGCCGCCTGGTCTTCCCAGGCTCCCCTAGAAGAGATTTGTCGAGCGGCCGCCTGGGCCTCCCCGTCTCCCTTCATTAGACACTATAGATTGGACGCCTACGCCTCGGCGGACGCTGCCTTCGGCAGGAGGGTCCTTCAGGGCGTCCTAGACATGCAAGGGGGCTCAGGCCCGTCCATTCCCTCCCAGGACAACTAACTTTGGTATGTCCCAATGGTTACTCCTCCCACACCTTCTCTTCGGAAACTGGCAGTTGGACTTACCTGAACTGCATGTTTCGACGAGAAGTGTGGGAGGAGTCACTTCCCGCCCGTTATGGCGACCTTCGCCGTGAAGCAGGGACTGAGCACGTCCAGGTTCAAGCAACAGCTAGGAAGAATCGGTATTGGCTGTTTCTTTTTGCTTCCTTTCAGATACCGTTCAGATGTTCGGTTAAAGTGGCGAGCCACCGGACCAGCAGGAGGTGTGGCTTCCAAAGATTTCCTCAATCTCCAATAGGCAATCAAGATTAGGTTAATACCCAATGGTTACTCCTCCCACACTTCTCGTCGAAACATTCAGTTCAGGTAAGTCCAACTGCCATTCTGTTAGATCTGAGGAAGGGGACGGGGTCCTCAAGGCTGTCAGTGCAAGTGCCTGCCTATTAAACCCCTCCTGGCTGGTGAAAACCTCCATGATGTTGACCTCCAGGTGGTGATCAATGCATCACTGCAGAAGGGGGCATCAGTGGGACCCTTTAAGGAGACATTAGTCTGTTCCCTCCTTAGATGCTGTGGGGGTTTGAATGGGGGACAACAGGCTTGAACCCTGGTAAGACTCTGTTGCTATGGCTGCTTGGAGCTTGGGATCTGGGAATTTAAAATCTTCAGCTCTGGATGAGGTTGCACTGCCCCAGACAGATCCTCTGTACAACTTGTGGGTTCTCGTAGGCTCACCATGCCTGTTCAATGGTTCATGTGACATTGCTGTTATATAAGTTGCACTAGTTGATGGTTTGCATCCGGATTCAATTTAACATGTTGGTTATCATTTTCAAAGCCCTTCATGGCAGAGGGGACTATTTCACCCCAATGGGATTGGTGACTCCACTCACTCTGGCAAAGGGAACATGCTGTAGACCTCCTCAGTCAAGGAACTTTGCTAGCAGGATCTAGTAAATGAACTTTCTCTGCCTCCACAATCTGGAAAATCCTGCTGTGAGATATGCCCTCACCCTCCAGGCCTTCTGGATTTGCCTCAAAGCCTGGCTTAGCCATGGGGCCATGATGGAGTTCTTTACCCTGGAAGTGACTGGTGGACTAAGATAGAAGATTCCACCCCTCTGGTGCTTATGTACTGGTTCCTAGTTGTAGTCAATCTATTAATTTTAATGTCTATTATTTTGAAATGTTTTTCTATTCTTGCTTTTATTGTGTTGCGAGCCATCCAATCAATTCAGTACTTACATGCACAACATCCACATACAGCTACACAATTTATTAGTGCAGAGTTTGAACAATTATTAATGGAAAATGGGTGATAAAAATAAGAACTCCTTCTGGGGAGATGCCGTTTATCCCAAAGCAATTGTTATTCATTTAAATACAGATCTGACTTTAGATATTAAGAAAGCAATGACACTATATTATCTGAATTTGAAAGACAACACAAGGACAATACTAGTAATCATTTTCGGTCTATCAATTAATGATATTGTTGTTTTTAAAAAATAAGAAATAGTATAATTTTGAAATATAGTTCCTTATGAATGTGTTTAAAATGTGCATTTATGTGTCTCCACTGACATATTTGTCATCATGAGGAGTGTTGCTCAATAGATTCTGTATCTATTATAGTTAGTGAAGGAAGATGTGGACGCCCACCTCCTGTGGAGAATGGAGATGTTGTGGACACACCCAAGTTAACCTATTTACATTCTGAAAGTGTAACTTATCAGTGCCAAAATTTCTACAAAATGCAAGGTTCTCCAAGAGTGACTTGTCAAAATGGCCGTTGGTCACAAACACCAACATGTAGAGGTATAATTCTTTGTAGATATATTCTTTATAGAGAAATATAGTATTTTGGAATGGAATAAATTTCATGACATGAGAGGTGTTATGTCAGTATGTTAGTGCCAGGAGATATTTTGCTGCCTTGTAATTGAATTGGAAGTGATAGTATTATGAACCAAGATAAAGTAACTTTTTCAGGGAGAAACTGCTTCAGAATGGAGAATTGTACAAGGTGTTTTGCAATTTGTAAATGTTGCCCTCATTTTGTGAAACCTTCCTGGTGAAATTCTGCTGTCCTAAGCTATGTTTAATAAGAGACATCTTTTTAGTCAGTGGCATGATTGAAAAAAATCAGATTTTAGTTTACATGAGTTCAGTAGGTAGATTACATTTTTCTTAGTATTTCACAGATGAGAACAGGGCCCTCCATCATCACCATCATGCCATTGTCATCAATCAATCAATCAATCAATCCTTGAACAAAAATTACAGAAAGCCATGTTTCCTAACAATCCACTGGTTCTTTTTGAATAATAGTATTAGTTGAATCACTAGGGAACTAAAATCATTAAATTTGGAAGAAGGGAAGGGGACTGAAATGTTTCTCTTCTTCCTTTTACACATGTAACATTGTCTTGCTTAAAAGAGGTTTAGTTCATGACTGATAATTAGTTCATAAGAGACAAAATAGAAAAGGGAGACATCCATTTATATACTGTAGATCTCTAATCATTTTAGCCTATTGCAACATAGAATTTTCAACCTAAACCTTAATCTCTTTATCAAAGGAATTCTTCAGTGTCAAACTTTCTATGTTTCATCTGATCTGTGTCCTTTTGCAGTTGCTTGTACAGCAAGTGAAGAAGATATGAGACAACGTAATATAAGGCTGAGGTGGCCCAAAAGGGATACACTATATTCTATAGATGGAGATGTAGTGGAATTTCTATGTTTAAGCGGCTATAATCTACATCCATCTTCTGGACCATTAAGGACTAATTGTGTGGAAGGGAAATTTGAGTATCCGTATTGCATTTGGTATGTATATTTTCAGAAAAATACTTTAATTCACTAAAGTTATCATTTATTTTCCTTGTCTATATCTATATACTGTATATCTATATCTATATCCATTAGAAAAATCACTTGAAGTACTTAAAAGACCCAGGTCTGGCAGCTAAATGTGTGGATGTAATGGTTTCTAAGGTAACTTTGTCTTCTGCATTTCTTCTTCTAAATCAGAACATTTCTTAACAGACTTGAACACTGAACATTAATAGACAGACTTATAGACTTTGTTCCATAGAACAAAATGAAATTCAATGGTGAAAAAAGTAAGGTTCCTCGTTTAGGCAAGAGAAACAAAATGTGCAGTGATACTTTAGGTGGTACCTGGCTCAATAGTAGTAACTTGGGGTCTTAGAGTCCTAGTGGAGAATTACTTAAGGATGAGCCAGCAGTGGGCTGCAGCTGCCAGAAAAGTCAATCCAGTTCCAGGCTGCATAAACAGAGGGAGAGAATCAAGACCACGTGAAGTGTTAATACCACTTTACAATCCAGTTTTGGTTGTCGTGATGTAAAAAAAGATGTGGAGACTCTAGAAAGAGTGCAGAGAAGAGCAATAAAGATGATTTGGGGACTGGAGGCTAAAATATATAAAGAAGGGGTGATGGAACGGATATGTCTAGTTTAATGAAAAGAAGGACTAGTGGTGACATAATAGCAGAGTATCTCAGTGGTTGCCACATAGAAGAGGGAGTCAAGTTATTCTCCAAAGAACCTGAAGGCAGAACGAGAAGCAATGAATGGAAACTAATCAAGGAGGGAAGAAAATTTCATGACAGTTAGAACAATTAATCAGTGGAACAACTTGCCTCTAGAAGTTGTGAATGCTTCAACGCTGGAAGTTTTAAAGAAGAGTTTGGATAACCATTTTTTCTGAAATGGTATAAGGTTTTCTGCCTGAGCAAAGGGTTGGGCTAGGAGACCGCCAAGGTCCCTTCCAGCTCTGTTATTTTATTAAGATTCCTGTGATATAAATACAATTATTTCCATTTAGAGTATGGGGGGACTATGGGAATGGGGGTAATAATTAAAAACAATGAGGAATGGGACCGAAATGCTGAATCTGCCAGCATTTCATATCTTCTGGTCTATTGATCAACCCTGACAGATTCCAAGATGAAAACCAGGAGATTTCTTCTTTTTTAAAAAAAATTGTTGTAAAGTTTTTTACTTTTTCATTTTCAAAACAAATAACCACATCAGTGGTGGGTTTCAAATTTTTTTAGAAACTATTCTGTGAGTGTGGCCTATTTTGTGGGCGTGGTTGGTGGTCATGTGACTGGGCGGGTATGGCCAACCTGACATCACTCATGCACACTCAGTCACATGACCACCACCCCCAAGCCATGTGGCAAACATTTGTGGGACTCCTATGAAGTGGGGGGGTGGAAGAGAGGGAAAAAACTCCCAAAAATAGACAACTGGATGATTAAAGGCTGAAATTAGGGAGATCGGAGGAGGCAGAACGGAGGGGAATCCAGGAGAAAGCTATCACACACTGGGGAAATAACTTTGGGAGATCGGAGGAGGCAGGACGGAGGGATCTCCTGGTCTTCAGTTTTGGAATCTGACAGGATTCAGCATCAGATTAGAAGAGATGAAACGATGGGTGATGTTTGTGCCTCCTTGTCTCATCCCTCCTTGTTTTTAAGTATTAACCCAACTCCCCATAGAACTTCCTTCCCACTGCTCTAAATGGGAGGAATTTCATTTGGATCACAGGAAACTTATTATATGATGGGGTCTGCATTTGAAATCGCAATGAATACAAATGGTATTAGTGAAATACACATTTTGCCGAAATTTACATGCAAATATGAAATATTTCTATAGTGGACATTTTATTGAAAATCTTCTTAGTTAATAAAAAAAATGGAGGCTTTCTTGACATTGTGTGCTACAATTTCCAGGTATTCTTCTATTGTCTGTGTTTTCTGAGTATGCTATGAATTTGTTTATTCACTGCATTTGTGTTCCATCTTCCCTCAAGTGTATCCCCTGTGAGGGTGAATATAAGTTTGGTTACATCTAATTCCCCATTCCTATATTTAAACTGTTGGTGTTTTGAGTTCATTCTGAGTGCCAGAGTTTATATCCCAAAACATCAAGAACGGCTAATAAATGATTAAAGTTTATTACATGTCATTGGGTCAAAAGTCATCTTAAAAAAGATAGAAATTGCTCAGTGATAAAATGGTTCTTGAGCTATTTGGTTTAAAAATGGTGATACTGACTTTCAGAATCATCATGCTATGTAGTTTGATGTCTTAAAATTATTCCAGGCTGCTTTCTACTGCAGATCAGATGAATGAGTTTTAAAAATAATTACCTAAAATGTAAAGATGCAAATTTATTTCTTACTGTTCACATTTTATTTTACAGATCTAATTAAATAAACAACAGGACAAATACAGCACCATTAGAACCAGAAGATGAATGTCTGAAATAATATATCATTCTCTTTAATATGACCACATGAAGCTGGATTGTATACAATTATAAATGGTGGATCTAAACCTAAAAGCCTACTTGGTAAAAGACAAATTTTACCAACTCAAATTATTGGGGAAATGATAACGTTTAAAAACAAGTTGATAGAACATCTTTAAGGCAGAACACATATTATAATGTAACGTTATAAAGATATTTTTAAAAATGCATCTTGAGGAATGTAGATGCTTTCTATATATATTTTAGTTGTAAACATTTAATTATTCTGAATTCTGAATCAGCATCTTAAAGCAATGACAATAGATAATTGAAATTGATGTTTTTACATATAGAGGTGTCAAGTTCTTTAAAAAAATTAAAAAAATACCTTAATCATTTTTACCGCAAAACAATTTGTAGTATAATTTGTAAAGATGCATTTAGTACTTCAGTTCACAGTCTAATCAAAGATCCAGGAAGAATCTTGGTGCTCCTTATGTTGCTCTGGAAATAGCCAAAGGGACTTTGATGTTCAGAATCTGATGGAGGTTCACCCACATGGATTTCTATAATTGTTTTTGTTTTATTTTGCTTTCTTTTGTTTGTTTGTTTTTACAGTATGAAATTATATAATTATAAGCAATTAAAGATTAAGATAAAGTCTTCCCAAACTCCATCCCTACTAAAGCTGTAATTTAAGACAGAATGGGTCAGAATTTGCCATGGTATAAACTCAGTCTGATTCATTGTTCCATACAAAGTGAACCCATTCAAAACAAACCTTGTAGCACCTTTTCGGATTATCAAATCCCCTCTTGCTTTTGATGACCATAGAAGAAGGCTGTGCTTCCTTTAATGGACAAAGTGAAGTGAAATTCCTCCATGAGGAATTTGATGTGTCCTCCTTGAACGTGATAGAGCTGTTTGGTAGAAACCTGTACGGAAGATATTATCTCAATGGCCTTTTCTAAACATTAATTGATTTGCTAGATTAGGTCAGCCGCTGATGCAACTGATGGAACACACTTGTCCTCATTTAGCAGCCACAATTGGAGCCGGCAATTCAGTTGTCACAAGAAATCGTTGCTAAGTGAAAAATGACTACAAGCATGCTGAATATTTTACTTCCGCAGGTGGGATGCGTCACATGCAGGCCACACCCACCCCAACTCTGCAAGGGAAAAATAGCAATAGCAATAGCAGTAGACTTATATACCGCTTCATAGGCCTTTCAGGCCTCTCTAAGCGGTTTACAGAGAGTCAGCATATTGCCCCCAACAATCTGGGTCCTCATTTTACCCACCTTGGAAGGATGGAAGGCTGAGTCAACCCTGAGCCGGTGAGATTTGAACCGCTGAACTGCTGATCTAGCAGTAGCCTGCAGTGCTGCATTTAACCACTGCGCCACCTTGGCTCATATAATAAAAAACATCCCAATCCATCCTGATGCGTCACATGATCAAGTGTGAGACCGGTGCTTTGTAGCATGAGATGGACACATGAGCCCCCTAGGCCTAATGAGCCCAAGGGAAGCAAACAGTTTCTGGAACTTGACTCCCAGGGAAGCCAGATAACAGGGCAGATCTTGTAGTCTTCAATACCGCTCCCCCACCCCTTGGAACCTTCACTCTGATGCTGGGATCATTCTCAAGAAGAGGAGGTTCACAGCTGCATTCATTTGAGGGGAAGGGGTTACAAGGGAGTAAGCAGGCGCACCAAGGGGAGCATACATTGAAAGGCATGCGCTCTTTGCCTGGTACAACTCCTGAATCACTTCAGAGGCAAAGCCTTTAACTAAAACCTGATTAGGACATCCAGGTGGAAACTTCCAATCAGCTAAGATGGTAAATCTGAGCCAGTTTACTCGCAGTAAGGACTTTTTAGGGAAGGGCTACACTGGGGAGACAAAGAGCTCAGAAAGAAGAACTTGTTTAGCCAATCTCTCTGCTCTGCAAGAGGTGGAGGAGAAGGGAAAAATGGACCAGGAACAAGACATCTACTAACCGACAATATTGCAGAAGAAATGACTGACAGGGAGATGCTGCAAAGGTTACAAGAGATTTCTATCCAATGAGGTACACCAGATCAAGAAACCAGCTCCAGGGGAAGAATAGAACTAGATTTTAGGGAGATGGTCCATAGTAGCCGTATTTTGCAGGTCTGCTTATCTTTTACTTCCCCTCCTCACAACCATCTAAGTCAGGAGAAGTCAGCTTGATTCTTTTCCTAATAATTATCTCCTTTCCTGGGCTTTATAAAAAGTTTCTGCCCTTGTTTTTTCTGAAATTGTTTCTGAATATTCTTTCCAAGGTCCTCTCCATGATTCCCTACAGCAAAGGAAGCAGTATTCCGGGGTAGATCATTGTCACGGCGATGTCATGTGATTTATTGGGACTTCCCCCCCTTCACTGAACCAGGTGTGGGCGTGGCCAGTGAGTTACACTTCTGGCCCATGGCTACCCTGTCCAAGTTGGTCCAGCAATACTATTTGGGTCCTATTGGTTGAAATGTTGAACAGGAACTCTTTCACACGCGCAGAAACAGATGAGTGTCATCGGAGTCTAGGATGAACGAGTGAAGAAGCAGTGAAGAAAGTAGTAGAGATATTTATAATCCCTAGAAACTGTTAAAGGAAGATACAACCAAAGGAGGTGATAGTCTTGCTTTTAAAGGTTCGAAGGTTGAGTGAACTAGCCAAAGACATGGCTCTGCTTTAGCTGCTCTCTTTGGTAAATTAAAGCGTCATAAGTAGGCCAAATGTAGCCCTCGGCTTACAATGGCAATCAAGACCAGAATTTCTATCACAGAATGGCAATGTACAGCTAGTCCTCAATTTATGACCACAGTTGAGCCCTACATGTATGTTGTTAACTTTGAACATTCACCAAATGAACTGTTATAAGTCAAGGATCTCCTGTACTTGTAAAGCACAACATGATGTAATTGTAACTTAATGGCAGCGATTTTGGCAGTCCTGTTGCCATAGTGAAGCAGGGACTACGCGGGTTGTTAAGCAAAGACCTACTATGAATGCGTTTTCCAACTTCCTGCTAGCTTCCATTTGACTTTACTTGTGGGAAACTTGCAGGATATATAGCAGATCACAATCATATGACCACCACAGGGATGCTGTAAATTCATGGGACATTGGAAGCCCCCCTTATTGAGTGCCCTTTGAATGGTTGCTGAATGAATGGTCATAAGTCAAGGACTGCCCGTAATTGCAATCCAGAAATGGAAGTATGTGGGGTTCTAGCTGAGAAGAGAAATAAATAGGAAGAAGGAAGGAAGAAGGAAGCTGCAAAGAAGAGATCTATGTGCATATAAAACTGATGACCAAATACTGAACTCCTGCAGGAAGGCATTGGACTGCAATTGTTCAAGAAAGCTCCCCCTTCCTTCTGAGACCCTCTTTGAGCAGAGGGCTCTGCTCAAGGCATGATGATGGGAAATGTTACCCCATGGTAAATGGCTCCGTGTAAGACGACCTTCTGAAAACCACAGAAGAATACATGTGACCGGAAAGCACTCAAAGCTCTAGTTGAAAGAGGGGCTGTTCCCTGATACCACCTGAAGGGGCCTCACCATATAAGGGGGAGGAAGCTGACTGGTAAATTCCCCTCCATGTAAAAGGGGGATAATGGAGGCAAAGGTTAATAGTCATCTCGGGGAGCCAATGCCCACATATTTACTACTTAATAGGAGTCACAAAATGCTCAGAGAATAAGGTACTTGATTGCGACACCAACACATCACATCCCAAGTCAACGGAGGTGGCCATCCATGCATACGAAGGGTGCATTATATAAACAAAACTCTATCTGTGTTCAGTCTGTATAGATGTAGTTAATCATTAGCCAATCTTGTAAGGAAGACTTTGTATATTTCTATTTACTTTTAGAAATTCTACCCAGGGAGTATTTAATGCTCTCCAAACAATATCCAGAAAATCAGGGTACTGTCAAATCTTGCAGGGGGTGGAAGATTTCTAACACTCCATAGCAGAATGCTGCTTTTTCCTCTGCTGATTTTACAATGGCTAAAGAAGGCTCCTTCATTGTCAGTCAATTTTTTGAGCGAAAGCATGTCACATTTTGAATGACAAACATCCTGAACTAAGTCAGAAAGAGCTCATCTCTTCTTCCCTCACCCAGCACTTTTAGTATGGGCTGGTTTACACCCCTTTGTCCTAGCTAGGAATTAGTTATTTAGTCAAAGTCTATGAAAACTACTAGATCATTAATAAAGACATCCAGCACAATCCACAATTACATCACATGTGTCATAGAGGTGTTGTGCCAAAGAAATTAATATATCATTTGAAAGTATTTGCATTAGGATGTCATGTCACACATGACATCTCAATTTCTTTCCCTCCCTCATTGTATTATTCTTTCTATAGAATAATTTATTATTCTTTCTATATACCTATATTAGGAAAGGCAAGCCAGCCTTCCAGTCCAAACCACCTCCAGTTCAATAGGAAAAGAAAGAAAAAATTCAATGGGAAAAGAAAAAAAAAAAAGAAAAATCACCTCCCCTTTCTCTCAATGTTGCTCATTCCCAATTTCTGTGTGTTCCTAAATAAAATGCTGAATGGCTGAAATTAAGTCCAAACCAAAAATAGAGCTAAGGCACAATAAAAATAGCTAATTTGGACCTGACCAACTCAATTACTGGGGGAGGGGGATAATCATCAATAAACGTTAAAGATTAAATGTCAAGAACACACCAGAACAAGCATTAACTTTAAAGTGTAAAATGGAAAAACTATCATCAGATGTGGATTTCTGTGGAATCTAGCAGTAATGATTGACAAAGGGTAAAAAAAATCTTGGGGTTTCTACTTTTTTGGATCTCACAGGTAATGGAAATTCTGGCCAGGAATTCCTTAATTGTTACCATATTTTCATGCCAAAGAGACTTGTAGAAGAAGCTGGATCTGAGGAGGAATTCCATTAACAACTTTCAGAAATATCTGCCCATTCTTCATACTATTCTCTGGTTATCACACATTCCTAGCATTATCTGATTCTTTCTGTATCTCTTTAAATATCACATCTTTGATAATAACATGAGAAATTAGAAGAGTATGTGTGGTTTTCCAATGCAATAAGGATGAATAGATGTGCTTCCTCCTTCCAGGGTGGATGAAGTAGGCAAAAATAACATGCACTCTTCAGTATGAACAGAGGTTCATACCAGAGATTTGGTAAACATTGCAAAGCTTCACAAAACTATATATGATAATGAGAACAGTCATGCATTAAAACATTAAAATATCTTCCACTCCAACTGAGCTAATATTTGTGGGAATTTCTGTGTTTTCTTGCACTAGAAAGAAACACCTTTAAATGTGAAAAATATCTAATTACATGCACATGCATTTCCACAATCATTTTAATATTAGAATATTAAATAATAAAACATGTATAAGATATCAATATTCTTGGGGGTATTGTGTGATCAACTCAACTCTGGGATTTAATGACCAGGATGTTCCCGAAGAAACACCAAAGATACGATACATGTTTGCGACAATCAATCTATTCAATTTAACTCAATCTGATAAAGGATCTGAACCAAACAAAATGATTAAAATGGTAGGTAAACATCAGCAATGGAACATTTTTCTAGAGACTCACATGAACTCAATGAAACTCAATGCAACTCAGAGTCCTTTGTTTATGCTGAAGTCCAAGACTCTAGTTTGACTTTGTTCTACTACTTGTGTTTGCATAATGTTGAATCCCAATATTGCCTGGTCTCTTGCCCCCAGGGTTCCTGTGGCTTCAACACCTTCTATCATTTCCTCTCTGTTAGTGAGAATTAAGTCCAATATGGCCGATCCCCCTTTTCCCTTCTCTACTTCTTGGGAAACAAAGTTGTCTGCTAGGTTTGTTAGGAACCTGTTGGATCTTCCACTTGGTTTAGAGTTTGTTTCCCAGGTAGTTAAAATCCTCCACTACTATTGTGGTGTCCTTCCTACACACCTTAGTTAGCTGACTAGCAAAAAGTTCATCTACTTCCTCTGCTTGGTTGGGTGGCCTGTAGTATAGACCTATGGCAATGTCATTCCCCCCTCTTTAATATTTACCCAAACGCATTCAAGATAGTTCTCATCATTGTTGTGCTCTATTTCTATAGAGATGCAGTTATTTTTTATATATAGTGCAACTCTTTTACTTGAATTTCTAATTTGCCCTGTTTATTCCTCATACTCTGTGCATACTCGGTGTATAGACTTTTGAGTCCATTTTGATTGACCCTGTGTTTACTGTCTACATAACCTGTGTTATGCCTGACTGCCCCTAGTTTCTTGCCCCTTGTATGATTCGTGCACATGGGATGGCACTCACTATTAAATGCTTGGTTTTGCTTGACAGTGGGAGTGATAATCTTACCCGCACAAACATCTGTGTTACATGCACTGATAACCCTATGAATTTTAGATTGCTGGGGACAGAAATGTTCTGTTTCAATTAATTCTCTGTTCCCCTTGTTCAGTTTAAATGTTCATCCAGAAAATCTGTGAATTTAATGCCAAGTAACTCAGTCCCTTTCTTGGATGGGTACAGTTTTTCATTGGACCAGCTGCAGGCATCATGACTAATAAAACCGAAGCCTTCCCTTTTACACCACTCCTTTAGCCACACATTAAACCCTGCTACATGCTGGCCCTTCCCTTTTTGTTCCTTATATACTGGTAAAACCTCTGAAAATATAATCCTACAATCTATAATACTAAGTTCATACCCAAAGCTCTGGAAATCATTCTTCACAGAAAGTACATCTTTTTGGGACAGATCATTTGTGCCAAGATGTATAATAGCACCAACATCACAGTCCTTGCTTGCATTCTTGACTATCTTAAGAATACGCCTCTTGTCTCTGCTGGAAGTAGCACCTGGCAGACACCTGGCCTCTTTTAAAACCTCCATATCCTTTCCTAAATTTACATCCCTTACGATTGAATCACCAACCAGAAGGTGACTTCTCTTTTTTGCATACCTTGCTCTTCTTGTGCGACTGATGTGTGATACCTGGTTCCCCATTTTGCCTTTCTGAAGTAAGTTCTTCATTTTGAACCACGATCCCCTGCTTATTTGAGTCTTCGTTATCACAACTACCTTGACCTGTCTCTTTAGTGCCCCCATTAAGGTCAGCAAGGGCGCTGTATCTGTTATGCTGGGTCACAGCAAAAGCTTTGTGTTGATGGTTCACAGCTCTCACCCTGCCAGATCCCGCGGTTGTCCAGGCTGCTCTTCCCCGGCGGGATCTTTGCAGTAGGGGGGAGGGGGAGGGGGGGCTGATAGCGTGGCATCTCCCTAGAGTGGAATGGCTGCACTGGACACCTAATTTCTGCTTGGAGAGCACAGATTGGAGATTCTAGATAGGTAATCTGTCTAGGTAGGCTAGCAATTTGTTTGCAAAGGGGACAACATCCAAATTTGAAAAAAGTACTTCAAAAAACAGGTGCAAGACAGCTATTACATTGAACTAAGCTGGTCATTTTGAAATAAAATTAAGTCACAATTTCAAGCATTTTGAAATTTTCAGATTTTCTCTCTGCTTCCGCCCTTCCAGCCAGCAGCTCCAATCACCAGCCACAGGAAAGAGGAAATGAAATGCTTTTTAAATCATGCCCTGCTTTGCTACCATTCAGAAAGTCACTCTGGCATTCAAGGGCCAAACGTGGCTCTAAACAAAAGTTGTGCTCCTGTACTACCAAAATAAAAGGAGTGGAGAAGAGGGTTTTTCACTATCTGGATGGAGTGTGGCAATATTCCAATCTGACTCTTTTCTATGAAAGCCTCCTTAATTTTCATCAGAGTTGTATCTCCAGATGCAATAACAATGGGGAATAATCATTCAATAATCCTATCATTTCATCAAGGACTGGAGACTGATGTTGAAAACAATTCCTAAAATCTTGCTAGAAATCCGCAGAGATTAATCCGGGCAGTTACCAGGAGTCAACACTGACTCAAAGGCACAAAACAAAACAAATTATGTAGGCTCTCAATTAATAATTTGATATTCGGCTTTCATAGTCAAAAATATTTTGACTTGTTTGCACAAAGTATAATATATTTAGAAAATTCATGGAATGCAGATAAAAATTCATCTATTCAAACTGGAAAGTCACTTTGGCTGTAGCAAAGAGGGCATTGTTCAGCTATCACTGTGATTGAATGAGGCTTGTACAGGATACAGTTATATGGCAATAAACTTTTATTTTGTCCTCTTGAAAACATCCAGAACCATTATCTGAAATTCTGGCTCCTGCTTGGTGTCAGTATCATTGCTCAGGTAGAATACTACCATCATGTGCTTATTGTAGCTACAACAGCACTGAGTCTGCCTTAGAAATTTTAGTTGCCATGACCCTTTCTTAAATTTGATACTATCTTCAAACTCTTATTTGCTGCTTCTGTGAATGCAGGCTATCTGATAGTAACTGCTAGAATATCATGCAGTATGTATTTATATTTTATATCTCTGTGTTGTATAATGTATGGGGTTCTGAGTCCATGGACATTCTCTCTTCAGCATTTCCAAGCCTACTGACCATGAAGAAGCATTGGGACTTCAGAATGCAGCCCTATTGTTTCACCAAAGGTTTGGTTCAAAGGAAAAACATGGTTGCAAAAGGAAGCATGGAAGCCAGGCTAAAATGCTAATAATAATGGCTAACATTCTAAATAATATCACATCTCTCTGAGAAATTATTCCCCCTTGCCAACTTTCTTTCCTATCTGAGGGTTTGCCTATTTGCCTCCAATTGTTCCTGCCCACTTGGTATGTTACAATGGAGTGGATGCCCTACACCAGTGGTGGGTTTCAAAATTTTTTAGATGTGGCCTGTTTTGTGGGAGTGGCTTGGTGGTCATGTGACCGGGTGGGCATGGCCAACTTGGAAAATGTGGGGAAACTCACTTAACAACGCTCTTGCTTAGCAACCAAAATTTTGGGCTCAATCGTGGTTATAAGTTCTCTTCTTTCTTTCTTTCTTTCTTTCTTTCATCTCTCTCTCCCACTTTCTTTTTCTTTCTTTTTTCTTTCTTCATTTCTTTGTCTTTCTCTTTCTGTCTCTGATTCTGTCTCTGTCTGTCTGTCTGTGTCTCTCTCTCTCACTCACACACACAGACACACACAGACACACATTCACACACACACACATACTGTGGTCACCTTCTTGAGTGTTCCAATCACATTTGAAACACTCAAATACTGGCCTGCATTTATGGTTTTTTGTAGCATTCTGCAGTCTTAGGACCAAATTATATGGTTAAAAGTACCTGGCAGCGACATGTTTCCCTGGGGGGGGGGGGGCTCCACAGAACATCCCAAGACTGATGCCAGCCCACCTGCCCTCCGGGGACAGGTCCTCTTCAGAAGGATGAGGCCCACGCACACCCCGCACAATTACAGCCCCAGAGAGGGAAGCTCTGCAGAAGCCCGTGCGAGTGAGAACAAGTTCCCGCCATTACGAAGGTTCCGGGATGAGGGACGGAATCTTTGCCGCAGGACAGTAAAGCCCCGTCCGCCAGAGGCAGCAGGACCAATTGTGCAGGGTGTGTGCACGCACCTATGTTTTCGAGCCTTTGATTGCAGGTGGAGCCACGTTGCCTTTTCAAACTTGTAATCAGTGAAGCTGGGCTTATATATTTTTATCCAGGTTTGTGTGTGTCTGTGTGTCTCTGTGTGTGTGTGTTTGAAAAGGGAACATGGCTCTGCATGCAATCAAACTTTTTGAATTCCTCCCCCTCCCTCCGGCCCACACACGTACCTTTTCCAGCTGTTTCAGAGAGGATTTCAACTCTGCTCTTAGTAATTTAGCAATTAGTAATTTAATAAATTTGTATGCCGCCCAATCCCGTAGGACTCTGGGCGGCTTACAGAAACAAGATAAAAATTAAAAATTTAGGAATTAAAAAAGATACAATTTAAAAAAAAGACACACATACATTCCGTCTAGGTGGGGCTGGACCTTGTTCAACAGCCCCAGGCCTGCTGGAACAGCCAGGTTTTGGTGGCTTTTCGGAAGGCCGAGAGAGTGGGAAGGGTCCGGATTCCCTGCCATCATGGAAAGAAAAAAAATGTAAAAGGAAAAAGGCAAGAGCTGAGGTCAGGCTGAGCTAGTTGCTGCCAGAGCCTCTAAAAAGCCTCTAAAAAAACACCCTCTCTACAAGAGGCAGGACGTGCCTCATCTACGTCAGGAATTTTTCGGCTTTTAACCCTTTCTTACCTCTGCTCGAGTGATCATAAAACGCCAGACTAGATGAGGCATGTCGTTTTCCTGCCGCCTCCTGTAGAGGGCAATTTTTTAGAGGCTTTTTTACACAGTTAAGCACTAAGCAGAGTCCTCCATGGTGGCTCTGGCAGCAACTAGCTCAGCCTGACCTCAGCAGCTGTTGCCTTTTTCCTTTTACATTTTCTTTTCTTTTTATGACGACTGTGGTGAGGCTCTGCCTCCCCTGCCTCCCCCTGACTGTATGTCCCTGCTAATAATATAATAATAGTAGTACTAACACTTGTAATAATATTAATTGTTCGTATCACCATTATATTTACATTATAGTCAATACTTTAAGTTTGATAGTGATTAGTAAATTAGTAAATTAGTTAATTTTTATTCAATAGTGGTTTAGAAAAAACAACAACCCAAAAACTTCTATTTCCTCTTTTGGCTTCTGTTTTCTAGCCACATATTTTATAGAAATCCGTAAATGAGATCACTTTCGCTACCCGGGAAATTGCCGCTGACTTCCAAACTGAGAAAACAAAAGTTATGACTAAAGAAGTTAAAGCAAGCACAAAGAGTTCACTTTAAAATCCAGCAAGGGGTTATATTAGAGGTCATTAGAGAACAAAAATACAGAATGTTATGATTCTGGAATCTAGGGTTTGACCCTAAAAAACCAGCTAGGAAACATTTTAAAAAGGTCAATGGGTGTGATCTTTCACAGAAAGAGAAGAGAAGATTAATTGATTGGTCTTGCCATCATATCAATAAGATAAAAGAAAAAAAAATAATCTGATTCCAGGATAAAATAGATTCCCTCTGCATGGAAAATTTTGAATTTCTACTTATATAAATTTTACAGTTCATTTTATACCTAGAAATTTTTCTCACCTGGAGGAGTATGTGTCTCTTAGACCACAAATGTGGATCTCTATTTCACAATTAGACTGTCAGGCCTGCAGACATATTCCCTTTTGCATCTTTGGCCTGACACACTTTCTATTATTCTACTATGCTGTTTCTATTGTGGGAAAATGGGAGGGGGGATTGTATGGAGTTAGATGCTATGTAGCCATAACAACATTCTTCTCAGAAAGCCAAGGTCATCCTTTGTCTCTGCACCTCTGCGTCTGACTGGAACTGGATGGGTGGAAGCTGCCAGCATGGCAGTGGGAGATTGGACCATGTGATGGACTTGTGGGTGTGGGGGAAAGATCATGAACTTTCAACTGGGTGGGGGAAAACCAGGAAGCTCAGATTCAGGTTTTCCCAGATGTGCCAACATGGCTCTCTTCATCAACTGGATCTTTGAGCAACATTTTGCCTTGGACTCTGATTTAATTTTGGATGCTGTTTGGAACGTTGACAGAGACTCTCTTTCTTGGTTCTAGGATATTGTGTAACACAAAACTGGTTGTCATGTTAAAATATACTGTTACTTCAAATATATTATTTATTTTAACTTCTCCATTCATTTTCACACATAAAGTCATCCTTCTACTTGCTTCTTTTTTCCTTGCTAATCATTTCCATTCTCAGCAAACAATATGACTTCACTTGTAAATAAAAATACGTTTACATTTATCTTCCCCACCAATGCAAACCTCCGTCCATTCATTATAGCATATAAAGATCATCTTGTTTTTCAAATAGGCATTTTAGGTATGGATGATAGATTCTGTTCTCTTTCTTCTCACTCACATCTTCCCTGATTAGTCCATGTTGAAAGAGAAGACCTGAAGTGGCATTTTAAGAAAAGTTGGCCGAGCTTGGTTTTCTAATTCAGACCTTCAGTATGAGGCAATTTGGAAGAAGGGGACTAAAATGTTTCCCTTCTGCCTTTTACAAGACATGCAACATTGTCTTGTCTTAAAAGAAGTTGTGGATCTAAGGTGCTTTCATGTTCATGACAATAACAGCTGAGAGACAAAAGGGAAATGAGGGACAAAGAGAGAGAAAAACCAATTTACTCTGATCGCTTCTCTTTTATATCCTATTGCAACATAGAAATTTTACTTAAACTTTAATCTCTTTATCAAATGAATTCTTTACTGTAAAGTTTTCTATATGTCACCTGATCTGTGTCTTTCTGGAGCTCCTTGTATAACAAGTGAAGAAGATATGAGTCAACACAAGATCAGGCTGAGGGGGACGCAACAGCTTTCAATACATACAGAAGAGGGAAATATTGTTGAATTTCAGTGTATCAGAGGCATCAACAACATCCAAATTCCAGCCCATTTAGAGTTCAACGCATGGAAGGGAAACTTCACTCCCGTATGTATATTTTCCGAAAAATACTATAATTCACCAATATTAACATTTCTCCCCCCTCTCTATATCTACAATATATCTATATTCCTATAGATCTATGCATTGACAAAAGCGCTTTAAAAGGCCAAAGCTCTGGACGCTAAAGTTGTAATGGATTCTGAAGTAACTTGGTCTCCTGCAGATCTTCTAGATCAAAACACTTGTTAAGATTCCTGTGATCTAAATAAAGTCCCCTCCATCCAGAGCAATGGGAGAGGAGCTCCATGGGGGTCATACTTAGAAACAAAGAGGAATGGAAGAGGGAAAATGCATCTGCCAGCATTTCATCCCCTTCTGGTCTGTTGCTGAATCCCAACCGATTCTAGACCAGGAGATTCCTCTGTCCTGGGACTGAAATGGGTGGAAACTCTGCTTTAAACTAAGCGAACCATTTTCACTGATTCCATTGCCTCAGAATGAATGCTTCCAAATGAAGGCCCAGACATTTTACTTTATTTATTTCATTTCCACCGATATTGAAATATTCTGCTTCCCTTTGAACTTGCATACGCAATTTACTCATGTGTCTCCGTACATATTTATATAGATAATCCTTGTTTTACCACAATGGGGCCCAAAAGTTTGGTTGCTCATTGAAACATTTGTTAAGTGAGTTCCAATGGTGGGTTTCAAAATTTTTGGGAACCTCTTCTGTAGGTGTGGCCTGTTTTGTGGGAGTGGCTTGCCGGCCATGTGACCAAGTGGGAGTGGATTGTCGGCCATGTGATTGAGTGGGAGTGGCTTGGCAGTCATGTGACTGGGTGGGAGTGGCTTGGCAGTCATGTGACCGGGTGGGAGTCTTTTAAAGACAACTCTGATATGAGATTATTACACTTTTACTCCTTCCTAAAGAGAAGAAGATGGGTGCTTCTTAAAAAATCTTGAGCCAAGAGGTTTCCTTCAAAAAATGGAGAGGGAGAAACAGTTTTATACATTTTAAGTATTTTTAAATATGTTGGAAGAAATGTCCTTTTGGGTTCAGCTCCTAGTGGGGAGAAAAAAAGAAATTGGAAACATGGAGGCTGCTTGGAAAGATGGTTTAATGGTGGACAGGACCACATAGTTTGAGGTCCTGGGGGAAGAGGTGATCACATGCTTCATGCTGTTGTGTGAAGAAGAGAAATGAGGAAAAGAGGGACTTGCTGAGAGTTCCTGAGTTTTTAATACTCTCTGTTCAGCCCCACCTCTCTGTTTCCTGTTCCTGTGTAAGAAATGTATTCTGATTGGTTGTCAGCCTCCCAGGGGCAGGGAGTCTTAGCTATCTTTGTAGGCTGTGTGCCTTTTGAGTCCCAAGGGACTTGGTTGAGTTCCCAGATGCCATGTGGAGGATTAATCCTACCTTTGTTATGTAGAGTAGACTAGCTCAGGCATTTTGATGGCTCATTGACAAAGGTGGGGGCTATTAAGTCTGTTTGAGTCTGTTTCCTGCCTAAAAACATGTTTCGCCATTTCTTATCCAGGGAAATATAATATTCTGCCTTTTCAATATTTCCCAGGATATTTCATTGTTCTAGGAGAGGGTTGGGTGCTAACTTCCTACAAATCTATAGTTTGAAAAACACCTGAAATGTTTAACATACCCTAAGAGATGTCTCTGGATAAGATGGAATTCTAAAGAGTTTGTTTTTCTGCAATTGTTCTAAACCTGGGAATCCCTTAGGGAAGTTTACACGCCCTTCCCTCTCCTTCTTGTTATCTTCATGTGGATTAGGAAGGGGCTTGGGTGAGACACCCCTTCAAGTTCCTTTCTGGGCACGGTCCCAGGCTCCTCTCATCTGACAGCTGCTTTGGTGATGGCCCTTCCTGTCTACAAAGGCCATTCCCTCTGCCTTGTACAGAACCTGGGGGAGATAAACACGGTTTACATATCTATCTATCTATCTATCTATCTATCTATCTATCTATCTATCTATCTATCTATAAAAAGTCAAGGGGGTCTTTTTGACTCAATTCAAGTTGCATAAGACAGGTAATAATGCATATTGTTTTCTTCAGAGAAAAGGTTGAGGGAATTGGCAGCAAAGAATACTTGTTAAAATCCCTATATAAATGAGAAGTTTGAATTCAAGAAAATAATTTAAAATGTCGACACCATATTTTCTCTGAAACACAAAAAAAGGGAAAAAGGGAAATAAAAGTAAAATCACATTTTCCCTATATAAGGGAATTCTCCTGGTTAGTAAGAAGAGAAGGGTAATCCCCGAAGAGATATATAAAAAATTTCAAGAAACTTTTGAGGAAGTCATGTTAGAACTGTACAATGAAGTACTAGAATAAGTAAAAATGCCAAGTTCATGGACTGAGGCATTTATAAAATTAATTCCAAAAGAAGAAACAGACAATCAATTGATCCAAAACTATAGGCCAATTTCGCTGTTAAATGCTGACTATAAAATATCTATGACGATCATTGCGGAAAGACTTTAAAAATATTAAACAAAATTATTCATTCAGATCAAAACAAGTTCGTACCCAAGAGACAATTAAGAAATAAAACAAGAATTATAATGACTGTATTAGAATACCATGAAGCTCATCCAGAAAAACAATTAGCTTTAGTATTGGTAGATACGCAAAAAGCTTTTGATTAATTTAAATTGGCAGTTTCTTTTCACACAATTAGCTATTATGAAATTCAGAGAAAAATTTATTAGAATGATTAAGGCAATATATTCAAACCAGACAGCTAAAATAATGGTAAATGGAGATCTAATAGACAAAGTCAATATAAATAAAGGTGTCAGACAAGGATGCCCACTATCGCCTCTTCTATATATCTTCTCATTGGAGGTTTTACTAACATGGATTATTAGGGAAAAAGAGGAAATAAAAGGGTTAAAAATTTAAAAAGAAGAATACAAAACAGGCATTCACGGACGATATGGTTTTTTATAATAGAAGACCCTCTTGAAACAAGGACAGTATTAATTTAAGAAGTAGAGGAATTTGGTAAAGTTGCAGGCTTAAAAATAAATAAAAATAAAACAAAGATAATTACTAAAAATCTTACACCAAAGCAAAATGAGGAATAAGAGAGAGTATTGGAAATGCAAATAGTTAAAAAGGTAAAATATCTTGGAATCTGGCTAACGGCTAAATGTTCTACCATAAAAGAAGACAATTATTGAAAATTATTACAACAAATACAAAAGGACTTGGAAAATTGGGCTAAATTACAATTATCACTGAATGGAAGAATTGTGACCATAAAAATGAATATCCTACCAAAATGTTTATTTCTATTCCAAACTATACCAGTAAAATTAGGGAAAAATGTCCGTGGAACTAAATAAAATGATTTTAAATTTTATTTGGCTGGGGGAAAAAGCTAGGATAAAATTAAGATTACTAGAGGACTCTAGAATCAAAGGAGGATTTGACCTCCCAGATGGGGAGCTTTACTATCAGGCAGCAGCTGTAACATGGCTCAAAGAATGGATAATACTTCAAAATAAAAGAGTATTGATGATAGAGGGTCAGGATTTACAGCTGGGCTGGCATGCTTTTATCTGGGAGGGAAAGAACAACGCCCATAAATACTTCCAGAGACATCAGGTAAGAGGAGCCTTACTAGAAATATGGATGAAAATAAAATAAAAAACTTCTACACAAAAATTCCCAGATGGATATCAACCATGGAAGCAATTATCTACCCCAAGGTAACAGAGTGGAATAGGATATTGACATAGAAGGAGTTATTGGGTGGGCAAGGAAAACTTAAAAAAAATCAAATTAATTAAAACAAATTACAGGGAGTTGAATTAGCCCTGTGGCCATTCCTACAAATTCAAACAAGATACAAAAAGGACTTAGAATAGAACAGATTTCAAAATGAACAACAAGAACTGGACAAAATAGTAACAGGAAACAGAAGAAAAAATGATTACAAAAACATACAATTGTCTCTTAAAATTCAAAATGGAGGAGGAAACCGTGAAGGAAACAATAATTTGGGCTAAAGACTTTGAGTATAATATTGAACTGGAGCATTGGGGGAAAGTAATGGGGGGGGGAATTATAAATTGACAATGTCGGCATCCTATAAGGAAAACATTTACAGAATGTTTTATAGGTGGCATTTACCCCTGGCGAGATTGGCCAAAATGTTCCCAAATAGATCTCCAAACTGTTGGAAATGTAACCACCAACAGGGAACCTTCTGTCATATGTGGTGGATCTGTCCGAAAGCCAAAGAATTCTGGACCAAAATTCAAAAATGGTTAGAAGAAATAATAGAACAAAAAATTGGCATGAACCCTGAGCTGTTTCTTCTAGGAATAATAAATAAACAATATTAGTAAGGATATCCACTATTTAATGCTTCATATAATCGCTGCTGCCAGAATTTCATATGCCCAAAGTTGAAAACTAAAAACCATCAAAGGCAGAAACCATTAAAAAAAGGATGTTAGAATGCTCAGAAATGGACAAACTAACCATGGAACTAAGAGATGGAGAGGAAACGGGGTTCTACAAGTTCTGGAACAGGTGGTATAACCAGCTTGAAAAGAGATGTAAAATCAGTGCATGAGGAACACACAGCAAACACAAGGAAAAGAGTTGGCATATATTCAGAAAGCAACAGAGGTGGGAATATTGTATGTAGATGTATATCTTATAAAAATGAGAAAGTAAACAAAGAAGAATATGTATAAAATAATAGAACGGAAAATGGAAAACCTGAAATCGGAAAAAAGAAATACCGATAACAGAAAGCTGTGAAAGTGTGATTGTGATTTTAATGTTTAGAAAATGTCAAATAAAAAAAACAATTGAAGAGGGGAAGGGTAGATCTTGTATCCTTCTGGTGTTTCCTCTGTTCTTCCTGCCCCTGGGGGTTGATCCTGTTTTGTACAGTGAGGAGAAAACAATCATTCTGTATTCCTGAGCTTTTGATTAATTCCTTTTGACTGGTGATTTCTGGACAAGGCTCGTTGTATTCAATATTAATATGTTTGTCATGGAGACCCACAATTTCACTGGTCTTGATGGACCCTTCTAGCTAAGAGAGTTTGAGAGGCCTGGGACGGGTTCAGTATTGGCATTAAATAATAACTTGGCTGCAAGTATTAAGAAAATTTGGGATCAAAATATGCATCTGATGAAAGGATGGCTGACCTGAGGGTCTTGGGGTTCCTCTTTCTCCATAACATGGTTCCTTAGGTTTACAGATGCCAGGAGCTGGGGCCATAGGAAATGGAGAACTATATGGTAGCAGCGTGTGCAAAAATAGAAATGTTGAAATAGGGTGTGTGTTGGAGGGCATTTGCTATGTGACAATGTGGAAAGTCCCGGAAGTTGTGTGTTTGCGGTCTGAAGGTGTATAAGGCGAAGAGGAAGTGAGGGTCAAGGGGTCAATGGGTCTCAAGCTGTTCCTTTGGACTGGCTGGCCCTCAATGCAAGGTTATTGCAAGGTTAAGGCCTTATGTTTCCTATGCTTTACGGTCTGATAAATCTCTGGATCCTGCAGTGAGACTTTTGTGACGTCTTCAATTTTTATTAAGTGCATCTATGCTCCTGATCAGGTTTAACCTCTGGGAGTTTGTAGAAGGGCAACCCGCTCCTAGATCTGTAATATTTGAGCGGGGGGGGGGGGATAGGTATCAAAGTGTACAAACAGTTTCCCTGATATGATTGACTAACGTTTGACTAATGAAACTTGAAGTTTCTGTAAATATAGACATAATAAATGTCAATAAATAAATAATAAAGGCATGAAACGACTTGCTTTCATGGGTTGTGGGCACTCCAACACTGGGTTTTCCCCCCCTTTGTCTGAAATGCTATAGGCTTGAGCAGGTAGTTGGACTAGAAGACCTCCAAGGTCCCTTCCAACTCTGTTCTTCTGTTATTCTGCATTGATTATGCTTTGGAGAAGAGGATGACTCCCTCTTCTTTGTGGCAGTCCCTTAGAGATCGGAACACTGCTGTCATGTCATTCCTAGTCCTTTTTTCCATTAAATTAGACATTTCCAATTCCGGCAACTGTTCCTCAGACGTTTTAGCCTTCAGTCCCCTAATCAATTTTGTTCATCTTCTCTGCACTTTCTCTAGAAGCTTTTTTATATTGTGGCAACCAAAACTGGATGCCATATTCCACGTGTGGTTGTACTATGGCATTGTAAAGTGGCACTGCATTTCATGTAAACTTGATTCAATCTCTCTTATTAATACAGCCTAGGACAAGATTGGGGTCTTTGGCAGCTACAGCCCACCGCTGGCTCCTATTCGCTTGATCGTGCATTAGGACTCCAAGATCCTTTTCACAGTTACTTTGTTGGGCCAGGTACCACCTATTCCACACTTCTGCATTTGGGTTTTCTTGCCTTAATGTAAAACCTTACTTTTCTCTACATTGAAGGTCACCTTGTTAGAAAGGGCCCAGGTTCTTGAGCCTAACTTCTGGAGTGTTGACTATTCCAGCAGGTTTGGTATCATATGCAAATTTGATGAATTTCCCTTCTATGCCCTTGTCTAAGTCATTGATGAAAATATTGAAGAATTCTGGGGCAGAGCCTTGGAGCACCCCACCGCTCACTTCCCTCGTGTAGATGTGGTTCCATTAAGGACTACACCTTGAGGGCCACTTGAAAGAAGCTTTTCTGTTGTCATCATCTTTGACTTTTGTAGCAAGCCGTTGTTTGTTCTGAGTCTTACCTTTCCCGAGTTCAGCTTTGCAGGTTTGGGCTATTTGCTGATATTCTGCCTTAGTTATGTGACCCTCTTTCTTTTTTATACTTGTTTCATCTTTGTTTTTCAGTTTATCAGAGAGTTCTTTGTGCAGCCATGCTGGTTTCTTTTGATCCTTCCTGGATCGGGATGCTCTGTGCAGAGTCACTCATGCCCTCGCCCTTTTTTATTATTTTTATTATTATTCATTGAATTTATAGGCTGCCCAATCCCGAAGGACTCTGGGTGGCTTACAAAGAAGGAGGAAAAAAAAAGAAAAAAGAAAATAAAAAGAATGGTTTAAAATTCACAACACATGCATTCGTTCTCATCGGGGCTGGACCTTAACAATGAGGTCAACAGCCCCAGGCCTGCCAGGACAGCCAGGTTTTAACAGCTTTCCTGAAGGCCATGAGAGTGGGTGAGGTCCGGATCTCCGGGGGTAGCTGGTTCCAGAGGATCGGAGCAGCCACAGAGAAGGCCCTCCTCCGGGGCCCCACCAGCCGACACTGACTGGCTGACGGCATCCGAAGGAGGCCCAATCTGTGGGATCTTATCGGCCATTGGGAGGTATGTGGCAGTAGGCGGTCTCGCAGGTACGCTGGTCCTAAGCCATGTAGGGCTTTAAAGGTAATAACCAACACCTTGAATTGTGTCCAGAGACCAATTGGTAGCCTGTGCAGCTCGTGGAGGACAGGTGTAACATGGGTGTACCTCAGTACACCCAATATTGCTCGCGCGGCTGCATTCTGGACTAGCTGTAGTCTACCCGCTCTACAAGGGTAGCCCCATGTAGAGCGCCCTTTCTCGCCTGGACTACTGTAACGCTCTCTATATGGGGCTGCCCTTGAAGAGCACCTGGAAGCTTCAACTGGTCCAGAATGCGGCTGCACGGGTTGTCATGGGGGCACCCAGGTGCTCCCATGTTACACCCCTTTTAGGCGGCCTGCACTGGTTGCCGGTTGTCTTCTGGGTGCGATTCAAGGTACTAATTATGACCTTTAAAGCACTCCATGGCTTAGGCCCAGGGTACCTGCGAGACCACCTACTGCCACCGGTAGCCTCCCACCGTCCAATGCAATCCCACAGAGTTGGCCTCCTCAGGGTGCTGTCGGCCAGACAGTGTTGGCTAGCGACCCCCAGGGGGAGAGCCTTCTCTGTGGGAGCGCCTTCCCTCTGGAATGAGCTGCCCCCGGAGCTTCGTATAATCCCCGACCTCCGGTCCTTCCGACGCGCCCTAAAAAGTTGGCTTTTCCAGCAAGCCAGCCTGGCCTGAACAAAACAAATCAAATTATTGATTACTGTTAATTTTAATTTTAATTTTTTTAAAAAAATGTCATTGTCAATTTTAATTGGGTTTGGGATATTCTATTTAATTTTTTTAAACTTTTGTATTATGTTTCTTTTAATGTTGTATGCTGCCCTGAGTCCTTGGGAGAAGGGCGGCATATAAATCGAATAAGCCTAGACCTATTACTTGAGCTTGCATAATGTTGAATTCAAATAATACATAGTCACGTCCCACAAGGTCCCTGTTACTTCAACATCTTCTATCATTTCATCTCTGTTATAGAGAATTAAATCCAGTGTAGCCGATCCTCTAGTTCTCTTCTCTTCCTTTTGGGACACAAATTAGATTTGTCAGGAATCTATTTGATCTTCCACTAGGTTTGTCTCCCTGTTGATGTCAGAGTAGTTGAAGTCCCCAGTACAATTGTGGTGTGCTTCCTACGTATCTCAGTTAACTAATTATCAAAAATCTCATCTATTTCTTCTGCTTGGTTGGGTGGTCTGTTGCATACACCTATGGTAACGTCATTGTTTTTTCCTTTTATATTGACCTAAATACATTCAAGATGTTTTTAACCATTATTCTGTTGTATTTTTGTTGAGCTATAGTTGTTTTTTATATATAGCACAGTTCCGCCTCCTTTTATTAGGTCTGTTTCTTTTAAATAATTTAACTCCCCCCAGTTGTATATTCTATTCATAGGGTTCATCCCACCAAAATAGATATGTCAGATATCAAGTGTAATTTATCAACAAATGTCTACACTGTCCTTTTCATCTGGGTGATTTACAATAAAAATACAGTGTTAAGACATGGAAGAATGAGAAAATGTTTTCCATGGCCAATAATTTTTCATAAAATTCATGTATGATAATTTTACCATTAACCTCTGCTACTGAAGACTTTGGGAAGATTTAGAATTTGTTAATGCTGGAATATAAGTGTTTTTCCCCCTTGTGTAGAGTTGGGAGCACTTTCTGAAAAGCTGAGCCATTGCTTAATTTGTTTGTTGTTACCATTGCAATACAAAGTTCACAAAACTTTCATAAAGTCCTCTTTTAGCTATCAAGGTCATATTCTTGTTCCTCTTCACAAGTTCCTCTTCACAAGTTCCTCTTCACAAGTTTCTCTTCACAAGTTCTGTAATAAAAAGCATAAAGGAGGAAGGGATAGTAGTTCAGAGAAGTCAGAGAAATAGCCCAAGTGCTGAATTGACTGTTACTGGCTGGGAGATTTCCTGAAGAGCCATGAAGGCCTGGTTGCTCCTGGTCACTTCGTTTCTTCTCTGGCCAGGCTGCTCTTCTCAAAATGGTAAGTTAAGAATAGAAACCAAAGGGTTGCCAAGGGAAACAGTTTCTGATGCAGCCATCAAAGGACCAGTTACTTTGGCAAAACCAAAGGGTTCAATTTTTCATTTGTGGCTTTCTGGACATTTGTAATACCAGATTCTTTAAGAATATCATGGATTTATAATTCCAATCCCCTTTTCAAATACAAGATTTTTTAGCACATGATTTGTGAATAGCAAAATACTTTGCATCAGTATTATAATTCACACCCATTTTGAGGGACGTTTTCAGTTAATAAAGAACTTGATATGATAATAACCAAGTGATTACCATGTCTAAGATGAGGCTTCCTAGGTCAGAGTGATGGAAATTATAGAGATGTATTTCAGTTGGGTTTATATCAGGATAAATACAAAGAACTTAGTAGATCTTAATTCACAATGATTGTATCCTTCACAAGAAGACAAGCGTGATAATATTGACAAGATATTGAAGCTAAGACTATATTTGCTGATATTAATATTAATAGCCATACTTCTGAGGCAATCATATATTTATCACTGTGTTTAATGGTTGCAAAAGTCATTCATAAAGGAAAAGAAAGAGGAGAACTGATCTTAAAATATTGAAGAGAACATAGAAGGTATTCCTGTCCCAATAAATGTAAAATTAACTGGTAACTAATTGTCATGAGAAGTTGTGAATGCTACCCAATTTCAGACTCTTTCAAATTCACTAGCTGAAGGGTTAGAGACAATTATTTGAGAATTATTTTCTTCCCGATTCTGCCCAGCATGGCTGATTTGAAATGTATATTTTGCTTTCTTTATACAGTATAATATTTGTGTGTCTCTTTTTTTTGGCAAAAGTGACATAAAACAGGGTCATGTTACTGCAGGACTCTATAAATGACTATAAATGCAATGAAGTTGCCTAACGTCCAAAGTGTAGTCATGCCACTATTGGGGTGGGCAACTGTCAGAACTTCAAATCCAAGTTGTAAATATCCCCTTTTGGAACTTAGAAGGTCACTAAGCAATAAGTCAATAGTCAAGGACTACCCGTAGTGTGGATTAAGTGTGTAGCAGGTCTTGGTTCACTAGTTTAGACAAAAGTGGGAGCTAATTGTCTAGGAGGGAAATTTGTTATCTCACAGTGCATAAGAATAGATAGGAAGAGCAAGCTTATCGAATAATTTAATGTAAATATAATTTCAGAATGTGAAGAACCAGATGAGATTGACTTTGGGGAGGTTGTGAGCTCTGAGAAAGCCAAGTACCTGGAAAATGACCAAGTGCAATACAGGTGCGACCCTTCCTACGTCTTGGAGGGACCTGAATGGATTCAGTGTAATGGACAAGAATGGACCCCTCGCCCACCAAAGTGCTTGGGTGAGCCATCATATTTTCTGTGACTAGTGTAAACCTGGGAGAAAACGTGGAATTCATCCGACAGGAGAAGAATTGCAGTTGACCAATTTTTTGAGAAGCAGCTTTTATTTGGATCCAGGTTTTTCCTCTGAACTGAAGGCAAAGCTGTCCTGGTGTCAGCTTTTTCTTTTGCAATCGGGAGAAATGAAACTGTGTCTCATTTTTCCCAATTCGTTTGAATGAGCCAGGAAATCAGTTGATTTGAGTGGTTTGAACTTTAACTTTGCTGTTGTTTAACCTATTAAAAGTTTTTATTTCATATAAGTAATACATGGAAGATCAATTGGATTGCAAATAGATGTGCAAGCATACAAATTCTGGACCTGCTTTGTAAGGGGGTGGGTGGGTGGGATTATTATTGTTGCAATAGGTTTGTCAGTGTTCAATTAGAGGGGATAGAATATGCACTTTTCTCCTTTTTTAATTTACATTTTTAAATGGTTTTGCCGAGTTTTGTCTCTGTTTATTTTTTCTCTTTTGAATTTTACATTTCAACCTTTTGAATGAAATAAAATTGTAGGAAAAAGTGAAATCAAGGGAAGCAATCTTCTTTGCTTAGATAAGTCGAGAAGTTTTGGATCATATTTCAATAGAATATGGAATACTCCAGGGGTCTGAAATTTTGTCCCATTACAACTCAGTCAACTCAAAAGGTCTTTGCAGAAGATTCTGAGTTGGGCTCTTTGTTCTTAGCTTGAAATAAACTTATAATGTTTATACAAGACCATCTGTTTGTGGATGCTCCTACAAGTCAGTCCTCTGGGATATGTCTAAAGTCTATCGTAGAATCATAATTTGTTTATCATTAACTAGATGATTACCTGGCATTGCCCGGGTGTTTATTTATCCCAATCTTGTATTAGACAGGAAAAAAGAATGAATTACATCTATAATGTCAAATCAAAGCAATTTTTAACGAGCTTTTAAAAGTATAAGTACATTATGCAAATTATAAAGTAAAATATTATATAAATTAAGTATAATATTAATTTAAGACAAAGCTTGATTTTGTCCCAGGCCTAGGCCTGAGTTGGAGCAAAGGATGATCCTGGGAACACAGGCGGAAACTGTTCCCTGTGAGACTGGGCCGCCGCGGTGAGGTGGGGGCGGGCGATCTGCTTCGGCCATGCCGTACTCAATCAAAGGCCTCTGTACTGGCCTAATCAGGCTCCCTTCATAGTGCTTCTGTGCTCCCTTCATAGGCCTACTGCTGTACACACACAAACACACACAAACACACACTACTGATTACCTCCTGCCCTCTCCCGTTCCCCTGCCATGCACGCCTCTTTCCCACCCTGTCTACGATCCTGACACTTTGCCCCAAATCCATCAGGCATTTCCCCATTGGTCCACTTAAGGGTGAATTTCACGACTGGCTTTCCAGAGGAAGCGGCGAAGAAAGTGACCTCCCAAACAATTGCTGCTCCAGGATGCCACCCTCGCTCTCCTCAATGACCTATGCTGCAACGCACACACACACCAGGGGTGTGTGTGTATGTATATATATATATATAATAGTGTGTGTGTGTGTGTGCGTGTGCGTGTGCGTGTGCGTGTGCGTGCTATAATTTGGTTTATTTGATTTTTGACTGGAACTATCAGTTGTGATTTACAAAGCAGGCTGATTTTCTTGGTGGTGGAAATGAGGGAAACCAATGAACAAATTACTTCCCTTCAGAAGATCTACCTTCTTTTCTGTTTTTTAGCACCCTGCAGTATCTCAAGGCGACGGCTAGCAGCAAAAAAATTGTTTGTGTTTGGGAGTCAAAGAAAAGCTCGGCTTATTCAAAGTAATCAGAGCCTCCAATTTCAGTGTGATGAAGGATATGTGCTTGTGGCTCCATCAGTCAGAAAGTGTGTTGACGGTTACATGGATTTCCCATTATGCATCTCTGGTAAGCATGCTGTCAATATGTTGGATTCCTCTGGAATTGTAACTAATTAAAACAATTAAGATAACATAATGAATATGAACATTTGCTTCTAAAGTCCCATTCTTTTAAAAATGATTTAATATTCACTGAAATAATTCACATCTTTTCTTGGAATTTTAGTAGTTGTACTCTAAAATAAAAAACCTGAAGCACATTTATCCAAACATCTGAATTGTTTCTAAGGTTCAATCCAAAATCCTGAACTACAGCTAAGAACTATGATTCCATGTGGTTGAAGGTATGCATAAAATTACAAAGGTTGCATACAACATGCTGATGCCATATCATTAAAGGAGTCCCATATTTTGCCTGATGAAAAATATATTTTCTTTTAAATTGGTTGTGTGAATTTATCATATGGTCAATGTTAATATGGAACTGGGTGGGATTATGATTTTATTTAATAAATCCATAGGTTCCAGAACATTTAGGTGATGAAGGATATTTTATTATTCTTTATTTGCAGACATTTAATTTTCAGATTGTTATAATAATTTTTATTATACAAAAATTAGTTCAGAAGATTTTTTTTTTAATTGTCACGCTGCCCCTTCTTCATTTATATGTAGGTGGAAGCCTAAATCTTGTGCATTCCCAACATCTTAGAAATATTTCTGCTAAGAAACATACCTATAAAATAATCAGAAACTAGTATCAATTGAATAAGCAGATAAATTGTTAGCATGTTGTTTAAAATAAGTGAAACAATAATATATAAAATTTGAAATGTCTACATACGATGGCCTGAGAATTACTGACATTACCATGCATTTATTTTATTATCTCTATTTATTTGTAATTATTAATTTAACTGAATATTATCCTTTACGGTCCTTAATGGAGAGTGATTATGTGACAATCTTGCAAGGTAGACCCACACAGGACGAATGATCAGATTAGCTAATTCTAATTTTCTATAGTTACACCAATAGAATTCTGTCATCCTTTACAGCCCTTGAATCTGGGAGGGCCTCTTCTGAACAGCTTTCCCTGCCTATTCCTGATGTGGGCAAAGTTATCTTTTATCTGATAGTTCCCTTGGCTGCCTTTCTTTTCATTTCCCCCAATGTCACTTCTACCTACCCTTGCATCATATATTTATGCCAATACCTGGCTCAACATAGAACAAAAATAATAGGAGTGAAGAGTGGGGGGGGGGGAGGGAGAGAGAGGGAGGGAGGGGGAGAAATAGATTGTGAGCAGTTGGGCATATTGTCCCAAAGGTGCTTTTTCAAAAGACTACTGGACTTTCTTTGCTTTTCCTTGAAGAGGTTTCACTTCTCATCCAAGAAGCTTCTTCAGTCTGGAGAGTTGGGTGCATTGTAGCCCTGTTGAGAATGTAGGTAGTGTTTTGATGCCAAAGTTTCACAAATACTTAACTTGCTTATGAAATAATTTCACTTTAAAAATAGCTAGTAAGTATCTGATTTTATTGGGGAAAAAAGGCCAGAATCTGTAATAATTTTAAATCAATTTCTTTGTAATTATTATTTTAAGGAATGTATCCACTTTATCTAGCATTTCCTGGCCTATTGGTATTTTTTGTTCTCTATTTAATAGAAACAGGAAAAAACTGCGAGGATCCACCCAGGATTGAGAACGGAAACATTATTCCTTTATCTGAGCAGCAGTACAGATCTGGCTCTTCAGTAGAATTCAGATGCCAAAAGAATTACATCATGGAAGGCCAGAAGAGATCTTTTTGCAATGATGGGGCCTGGACAGAAGCCCCCAATTGCCTCCATAAGCAGAAATGAAAGAGAGCCTTGTGCAATGAAAGACACACCCTTTGGCTCAAGTTTCATGGCTCAAGTAGTGCAAAAGCCTGAGACTTTTCCCAAAAGGCTGCTCTTTCGTTAATGAAGGGTATCCACAGAGTAATATTTTCATATCAGTAAATGGCACAGCAATTGCTTTTGCTGGCAATAAACTCCATGGATGAGCTACTGCATATTTCTATTTTTAAAGAATTTATAAACTCTTACCATACCAAGATTGTTTAATCTCAGTGCTGGTGAGCTGAGTTGTTTTTTAGCTCAGCAGAGGCCTGGCAATCCTCTCTGCCACGCGAATCAGCTGAGCTTAAAAACAAGGGAATATAAGACAGGGAACGAGGGGGGTGGGAGGGCAGGGCCAACCCTTTATTTGCCGGTTCTCTGGGTCACTCAAAATTTCCGCTACCGGTTCGCCTGAACTGGTCCGAACCGGCTGAATATGGGAATATGGGAATTTCCCACCTCTGAAATGGGAAAAGATACAAGTCCTATGAGCCCCAACACAGAGCATTTGAAGGCCTGATCTCTTTCCCTGGTCACCTTTAACTGAGAGTATAACCTCAGGCAGGAATGGAACCACTGCAATGTGGAGCCCCTAATCTGCAACCTACAAGTGGTTGAAAACATTACTGGGATCAACAGTGGAACTGAATAGCAAGTATGAGGAGAGGAAATAGGGGGTCTGTTATTCCCACTTCCCTTATTGTAACTCTCTGTTGTCTCTTTAGATACAAGGCGGAAATCCAGGTCAGATTATGATATTGGACTAAAACAACAACATTTAATGACAGGTTCATCTCTGATGTTAGCAGAGACTAAAGCAAAGCAATTGAACTCATAGAATACTCAGAATTTTGGAGGTGCCTTACTTTTTTTCTATCCCCTTTCTTCTAGAAAAGGGCTGTGATTATGTCGATATAGAAAATGGAAGAATGGAAAATCATGATGAACAATTTCCAAAAAGGGAAGGAGAAACATTTCGGTTTTATTGCTATAATGGTTTTCTGCCTAAAAGCAAACGTCAAACCTTGCAAACAGTGAGATGCACCAATTCCGGCTTTGAACCAGAACCGAAGTGTTTCAGTAAGTAATTTCATTTCATTTCATTTCATTTACTTTATTTGTATGCCGCCCTTTTCCCCTTTGCCAAATCCAGGCAAACCAGGCGGGGGAGATGCTATCCTGATCTTGCTTTAACCTTAAAGAAGTATCGTTCTACAGAGATCTCAGCCTGTTCTTGGGTTCTTCTGCCTCCTGGGATGATGCTTCCTCTTCTGTCTCTTCTCAAGGGACCCTAAAGGTTGTTCTGGAGCCTACAGTTTGCAAAGGAATGTGTACTAAAACTTTACATGTTTAAATCTGAGTCTTTTATAAAACATAAAAATAGGTTGCTTCCTCATCAGCTTCCTCCTCTCTTTACATCTTATCATCTCTATGAATTTGATATCATGCGTAGAACCATCAATGCTGAAACCAAATTGCTCTTTTTTGCTTTTAGAAACATGTGATCCTCCTCTACGTTTTTATCACGGCCACTTCATTAATCCTCACCGGAACAAGTACACGGAAGGTGACAGGATTGCATTTGTTTGTGATAAGGGATATTCTCCTGCAAACCAGCCATCAACATCCACTTGCACTCAGAATGGCTGGTCACCTGCTCCAAGTTGTGCCTTGCCAGGTAAGTTCAGGAATGTTTGCTAAAAATGCCTTGAAATTGCTTATTGTGCTTAAATAATGTCATGTGATGCCACTGTGACGATGTGAGTTTGACACCACTGACCCAGCTGCTTCGTTGGTTGCCATCCATTAATAACATCTGTTCCCCATGTTCAAGTCTGTCAAGATCCTTCTGGTTCTTGGATTTATCCTCTGGGGTATTGGCTATTCCTCCCAGCTTCCTCGTCATCTGCAAATTTGATGAGTTCTCCTTTTATTCCCTCATCTAAATAATTTATGAAGATGTTGAAGAGTCCTGGGCCTAAGACAGAGCCTTGGTTCCATTAAGAACTGCATGCTGAGTGTGTTTTATCAGCCAGTTGCAAATGGTGGTGATGCTGCCTATCCGACATTTTTCTAGCTTATCGAGAAGTAGGTTGTGGTTTACTTTGTCAAATGCATTACTGAAATTCACATATACTATGTCCATGGCATTTTGCCATGTCACTTTGTCAAGGAATGAAATAAGCTTTGTTTGGCATAATATTACTCCTTGTTGTATCATGCATGTATTTAATCAACATTCTCAATCAACAATCTGTTTTCACTGTAAATGAAAATATATTCAAAGCACACTGATTTTCTCATTTGCCCCCTCCCTTCCTCCTTGTAGATGCCCCCCCCCAGAAGTAACCCAAAGCCTTCATGAAAAATAGTCTAATTACAATACAATAGCAGAGTTGGAAGGGACCTTGGAGGTCTTCTAGTCCAACCCCCTGCCTAGGCAGGAAACCCTATTCCATTTCAGACAAATATCCAACATCATCTTAAACACTTCCAGTGTTGGGGCATTCACAACTTCTGGAGGCAATTTCTGTTCCACTGATTAATTGTTCTCACTGTCAGGAAATTTCTCTTCGGTTCTAAATTGCTTCTTTCCTTGGTTAGTTTCCATTCATTGCTTCTTGTTCTACACTCGGGTGCCCTGGAGAATAGTTTGGCTCCCTCTTCTTTGTGGCAACCCCTGAGATATCGGAAGACTGCTATCATGTCTCCCCTGGTCCTTCTTTTCATTAAACTAGACCTACCCAGTTCCTGCAACCGTTCTTCATATGTTTTAATCTCCAGTCCCCTAATCCTCTTTGTTGCTCTTCTCTTCCTAGAGTCTCCACATCTTTTCTACATCATGGAGACCAAAACTGAATGCCGTATTCCAAGTGTGGCCTTCACTTCAAGTAATCTTGAAGTGTTAATACCACTTTATAATGCCTTGGTAAGGCCACACTTGGAATACTGCATTCACTTTTGGTTTTGGTTAATTACAGGAAGAGTGAGGAAGTTCAGGGTCAAAATGGACAAAGGTCCATTTTTAGGAAGCAGAACATATTCAGATATTTTGTTCCAGCCTTGTCACCTTGTCTTATACCAATCATAAAATCTGTTCCAGACTTCAAAGTATTCTGATTCCCCTTTATTTTTTAGTTCAAGAGTGAGCCTATCTGCTTCCGCATAGGCCAAAGTTTTTTTGAATATATCTAACTCTGATGACGTATTTTCCTTTTTCTAATTTAATGGGAATGTTCTGAAACAGAAAAAGAAATTTTGGCACTATGTTCATCTTTATGACTTCGATCCTACCCATCAATTGTAGGTTTTTCCACCTTTCTAAGTTTTTCTTAGTTTTATTGATCAAATTAATATAGTTGTCTTCTTTGATGGACACACACCTCACTGATAAATGTATACCTAGATATTTCACTTTTTTGACAATTTGAATACCCAATTTCTTTGTTAACTCCTCTTTCAATTCGGATGTCCTATTTCATTCTATTTAAGTACAATGACAATAAAGATTATACTTTTAACCAACATTTTAGTCTTTGTCATATTTATCTTTAGACCTTTCCCATAATTCCTCAATAAGTTTCCTACCAGGATTTAGAGGATCCTCTAACACGCATTCTATTTGTGCAAGATGTGAGCAATTATTAATAGAAAGTGGGTAATAAAATCAACAACTCTTTGTGGGCAGATCACATTTATATCAAAGTAATTGCTATCCATTTTATCACAGCTCTGACTAAGGTCCTAGACCAGGGGTGTTAAACTCAAGGTGCTTAGATATGGCTTGCAGGGACAGCCTGGAAATAGAAAAAGGACAGCCCCCCCCCCCCGATGCCTCTGCAAGCAAAAATGGGGCACGGGGAAGGCTGCACATGGCTTCCCAGCACCCCGTTTTCACTGACAGAGGGCTCTCAAACTAAAAACAGAACAAAAGGAGAGATGTTTCCCCTTTCGCCTTTGAGCATGCAAAAAGGGACAGGAAAGGAGAAAGGAGAAAGAAAAAAAAAGATGGGAAGAGAGCAAGGAAGGAAAAATAAGGCAAGAGGGGAAGGATGTGAAGGAAAAAGAAGAAAAGAGAAGGAAGGAAGGAAGGAAGGAAGGAAGGAAGGAAGGAAGGAAGGAAGGAAGGAGATTATAATGAGAGTGAAGGAGAGTCTCAGGGAAGTCCTGGGTGAGCCCTTGGCCACCACAGGTGCCCCCCCCCCAACATGAGTTCCATGTCAAGCCCACCCCTGGCCATGCCCACCCCAATAATGCCCACCGTGACTACGCCCCCTGGCCACATCACCTCCAATGTCAAACACAACCTTCATTGCTGCCCTCAATGAAATCAAGTTCAAAACTTCTGTACTAGATGGTGAACCTTGTAAAGTTGAAAGACAGTAGCAAGGTAACGTAGTAATCATTTTCTGCCTATTAGTTAAACAAGCTATATGACAGTGTTGCTTTTAAAAAACAAGAATTAGTTTTAGCATTTCGCAGTGTAGTTCCTTATGAATATGCTTAAAACCTGTGCATGTACCATCAGGATTGTTGATGGATTATTTATCTAATATAGAGGGAGGATGTGGACATCCACCTGCTGTGGACAATGGAGACATTGTGGAGACACTCAAGGAAACCTACGTCCAGTCTGAAAGTGTAACTTATCAGTGCAAAAATCTCTACAGAATGGAAGGATCTGCAAGAGTGACTTGTCAAAATGGCCATTGGTCACAAACACCAGCATGTATAGGTATAAGTAATATCTATAATTCTTTATAGAGTCGTCCTTTATAAACAAAAATAGTACTTTGGGAAAGAAATCAATTTCATGATATGAGAGCTGCTGTGTGAGAATGTTAGTGTCAGGAGGTGTTTTACTGACTCATAAGGGAATTGGAAGCTATAGTATTGTGAGCCAAGATAAAGTAACTGCCTCAGAATGGAAAATTGTACAAGATCTTCTGCCATTTACAAGTGTCCTCCTCTAGGCCAGGGGTGTCAAACTCAAGGCCCACAGGCAGAATCCAGGCCACGGGCTGCTTAGATCTGGCCTGCGGGGCCAGCCTGGAAATATCAAGGAATTGGCCTACAGGGCCTCTGCCGGCTGAAAACGGGTCATGGGGGGCACACAGGGGGTCTCACACGCCCATTCTCTGCCTGCACGGCCTCCTGCAGCACTTTGCCAGTGAAAAACAGGCCATGTTGGGGGGGACACACACACAATGTTATGAGTGGTTATATGGTAAGATGTATGATCCACCTTTTGATTGGTATCACCAACCCTTCCCCATTGCTCCGGTGGAAAGGCATCCCATGCCTCAGAACCCTCAACGAAGGCTGAGTTAGAAGGACTAACGGAAGCCATAAGGAGGTTTTTAAAAAGTAAAAATTAATTTACTACAGTAATGCCTTACCTCTCTCCCCAATGAAGTTTTATTGCTTCTCTTAAGGAAAGGAAACTAAGAGTGTTTTATAGTTGAACAGTGTCTGAGATGGAAATATTTGAGAGTGAAATATAGCAGTTACTATCCCAAAGACAAAACCCTCTTTGGAATTTTAAAAAGATGAGTTAGAAAATCCAGGTAAGTATTTCCTTCATCTTCACCTGAAAATATCTGCAAACACCTCTGCACGCCCAGTACTAAAAAAGCAGGATGGCAGCGCCTATGGCTCCGCCAAGAGAACCAGTTTTGGGGGGTGGCAGGCCGAGTTACTACCGACTTGGCCGAACTGGTCCAAACCAGTAGGAACCCACTTCTGGCTACAACTCAAAAATAAGGGGAGTCCCTGACTTAAAACCATTCGTTTAGTGTCTGTTCATGCCACCATGGCCACCCCCACCCACCCCCACCCCCCAGCCATTCCCCACCACTACCCTTTGCCCTCCAAGGTCAATGAAATCACGTTTGCTACCCCTGCTCTGGGCCTTCTGGGTTTGCCTCAAAGCCTGGCTTAGCCAACTGGCTTGGGGCCATGATGGAGCTCTTTACCCTGGACGTGATTGGTGGACTAAGAAAGAAGATTCCACCCATGTGGTGCTTATGCTTCCTAGTTTTAGTCAAGCTCTATTAATTTTAATGTTTATAATTTTTTTAAAAAATTCTATTCTTGCTTTTATTGTGTTGCACACTATCCAATCACGTCAATACTGACATGGATAGCACAACATCCAATACAGCTACACAATTTATTAATGCAGAGTTTTAATAATTATTAATGGAAAATGAGTAATAAAATAAGAACTCCTTGTGGGGCAATGACGTTTATTCCAAAGCAATTGTTATTCATTTAAATACAGATCTGAGTTTAGGTATTAAGAAAGTAATGACACTATATTATCTGAATTTGAAAGATAACACAAGGACAACACTAGTAATCATTTTCTGTCTATCAATTAATGACATTGTTGCTTTTTTAAAATAAGAATTAATGTAATTTTCAAATATAATTTCTTATGAATATGCTTAAAATGTGCATTTATGTGTCTCCACTGACATATTTGTCATCATGAGGAGTGTTGCTCAACAGATTCTGTATCTATTATAGATATTGAAGGAAAATGTGGACGTCCACCTCCTGTGGAGAATGGAGACATTGTGAACACACCCAAGCGAATCTATTTACAGTCTGAAAGTGTAACTTATCAGTGCCAAAATTTCTACACAATGCGAGGTTCTCCAAGAGTGACTTGTGAAAATGGCCGTTGGTCACAAACACCAACATGTAGAGGTAATACCTATAATTCTTTATTGATATATTCTTTATAGAGAAATATAGTATTTTGGGAATGGAATAAATTTCATGACATCAGAGGTGTTATGTCAGTATGTTAGTGCCAGAAGATCAGGGGTGGGCTCCTAACAGGTTTATTACCAGTTCGCGGAGAGGATGCTTTGCACATGCGCTGCTCACTTTGCTTGCGCACACGCCCCCACCGTATGTTGCTGGGCATGTGCAGTTGACTGAAAACTGCTCTGCGCATACACAGACACATGCCAACGGTGGCAGAATGGACCAGGGTACCGGTTCAGGGGCGTGGTAGGCCTGGGTCGCGGTCGGTTCCAGCGACCCATGCTGCCATACCATTACCGGTTCGACTGAACCAGTCCGAACTGGTAGGAACCCACAACTGCAGAAGATATTTTAGTTTCTTGTTATTGAATTAGAAGTGGTATTATGATGAGCCATTATAAAGTAACTTTTTCAGGGAGAAACTGCTTCATAATGGAGACTTGTACAATATCTTTTGCCATTTACAAATGTTGCCCTTATTTTGTGAAACCTTCCTGGTGAAATTCTGCTTTCCCTAAGATACATTTCATAACAGACTCTTTTGTTTTTGCCGGTGGCATGATTGAAAAAAATTGAAATTTTAGTTTACTAGAGTTCAGTACGTAATTTTTCTTTTTCTTTTCATAGAAGAGATCACAGGGCCCTCCATCATCCCCATCATGCCATTTTCATCAATCAATCAATCATTCCTTGAACAAAAAATAACAAAAAGCCACGTTTCCCAACAATCTACTAAGCCTCTTTTGGAATAATAGTATTAGTTGAATTTCTAGGGAACTAAAATTATTAAATTTGGAAGAAGGGAAGGGGACTGAAATGTTTTTCTCCTTCCTTTTACACATGTAACATTGTCTTGCTTAAAAGAGGTTTAGTTCATGACTGATAATTAGTTCATAAGAGACAAAATAGAAAAGGGAGACATCCATTTATATACTGTAGATCTGTAATCATTTTAGCCTATTGCAACATAGAATTTTCAACCTAAACCTTAATCTCTTTATCAAAGGAATTCTTCAGTGTCAAACTTTCTATGTTTCATCTGATCTGTGTCCTTTTGCAGTTGCTTGTACAGCAAGTGAAGAAGATATGAGAGAACGTAATATAAGGCTGAGGTGGCCCAAAAGGGATACACTATATGTTCCGGATGGAAATGTAGCGGAATTTGTATGTTTAAGAGGCTATAGACCACATCCAACTTCTGGACCATTCAGAATTCATTGTGTGGAAGGGAAATTTGACTATCCGTATTGCACTCGGTATGTATATTTTCAGAAAAATACTTTAATTCACTAAAGTTAACATTTATTTTCCTTGTCTATATCTATATACTATATATCTATATCTACAGTATGCATCAAAAATCACTTAAAATATTTTAAAGGCCAATGTCTGGCAGTTAAAATTGTGGATGTGGTTTCTAAGGCAACTCGGCTTTTTGGTATTGCTGGAGTGCAGCTCCCAGTATCCTTCTCTCGGACTGTGTCGTCTGAGAATAATGAGAGTTTGTTTATTCATTGCATTTGTATTCTATCTTTTCTCAAGTGTTTCCCCTGTGAGGATCAATTAAAGGTTTGGTAACATCGACTTTCCCCCTCCTGTTTTCGAAATCTTTGGCTTTGGGATCATTCTGACTGTCACAGTTGATATCCTAAAATATCAAGAATTAATAAACAGTCTTTAAATGTGTTACATGTTATTGTAAAAAAGGAGAATATTGCCCTGTGACAGAATGATCTACAATTTTTGAGTCGCTTGAGTAATTTTAAGTAATTGGTTTAACAAATTGAAATGCTGACATTTCAGAGCCTTCTTGCCCATGTATGGAATCAATTTAATATCATAAGGCTGCATTTTGCTGTAGATCAAGATCTATCAGTTTAAAAAAGAATTATATAAAATGTAGAGGTGCAAATTTATTTCTTCATTCTTCACATTGTATTTTACAGATTCTGACTAAAGGAACAACAGAACATGTACACCATTCTTTGAGCCAGAAGATGAATGTCAGAAATCATTTATCCTTCTCCTGAAAGATGACCACATTAAACTGTATTGTCTATAGCTACCAACAATGTATCTGAAGATAAAAGTCTGCTTTGTAGAAACCAAATTTTACCAACTGGGAAAAGGTTAACATTTAAAAACAAGTCTATAAACTATCTTTAATATACTCCTAATATCCATCTAGAATGAGGATTATTTTTAATATACATTTTATCTGTAAACATTTGATTAATCTGAATGATGAGTGCACAGGCTATCTTAACACAATAAAAATAGATAATTGTAATTAGCTTTTTTAGCTTATAGAAGTGCTGAGTTCTTTAAAAAATAAAAATAAATTAAAAATGTTTCTTTCACCAAACAATTTGTAATGTATTTTATAAAGAAACAGAGGACGCATACAATAAACTCTCCAATTCACAGTCCAGTCCAAGATCCCGAAGCAGCCTAGACTTCCTTGGGTTGCTCTGGAGGTAGCAGAAAATACCTTGAGGCTCAGAGTCAGAGGGAGCTTCAGCCAAGTGGATTTCTGCTAGTCTGATGTGTAACATGGGAAAATAACAAACAGGAACAGAAGTTTTGTTTTTCTTACTTCTTCGTTTTTCTTTTTAACAGTATGAAACTATATAACTATTTATTAACAATTGAAATTAGGCTGGATCTTAGAAATAGATGCAGGGCTTTCCAAACCACATTCCTTCATAAACTTTATTTGACACAGAATGGAAGGAAATGTACTAAATGTACTAAAACCACGGATTACACTCAGGGGTGGGCTTCAAAAATTTCAGCAACAGGTTCTCTGCCCGGTTGCTGGGTGGGCATGGCCTAGTCGACCTCCTGCATCATGGAGAGCCATTTTCACCTTCCCCGGGCTCCGGTGACTTTCCTCGAGCCTCTGGGAGGCCGAAAACTGCCTCCCGGGGCTCCAGGGGCCTTCCGGGCGGCCCGTTCGTGGGATGGGAGGGGCAGGGTGGGCAGGGGCAGCCAGGGGTGGGATTTGGAGGTTCTCTGAAGCAGCCATAACGCTAGTTATGGTTTCTCCCAAACCCAGGCGAACCCATAGCAGCCCCCACATGATTACAGTGGCTCCCCTTCTGGTGTTTTTAAATCCATAAAATCATTTTTGGCAATTGATCCTGATGTGGTTGCATCATCTCTGAATTCTGAAGAATTCATTGCTTTGGCTTCTGACTGGACACTAGATGACAACTGGCTTGATGTTATGAACAGCAATATAAAACACTAACATTCTGGGGGACAGGAAATTTCCACTGAGAAGCTTCCATTTCTTCTTATACTCCCCTAAGTTAGGGATGGTCCGACTAAGCCTTTTCCTAATAACTAGCTCGTTTCCTGGGCTATGTAGACAGCTTCTGCAGTTGTTTCTGTAACAGTTTTTGAATATTCTTTTCCAGACCATCCACATCATTCCCTCTCATTCTTTATCCACTTCTTACTTGCAGCTGTGATACACTTTCAGTTTGAGGATATGGTAGTTCATTAGCATATTAATAAATAATTAGAGACTTTGGTAAGCTATTAATTAACTTTAGTTACAGCTATTAGTTTATTTGTGCCTTTGCCTGCTAGAAGTAACACCCTTTTAACGCCTGTTGGCTAGAACCAGAGGGGTCAGCCATAAAACACCCCATAGGTTGTCCACAAATGTTTCCTATACAACTGGTAGGTTGTGACATTGACTCTTGGCTAAAGTGAATCCATTACTGAAATTAAGGAAAATAATACGGTATTTAGCTTAAGCTTGAGCGGATAAAGATGTCTAAACAGGATTCGGGAGATAAGCAAAGTGAATCATTAACATAGTAAAAAACACACCAATCTATAACAGTCCAGCCTTTCAAAAGCAGTACAGAAGAAAACAGAATAGGAATGCAGATCAAAATAGGAAAGAAAATAGTAGGAGAACATCTATACAATATGGATGAGTTCAAATCACCAGGATCAGATGGATTGCACCTCAGGATACTAAAGGAGTTGGCAGCTGTGATCTTGTAGCTACTAAAAGAAGTCTTTTAGAGTTCCTGGAGCACGGTGAAACTGCCAGAGGATGGGAAAACAGCTGATGTGGTTCCAATCTCCAAAAAGGGGGAAAACGGATCCAGGAAATTACTGATCAATCCACCTGACATTAGTACCTGGGAAGATCCTGGAAGAGATTATCAAGCAACAGATCTGCAAACACCTACAAAGAAGCAAAATGATTACTAGAAGCCAACATGGGTTTGCTAAAATCAGATCATGCCAGACAAAGCTATTATCTTCATTGACAAAGTTATTAGACTAGATTCTGGACCCTTTTAGTTCACTTAGACTTCAGTGAGGCATTTGACAAAGTAGACCACAGCCTACTTCTTGGTAAGATAGTAATGTGTGGGAAACACAGCATCACCACCAGAGGATGGTGCAACTGACTGACAAACTGCAATCAATGTCAAGTTCTCAATATAAGAGAACTTATAAGAAGGAGAGCATGCAATGGGGAGCATCAATGCTCTACCCATTACTCTTCAACATCTTCATAAACTGTTCAGATGAGTGTATAGAAGATCATCAATTTATAGATGACGCCAAGCTGGGGAATTGGCAACACTTTAGAATATAAACTCAAGATTCGAAAGGATATGCAACAAGATGCAGGTCAATGGTGAGAAAGGTAAGGTTTTGCACCTAGGCAGGAGAAGTCAAATGCACAGTTATAGAAGAGGTGATGGTGGTGGTGGTGGTGGTGGTGGTGGTAGTAGTAGTAGTAGTAGTAGTAGTAGTAGTAGTAGTAGTAGTAACTGTAAGAAGGACCTAGTTTATCTAGTGGATTATCACTTAGGTATGAGCTAACAGTATCTGCAAATGCCAATGCAATCCAAGGATGCATCAACAGACGGATATCATCAAGGTCATACTGGTAGTACTGGTGACTAGTGAGGCCATACCACAATATAAAAAAGATGCTGAGGTCCTAGTAATTGTGGGTGTTCCATCACTAGAGGTTTAAAGAAGAGTTTGGACATTTTTTTGTCTAGCGTAGTATAGGGTCTTATGCTCAAGCAGAAGGGTTGGAACAAAAGACCTCCAAGATCCCTTATTTGTGAGAACCTCGTCTAATAATGCCTGCTGAAGACAGAATTGTGGCAAATGACACCATCCTAATGTGCCAAATGTAGGAAGACCAATACTGCAAGAAACAGAGACCTAAGCCCAAACTGAAGGCCAAAGGAAGAGAGGGGAGATACAGGGATGGGTGTTTCTCTTTCTAAAGGTGGGGCCCAGGAAAGAGATGGAACACTTATTCAGTACTGCAAGTTGGCAGCATTTAATGAAGGTAGGTGTAGGGCATCCACTCCATTGTAACATACTAAGTGGGCAGAAACAATTGGAGGCAAATAGGCAAACCCTCAGATAGGAAAGAAAGTTGGCAAGGGGGAATAATTTGGAAAATGGTGTGATATTATTTAGAATGTTAGCCATTATTATTAGCATTTTAGCATGGCTTCCATTCTTCCTTTTGCAACCATGTTTTTCCTTTGAACCAATAGGGCTGCATTCTGAAGTCCCAATGCTTCTTCATGGCCAGTATCCTTGGAAATGCTGAAGAGAGAATGTCCATGGACTCAGAACCCCATACATTATACAACACAGAGATATAAAATATAAATACATACCGCATGATATTCTAGCAGTTACTATCAGAAAGCCTGCATTCACAGAAGCAGCAAATAAGAGTTTGAAGATAATATCAAATTTAAGAAAGGGGCATGGTAACTAACATTTCTAAGGCAGACTCAGTGCTGTTGTAGCTATAATAAGCACATGATGGCAATAGCAACCCCTGGCTTGATCTGAGCAATAACATTGACACCAAGCAGGAGCCAGAATTTCAGATAATGATTCTGGATGCTTTCAAGAAGACAAAATAAAAGTGGAGGGTGGGGCTAAAGTTGCGATGAGACGACGTGTGATCTCAATGCTCTGAGATCACAGTCGACAGTTTTGCCACTGGGGGGTCCAAACGGATCTAAACTGTCCCGAAGAGACAGTGAACAGGAAGAATACATCTTGCTGATCTCAGGGATATAGCAAAATCCTCAAAAGAAGCAGGAGAATTTCTTCAAGCCAGTGACAAAAATTCCAGCCATGGCAGATGAGGTCGGGGCGGCCCCAAAATGAAAGGAAAGTGAAAGTGTTTCCAGCTGGTGAGAAATCTTTATTGTTTTAAAAGAGAGACTGCCTATAAAAACTTAAAAATTGATTTAAATTGAAGAATAGAAGAATCAAAATTAAACCCTTAATGGTTTTGGACAGTGGTTATCTCACTTTTTTAAATACTATCTTTATGGATGGAATCTTTACAAGCCTTTTAAAATGGATGGATTAAGTTTTCTTTTTCTACTTTTTTTCTGTATCTCTTTGTGATTTAAAGATCAAAGTTCTCCTCTTTCATTGCTGCGGGTATTTTTTTTTAAAATTCATTTAAAGATTGGACCTCTTTTTCTAATTTGGAATATAAAATAGACATAAAAAAGAACATTTTAACAGTGGTATGCTGCCCAAATGTGCGGAGGTTTTGTTGATTGGAGCTTTGTGTATTCAAGCGGAACTTTCTCCTCTCTTCACGGTTTGTTTTGATGGCTCGTTACAGAGCGATAGGGGTAAGCTAGATGTCCCTTTGAAGTGTTTTTTCAACCAGAGAAGAGGGGAAAAGATGGCTTTTGAGAATCCATGTTTTAATATTAACAACCTTCCAAGCAAGGGCAGATGCGCTTCTTAAGATGGCACAATGTCAAGAAAATATACAGATTGTAAATGTACAGACAATATTTTCAGAATTACTGAAGCCATCAAATACATATGAGAGAATATAACAAAAATTGGAATACTTGGAGCAGCTAACAGCAAAATATGAGGAAAAAATTGAAGATGTTTATCAAATGCAAAATGAGGGAATTGAAATCCAAAAAACTGAAGTGGAAAATGAATATAAAGAGATTAAACCTGCTGATATTTATGGCAACCAGTTTGTTTTAGAAAAGCAAAGAATGGAATATTGAAAGAGGAAATAAATGGAAAGGAAATTTACCTAAAAGGGCAAGACATAGAAGAAAAAGAAAAAAAATAAGAATTTATGAACTATGACTGAGTTCCATTGAGTAATAAGTTCATGTGGGTTCATGTGGGTCTCTAGAAAAATGTTCCATTGCTGATGTTTATGTACCATTTAATCATTTTGTTTGATTCAGATTCTTTAATTCAGATTGAATTAAATTGAATAGATTGATTGATCAATGCAAAAATGTATCATATCTCGTGTTTCCTTGGGAATGTCCTAGTCATTAAATCCAAGAGTTGATTTGCATCACACAATATCCTCATGAATATTATTGAAATATTATAAATGTTTTATTATTTAATATTTTAATATTAAAATGAGTAAGTCACAGTGGTGCAGTAGTGCACCATGGTGGCACACTGCTTAGAGTGCAGTATTGCAGGCTTCTTCTGCTGACTGCCTGATGACTGAAATTTGGCATTTCAAATCTCACCAGGCTCAAAATTGACTCAGCCTTCCATCCTTCCAAGGTGGATAAAATGTGGACCCAAATTGTTGGGAGCAATGTGCTGACTCTGTAAACCTCTTAGAGAGAGCTTTAAAGCACTGTAAAGTGATATATAAGTCTAAGTGCTATTGTTGAAAAACATATTCAGTTCTTTAGATATTTTTCTCATTTAAGGATGTTCCTTTCTAGTGCAGGAACACGCAGAAATTCTCTTGAATATTAGCTCAGTTAGAGTGGAAGATACTTTAATGTTGTGATGCGTGACCGTCTTCATTGTCATATAAAGTTTTATGGAGATTTTTTTTCTTGACACCAAACTTTGCAATGTTTTCCTCTGTTCATACTGGGAAATGCATGTTATTTTTGCAAGCCTACTTCATCCACCCTGGAAGGAGGAAGCACATCTATTCATCCTTATTGCATTGGAAAACCACACATACTTGTTGTGGCCCAGCAGGAGCCGCTGGAGCTGCAGACAGACTCCGATAGCGAGGGGCCCTTTGAGTCGGCTCCGGAAGATGTGGAGGACCCTGGACAGAGTTCAGACTCCGAGCAGGGACCAGAGAGGCTGGTTGGCCACCAGGAGGCGCCTGAGGCATGGAGCAGAGGTGAAAGCCAAAGGGAGTTGGTCCCTGACATCAGGCCCTGGAGCAGTGGGGAGGAGCTAAGGGAGTTGGTCCCGGATGCCAGGCAAAGATGGGCAGATAAGCGCCGACAGCAACTACAAAGATGTAGAAGATAATTGGGGCCAGGTGGTTGTGATTAGGCTCCTCCCAAGAGAGTATATAAGAAGAGACTTTGGGAGGAGGCTTTTTGCAGGACTCAACTATTATACTAAAGCTGGAGAAGCTCTTGTATGTATTTCTTATCTGTGGAAGTCTGGGTTGCTGCCACATACTCTTCTAATTTCTCATGTTATTATCAAAGATGTGATATTTAAAGAGATACAGAAAGACTCAGATAATGCTAGGAATGTGTGATAACCAGAGAATAGTATGAAGAATGGGCAGATATTTCTGAAAGTTGTTAATGGAATTCCTCCTCAGATCCAGCTTCTTCTACAAGTCTCTTTGGATATGAAAGACATGAAAATATGGTAACAATTAAGGAATTCCTGGCCAGAATTTCCATTACCTGTGAGATCCAAAAAAGTAGAAACCCCAAGATTTTTTTTACCCTTTGTCAATCATTACTGCTAGATTCCACAGAAATCCACATCTGATGATAGTTTTTCCATTTTACACTTTAAAGTTAATGCTTGTTCTGGTGTGTTCTTGACATTTAATCTTTAACGTTTATTGATGATTATCCCCCTCCCCCAGTAATTGAGTTGGTCAGGTCCAAATTAGCTATTTTTATTGTGCCTTAGCTCTATTTTTGGTTTGGACTTAATTTCAGCCATTCAGCATTTTATTTAGGAACACACAGAAATTAGGAATGAGCAACATTGAGAGAAAGGGGAGATGATTTTTCTATTTTTTTTCTTTTCCCATTGAATTTTTTCTTTCTTTTCCTATTGAACTGGAGGTGGTTTGGACTGGAAGGCTGGCTTGCCTTTTCTAATATAGGTATATAGAAATAATAATAAATTATTCTATAGAAAGAATAATACAATGAGGGAGGAAAAGAAATTGAGATATCATGTGTGGCATGACATCCTAATGCAAATACTTGCAAATGATATATTAATTTCATTGGCACAACACCTGTATGACCCATGTGATAGAATTGTGGATTGTGCTGGATCTACTGGAACGGGTAGTCCTTGACTTATGACCATTCATTCAGCAACCATTCAAAGGGCACTGAATAAGGGGGGCTTCCAATGTTCCATGAATTTACAGCATCCCTGTGGTGGTCATATGATTGTGATCTGCTATATATCCTGCAAGTTTCCCACAAGTAAAATCAATTGGAAGCTAGCAGGAATTTGGAAAACGCATTCATAGTAGGTCTTTGCTTAACAACCCACGTAGTCCCTGCTTCACTATGGCAACAGCACTGCCAAAATCACTGCCATTAAGTTACAATTACATCATGTTGTGTGTTACAAGTACAGGAGATCCTTGACTTATAACAGTTCATTTGGTGAATGTTCAAAGTTAACAACATACATGTAGGGCTCAACTGTGGTCATAAATTGAGGACTACCTGTACATTGCCATTCTGTGATAGAAATTCTGGTCTTGATTGCCATTGTAAGCCGAGGACTACATTTGGCCTACTTATGATGCTTTAATTTACCAAAGAGAGCAGCTAAAGCAGAGCCATGTGTTTGGCTAGTTCACTCAACCTTCGAACCTTTAAAAGCAAGACTATCACCTCCTTTGGTTGTATCTTCCTTTAACAGTCTCTAGGGATTATAAATATCTCTACTACTTTATTCACTGCTTCTTCACTCATTCATCCTAGACTCCGATGACACTCATCTTTTTGTGCGTGTGTGAAAGAGTTCCTGTTCAATATTTCAACCAATAGGACCCAAATAATATTGCTGGACCAACTTGGACAGGGTAGCCATGGGCCAGAAGTGTCACTCACTGGCCACGCCCACACCTGGTTTAGTGACGGGGGGGAAGGTCCCAATAAATCACATGACATCGCCATGACAATGATCTACCCCGGAATACTGCTTCCTTTGCTGTAGGGAATCATGGAGAGGACCTTAGAAAGAATATTCAGAAACAATTTCAGAAATAACAAGGGCAGAAACTTTTTATAAAGCCCAGGAAAGGAGATAATTATTAGGAAAAGAATCAAGCTGACTTCTCCTGACTTAGATGGTTGTGAGGAGGGAAAGTAAAAGATAAGCAGACCTGCAAAATACGGCTACTATGGTCTATCTCCCTAAAATCTAGTTCTATTCTTCCCCTGGAGCTGGTTTCTTGATCTGGTGTACCTCATTGGATAGAAATCTCTTGGAACCTTTGCAGCATCTCCCTGTCAGTCATTTCTTCTGCAACATTGTCGGTTAGTAGATGTCTTGTTCCTGGTGCATTTTTCCCTTCTCCTCCACCTCTTGCAGAGCAGAGAGATTGGCTAAACAAGTTCTTCTTTCTGAGCTCTTTGTCTCCCCAGTGTAGCACTTCCCTAAAAAGTCCTTACTGCGAGTAAACTGGCTCAGATTTATCATCTTAGTTGATTGGAAGTTTTCACCTGGATGTCAGGTTTTAGTTAAAGGCTTTTCTTTGCCTCCGAAGTGATTCAGGAGTTGCACCAGGCAAAGAGCGCATGCCTTTCAATGTATGCTCCCCTTGGTGTGCCTGCTTACTCCCTTGTAAGCCCTTCCCCTCAAATGAATGCAGCTGTGAACCTCCTCTTCTTGAGAATGATCCCAGCATCAGAGTGAAGGTTCCAAGGGGTGGGGGAGCGGTATTAAAGACTACAAGATCTGCCCTGTTATCTGGCTTCCTTGGGAGTCAAGTTCCAGAAAGCGTTTCCTTCCCTTGGGCTCATTAGGCCTAGGGGCTCATGTGTCCATCTGATGCTACAAAGCACCGGTCTCACACTTGATCATGTGACGCATCAGGATCTATTGGGATGTTTTTTCCCTTGCAGAGTTGGGGTGGGTGTGGCCTGCATGTGACGCATCCCACCCGCGGAAGTAAAATCTTCAGCATGCTTGTAGTCATTTTTCACTTAGCAACGATTTCTTGTGACAACTGAATTGCCGGCTCCAATTGTGGCTGCTAAATGAGGACAAGTGTGTTCCATCAGTTGCATCAGCGGCTGACCTAATCTAGCAAATCAATTAATGTTTAGAAAAGGCCATTGAGATAATATCTTCCGTATAGGTTTCTACCAAACGGCTCTATCACGTTCAAGGAGGACACATCAAATTCCTCATGGAGGAATTTCCCTTCACTTTGTCCATTAAAGGAAGCACAGCCTTCCTCTATGGTCATCAAAAGCAAGAAGGGATTTGGTACTCCGAAAAGGTGCTACAAGATTTGTTTTGAATGGGTTCACTTTGTATGGAACAATGAATCAGACTGAGTTTATACCATGGCAAATTCTGACCCATTCTGTCTTAAATTACAGCTTTAGTAGGGATGTAGTTTGGGAAGACTTTATCTTAATCTTTAATTGCTTATAATAATTTCATACTGTAAAAACAAACAAAAGAAAGCAAAATAAAACAAAAACAATTATAGAAATCCATGTGGGTGAACCTCCATCAGATTCTGAACATCAAAGTCCCTTTGGCTATTTCCAGAGCAACATAAGGAGCACCAAGATTCTTCCTGGATCTTTGATTAGACTGTGAACTGAAGTACTAAATGTATCTTTACAAATTAAATTACAAATAGTTTTGCGGTAAAATGATTAAGGTATTTTTTTTATTTTTTTTAAAGAACTTGACACCTCTATATGTAAAAACATCAATTTCAATTATCTATTGTCATTGCTTTAAGATGCTGATTCATAATTCAGAATAATTAAATGTTTACAACTAAAATATATATAGAAAACATCTACATTCCTCAAGATGCATTTTTAAAAATATCTTTATAATGTTACATTATAATATGTGTTCTGCCTTAAAGATGTTCTATAAACTTGTCTTTAAACGTTATCATTTCCCCAATAATTTGAGTTGGTAAAATCTGTCTTTTACCAAGTAGGCTTTTAGGTTTAGATCCACCATTTATAATTGTATACAATCCAGCTTCATGTGGTCATATTAAAGAGAATGATATATTATTTCAGACATTCATCTTCTGGTTCTAATGGTGCCGTATATGTCCCGTTATTTATTTAATTAGATCTGTAAAATAAAATGTGAACACTAAGTAAGAAATAAATTTGCATCTTTACATTTTAGGTAATTATTTTTAAAACTCATTCATCTGATCTGCAGTAGAAAGCAGCCTGGAATAATTTTAAGACATCAAACTACATAGCATGATGATTCTGAAAGTCAGTATCACCATTTTTAAACCAAATAGCTCAAGAACCATTTTATCACTGAGCAATTTCTATCTTTTTTAAGGTGACTTTTGACCCAATGACATGTAATAAACTTTAATCATTTATTAGCCGTTCTTGATGTTTTGGGATATAAACTCTGGCAGTCAGAATGAACTCAAAACACCAACATTTTAAATATAGGAATGGGGAATTAGATGTAACCAAACTTAAATTCATCCTCACAGGGGATACACTTGAGGGAAGATGGACCACAAATGCAGTGAATAAACAAATTCATAGCATACTCAGAAAACACGGACAATAGAAGAATACCTGGAAATTGTAGCACACAATGTTAAGAAAGCCTCCATTTTTTTTATTAACTAAGATGATTTTCAATAAAATGTCCACTATAGAAATATTTCATATTTACATGTAAATTTCAGCAAAATGTGTATTTCACTAATACCATTTGTATTCATTGCAATTTCAAATGCAGACCCCATCATATAATAAGTTTCCTGTGATCCAAATGAAATTCCTCCCATTTAGAGCAGTGGGAAGGAAGTTCTATGGGGAGTAGGGTTAATACTTAAAAACAATGAGGCATGAGACAAGGAGGCACAAACATCACCCATCGTTTCATCTAATTTGATGCTGAATCCTATCAGATTCCAAAACTGAAGACCAGGAGATCCGTCTGTCCTGAGAATGAAATGACTGGAAAGTCTTATTTAACTTCAATGGGCTATTTTCATTGATTTCATGTTGCTCAATGGAACAAATTTAATCAGTGTGCACCCTAAAGCTTTCAACAGAAAGCAAGTAAATTCTTAGGTTTGACCTCATTGGAAGTCAATAGAATCTCATTTAGTGATGGATCAATCAATCTGGTCCAATTCATTTCAGAGAGTCTTCTTGTTCAATTTATTTTTCCATTTATTTTAAACTTAGAAATATTTTGTGGGATGTGTCATTTTACATGTAATATATAATGTATGATTACACAGCCATGGTGGCACAGTGGTTGGAATGAAGTATTGTAGGCTAACTTGCATTGCCTCTTCCAGGAGTTTGATCTTGATAAGCTCAAGATTGACTTAGCCTTCCATCCTTCCAAGGTTGGTAAAATGAAGACTTACCCTGTTTCCCCGAAAATACGACATGTCCTGATAATAAGGCCATGCCACATTTTTTCTGGTGGGCAAAAATATAAGCCCTCCCCCACAAATAAGCCCCCTGGGCAACCCTCCACCTCCGGCCAGGCAGAGCGCCGCTCACCAACCTAGTGGTGTCCCGAAGGTGCCAAGAAGTGGGAACTGGGGGGGGAGGGAAAAGTGATCTCGTTGCTTGGCGCCTTCGGGATACCGCTAAGTTGGTGAGCAGTGCTGTGCCCAGCTGAAGAGGGGGGGGTTGCCAGGCAGCTGCTCTCTTGTGAGCGGCCTCCCAAAGAACCATGCACAGCCTCATGGGAAAATTGCAGCAGTGCAACACAACAGCCATGAAGTGACCATGCTCACGAGAAGCCACCGGGAAAACCCCCTTTCCAGCCGGGCACAGAGCCATTCACTGACCTAGGGGTATTGTCAAGCCGTGTTAGCACCTGTTCGCCGCCGCCCGGCTCCTGCAGCTTGGCGCCTTCGAAATGCCAGTGAATGGTGCCCTGCATGGCTAGAGAGGGGGGGGGTTGCGTGAGCGGCTGTTCCGGCAACCGCAAAACAATAACCCCTCCCCTCATAATAAGGCCCAAGCCATATTTTGTGCGTGAAAAGAAAATAAGACCCTGTCTTTTTTTCGGGAAAACACGGTAGATTGTTGGGGGTAACATTCTGACTCTGTAAACCGCTTAGCAGACTGTAAAACACTATGAAGTGGTCTATAAGTCTAAGAGCTTTTGCTATTGCTATTATCAGCAGTTACTAATTTAGTTAATTTTATTTTTTGTTCTGGCCTTGCAGCTTCTGATAGATATTTATAAATATGCATATAAACACATGAGTGAGTAAACTGCATGTGGAAGTTCAAAGGATAGGAGAATATTTCAATATCAATGCAAATGAAATAAAGTAAAATGTGTGGGTGTTCATTTGGAACCATTCATTTTGATGCAACTAAATCTGTTGACTGAGGCCGATGAAATCAGTGAAAATAGCCCACTGGTTTTAAAGTAGAGTTTCTACTCATTTCAGCTCCAGCACAGAGAAATATCCTGGTCTTAGGAAGATATATGTTAAAATTAAATGTGTATATTGAAATGGAATTATAAATACCATCAACATAAAATGGAGTTTGCTCAGAGGCTGAAATACACCAAGTAAATGAGATGAAGAGTAGTGTGAAGTAGAGGAGAGAGGTAAGGGAAGAAGAGAGGGATAGGAGAGAGGGCAGGGGGGAAGAGGAGGAGGGAAAGAATGAGTGGAAAGGGGAGAGACGAGAAGGAGAGAGGAAGGGGAAGTAGAGAAAGAAGAACGACAGAGGGAAGAAAGGAGGTAGGGAGAAGGAGCGAGGGAGGGAGAAAAAAGTGATGGATAGGGTACAAATACAGTGTATGGAGAGCAGAAAAGCTAATATTCATTTTTGGGAGTTGATGGTAAGATGAATTGATTTAAACATTTAACAATATAATACGATGTTGGTTATGTAATAGTATACATGTGGTTCAGGGATGGATTCCTGCCGGTTCTAACCGGTTCGGTTGAAGAGGTTCCATAAATCTATCGTGCCGTTTAGAACCGGTTGGAACGCTTGGCTTTCTCCCCGCGCCCAACACGATCTCCTTTCACTCTCTGTCTGTCTCATTTACTCATTCGGGCAGCAGAGAACGAAAGGAGATGGCATAGCCGAGGGCAGAGGAGATTGCAGCCTCCTTCATTCAAACGTTCAGGCAGTGGGAGGGGGGGCTTTCTCGCATGCCTTCTTTCTTTCTACAAGGGCCTGCGAGAAAGCTCCCCTCTGTTGCCCAAACGTGTCCCGGAACTGCGCCGCGAGATAAGGGAAGCAGTTCTTGGGAGAGACCTCCGGTCCCCCTCCAGAGAGCCTATGCCAAAAGAGAGGAGGCGGGCTGGCTTGAATGCGGGCGAGCGGGCAGTTTAGTGGCCCACCTTCTTTGCTAGTTCAGGCTGGTGGAGAAAGGGGGCATGCGATAGTCGAGGGCGAAGGTGCTCCCCTTCGCCCTTGGAGGCAGAGGTGCTTTATCACAAGCCTCCTTTCTTTCTCTGCCTGCCCGAATTCGCGAAGGAGGTGCTGGCCGCAAACCTCCCACTCCTCCACGTTCAAACCAGCCCGCCCCCTTTTGTCTCCCAGCAGGGGCTCTCTGGAGGGGGAGGTTCTTTCCAAAGACCAGCTTCTTTCCAGCGTGGCGGCGATGGCAAGAAGCAGCTGCCAGGGAAGGCAACAGTCCCGCCACCACGTCGGATTCAGGAAACCAGGTTCTGTCAGAGAGAAGAGGTCAGTGCGTCCCTGTGGGCTTGTGCAAGAGCTGAATCCTCGCCTCCTCCTCTTCGGCTGCTGCACTAGCCCACGTGGCGTGCACTCCCCACTTTTCCCTTGACAGCCGCCTGGTTTAAAAGAATGAAGAGGCTCCGCTGGTCTGGAACCATCCACGGGGGGGGGGAGGAGTCCCCCTCGCGTTCCTCGTCTTCCCTGATGGCCTACGGAGCATCGAAGCCTCAAACTTCTTTTTAACCAGGCGGCTGTCAAGGGAAAAGAGGGCAGCGGACGCCACGTGGCTTGTGCAGCAGCCGAAGAACAGGAGGCGAGGATTCGGCTCTGCACAAGCCCTAGGACACCCGCTGTCCTCTTCTCTCTGACAGCTACCTAGTTAAAAAGAAGGACGAGGCTCCGCTGGTCCAGAACCATCCACAGGGGGAGGGGTCCCCCTCGCATTCCTCATCTTCCCGGATGGGGAAGGAAAAGCAGTGCACGGGAAGGCACGGCCTGGCTTCCAAGTGGGAAAATGAGCACCAAGACCCAGCAACTCTATAGGAGAGAGGCTGCTAAAAGCAGCCCCCCAAAATTGGTCCGTTTTCATGCCTTTAGGTGGAGCAGAGCGCAGAGCCAGGATGCCATGCAGTGCCCGCTTCCCTCCACCCGAAGCAGAGGTGGGTTCCCACCAGTTTGCACCTATTCGGTAGAACCGGTTGGTCAAATCTACCGAACAGGTTAGAAGAGGTTCCACCAGTGGACCCAGAAAGCAGGCCACACCTACAGAAGAGGTTCCCAAAATTTTTGAAACCCACCACTGACCCAAAGGCACAAGAACAGAATGCAAAAGGAGGAACCTAGCGTGGGGTGGAGGCACTATGCATGACTGCAGGACACAAGCACACAACACACGAGCAATTTGGTGTCAAGTCCCATACCTGGGAGTGGAGGTGGTGAAGGGAGAGGCATGGAGAGGTCCAGCTGCACAAATCACCAGACAGCAGCGGCAATCTCAGGAGTTTTCTCCTGGATTCCCCTCCGTCCTGCCTCCTCCGATCTCCCTAATTTCTGCCTTTAATCATCGAGTTGTCTATTTTTGGGAGTTTTTCCCCTCTCTTCCCCCCCCCCCACTTCATAGGAGTCCCAAAAATGTTTGCCACATGGCTTGGGGGTGGTGGTCATGTGACAGAGTGTGCATGAGTGATGTCAGGTTGGCCATACCCGCCCAGTCAGATGACCGCCAAGCCACGCCCACAAAATAGGCCACCCTCACATAATAGTTTCTAAAAAAATTTGAAACCCACCACTGATGTGGTTATTTGTTTTGAAAATGAAAAAGTAAAAAACTTTACAACATTTTTTTTAAAAAAAGAAGAAATCTCCTGGTCTTCATCTTGGAATCTGTCAGGATTGATCAATAGACCAGAAGATATGAAATGCTGGCAGATTCAGCATTTCGGTCCCATTCCTCATTGTTTTTAATTATTACCCCCATTCCCATAGTCCCCCCCCATACTCTAAATGGAAATAATTGTATTTATATCACAGGAATCTTAATAAAATAACAGAGTTGGAAGGGACCTTGGTGGTCTCCTAGACCAACCCTTTGCTCAGGCAGAAAACCTTATACCATTTCAGAAAAAATGGTTATCCAAACTCTTCTTAAAAACTTCCAGTGTTGAAGCATTCACAACTTCTAGAGGCAAGTTGTTCCACTGATTAATTGTTCTAACTGTCACGGAATTTCTCCTTAGATATAAGTTTCTTCCCTCCTTGATTAGTTTCCATCCATTGTTTCTTCTCCCGCCTTCAGGTGCTTTGGAGAATAACTTGACTCCCTCTTCTATGTGGCAACCACTGAGATACTCTGCTATTATGTCACCACTAGTCCTTCTTTTCATTAAACCAGACATATCCCTTCCATCCCCCCTTCTTTATATATTTTAGCCTCCAGTCCCCAAATCATCTTTATTGCTCTTCTCTGCACTCTTTCTAGAGTCTCCACATCTTTTTTACATCATGACAACCAAAACTGGATTGTAAAGTGGTATTAACACTTGACATGATCTTGATTCTCTCCCTCTGTTTATGCAGCCTAGAACTGAATTGACTTTTCTGGCAGCTGCAGCCCACTGCTGGCTCATCCTTAAGTAATTCTCCACGAGGACTCTAAGACCCCAAGTTACTACTATTGAGCCAGGTACCACCTAAAGTATCACTGCACATTTTGTTTCTCTTGCCTAAATGAGGAACCTTAGTTTTTTCACCATTGAATTTCATTTTGTTCTATGAAACAAAGTCCATAAGTCTGTCTATTAATGTTCAGTGTTCAAGTCTGTTAAGAAATGTCCTGATTTAGAAGAAATGCAGAAGACAAAGTTACCTTAGAAACCATTACATCCACACATTTAGCTGCCAGACCTAGGTCTTTTAAGTACTTCAAGTGATTTTTCTAATGGATATAGATATAGGTATATAGTATACAGATATAGACAAGGAAAATAAATGATAACTTTAGTGAATTAAAGTATTTTTCTGAAAATATACATACCGAATGCAATACGGATAGTCAAATTTCCCTTCCACACAATGAATTCTGAATGGTCCAGAAGATGGATGTGGTCTATAGCCTCTTAAACATACAAATTCCACTACATCTCCATCCGTAGTATATAGTGTATCCCTATTGGACCACCTCAGCTTTATATTACGTTCTCTCATATCTTCTTCACTTGCTGTACAAGCAACTGCAAAAGGACACAGATCAGATGAAACATAGAAAGTTTGACACTGAAGAATTTTTTTGATAAAGAGATTAAGGTTTAGGTTGAAATTTCTATGTTGCAATAGGCTAAAATGATGTCTCCCTTTTTTATTTTGTCTCTTATGAACTAATTATCAGTCATGAACTAAACCTCTTTTAAGCAAGACAATGTTACATGTGTAAAAGGAAGGAGAGAAACATTTCAGTCCCCTTCCCTTCTTCCACATTTAATAATTTTAGTTCCCTAGTGATTCAACTATTATTCAAAAAGAACCTAGTGGATTGTTAGGAAACATGTCTTTCTGTAATTTTTGTTCAGGGAATGATTGATTGATTGATTGATTGATTGATGACAATGGCATGATGGTGATGATGGAGGGCCCTGTGTTCTCATCTGTGAAATACTAAGAAAAAGATAATCTACCTACTGAACTCAACTAAAATCTTTTTTTTTTCAATCATGCCACTGACTAAAAAGATGTCTCTTATTAAACATAGCTTTGGACAGCAGAATTTCACCAGGAAGGTTTCACAAAATGAGGGCAACATTTACAAATGGCAAAAGATCTTGTACAATTCTCCATTCTGAAGCAGTTTCTCCCTGAAAAAGTTACTTTATCTTGGTTCATAATACTATCACTTCTAATTCAATTACAAGGCAGTAAAATATCTCCTGGCACTAACATACTGATATAACACCTCTCATGTCATGAAATTTATTCCATTCCAAAATACTATATTTCTCTATAAAGAATAAATCAATAAAGAATTATAGATATTACTTATACCTCTACATGTTGGGGTTTGTGACCAACGGCCATTTTGACAAGTCACTCTTGGAGAACCTTGCATTGTGTAGAAATTTTGGCACTGATAAGTTACACTTTCAGTATTTAAATAGGTTAACTTGGGTGTGTCCACAACATCTCCATTCTCCACAGGAGGTGGACGTCCACATCTTCCTTCCGTAACTATAATAGATACAGAATCTATTGAGCAACACTCCTCATGATGACAAATATGTCAGTGGAGACACATAAATGCACATTTTAAACACATTCATAAGGAACTAATTTCAAAATTATACTATTTCTTATTTTTTTAAAGCAACAATATCATTAATTGATAGACAGAAAATGATTACTAGTGTTGTCCTTGTGTTGTCTTTCAAATTCAGATAATATAGTAATAGCAATAGCAATAGCAGTAGACTTATATACCGCTTCATAGGCCTTTCAGGCCTCTCTAAGCGGTTTACAGAGAGTCAGCATATTGCCCCCAACAATCTGGGTCCTCATTTTACCCACCTCGGAAGGATGGAAGGCTGAGTCAACCCTGAGCCGGTGAGATTTGAACCGCTGACCTGCTGATCTAGCAGTAGCCTGCAGTGCTGCATTTAACCACTGCGCCACCTTGGCTCCTAGTGTCATTACTTTCTTAATACCTAAAGTCAGATCTGTATGTAAATGAATAACAATTGCTTTGGGATAAACGGCATCTCCCCACAAGGAGTTCTTATTTTTATCACCCATTTTCCATTAATAATTGTTCAAACTCTGCACTAATAAATTGGGTAATTGTATGTGGATGTTGTGCATGTAAGTACTGAATTGATTGGATGGCTCGCAACACAATAAAGGCAAGAATAGAAAAAACATTTCAAAATAATAGACATTAAAATTAATAGATTGACTAAAACTAGGAACCAGTACATAAGCATCAGAGGGGTGGAATCTTCTATCTTAGTCCACCAGTCACTTCCAGGGTAAAGAACTCCATCATGGCCCCAAGCCAGTTGGCTAAGCCAGGCTTTGAGGCAAATCCAGAAGGCTTAGAGGGTGAGGGCATATCTCACAGCAGGATTTTCCAGATTGTGGAGGCAGAGAAAGTTCATTTACTAGATCCTGCTAGCAAAGTTCCTTGTCTGAGGAGGTCTACAGCATGTTCCCTTTGCCAGAGTGAGTGGAGGCGCCAATCCCATTGGGGTGAAATAGTCCCCTGTGCCATGAAGGGCTTTGAAAATGATAACCAACATGTTAAATTGAATCCGGATGCAACTTATATAACAGCAATGTCACATGAACCATTGAACAGGCATTGTGAGTCTACGAGAACCCACAAGTTGTACAGAGGATCTGTCTGGGGCAGTGCAACCTCATCCAGAACTGAAGATTTTAAATTCCCAGATCCCAAGCTCCAAGCAGCCATAGCAACAGAGTCTTACCAGGGTTCAAGCCTGTTGTCCCCTATTCAAACCCCCACAGCATCTAAGGAGGGAACAGACTAATGTCTACTTAAAGGGTCCCGGGGATGCCCCCTTCTGCAATGATGCATTGATCACCACCTGGAGGTCAACATCATGGAGGTTTTCACCAGCCAGGAGGGGTTTAATAGGCAGGCACTTGCACTGACAGCCTTGAGGACCCTGTCCCCTTCCTCAGATCTAACAGAATCAAACTGTTCCCAGATACCTGGGTAAGCCCACTCCCTGGGCATCTCTAATAGACCTGATCTATGTTTGGTCTCCTGCTGAGAATAGATAAAAGCAACTTTTCCCATCAGGTATTTCACAAAACTCTCCGGATGGCCCTGAAGATAATCACCCATGTCATCCTTCCCGTTATATAAATTATAATGCAAATAATTAGGGATAGGTTGAGGGATGGAATTGAAAGGTATGGACCTGAATGCTACTGATGTTAGTATGTCACAAAAATGCAGCAAACGATGAAAAATGGTAAGGGTGGGCAAATTTTATGCTACGTTAGGAGAAATTGAAAAATGTGCTTTCAATAGTAAGTGGTTACAGTATATGAGTAGGCCTTGGTACCCTGGAGGAAAACAAGTGAATTATGACATCGTGGAAAATTTGTGCAGCTTATTACACATGGATATTTCAACTTAAATTGGAAGAAGGTGCTATTGCTCCCATGGAAAAGGAAAGATAGGAAGGGTGAGTGAAGAGCTACAGGGAGGTTAGTTTATTCATTGTTCCTGTGAATGTATATGGGAGAGAAAACTTACAAAACTTACAAAATGTGACCGTGAGCAAAATTGGGGAACTGCAGCAGGATTTTATGCTGGGGGGGATATACTATTAATATTATTGTCCTTGAGCTATTGTCCCTAACAATAATTAGGACATTCTTAATTTCCTAAAATAAAGAAATGTTTGGATGTGAGAAATAAATTCTATTGTATGCTTGTTGATTTAGGGAGTTTATGATAAAAGGAACAGACTTGAAATTATGGAATGTTTTGTGTAGAGTTGAAAATTAATTGCTGAACATGATAATAAAGGTATTAGAGAGATACAAAGCCAGCATGACTATCAAGGGGACAGTTAACAAGAAGTTAGACACGCCCAGTGTGGCATAATTATTATATATTCCTTTATCAAAGTATAACGAACGCTTATAAGGAGGCCTGCGTTGGTTGGGGACATGGATGTGAACATAATTTCATTTATGGGTGAAGTCCCAATGTTGGCTGAGAATGTAAATGATTTGAAGGAAAGTTAGACATGTGAATGGTGCAATGAGGAGTAATGTAGGAAACCCTCAAATGGTTAAATCTGAAAGGGAAAAGGAAATGCAAATGATTAAGAAATGGGGGGAAAAATAAGCAAATAGGTCAATCTACATATCTTGGTAGAATGATGACTATCGCTGTGAAAACAAATGAAGAGGTTAACATGAATAATATATGCAATACATACGATATTTTAAAAATGATAACCAGTTTTATGTTCTATGACATCATAGGATTGAGAAGGAGAGGCTAAGTGCGCAATAGAAATTCATGTTTGTGCTCCAAAAGACACATATTCTTCCAAATAAGATTTTAAAAAAATAGCAATAAAATGAATTGAATAGATTTAAATGAGCAGAAATTCAAAATTTTGCAGAAGAGGTGCAATGTTAATGATAATATATTCTACTTTCACAGGGACATTAAATTTTACAATTCTAGCAATAAAATATTGGAAAAGCCTGACAGAACTTTTTCAAAATAATACGAAAGAGCCGGTGAAGTAAAAGCAAATTCATTTCCAATTCTAACTTCAGTTCTACGGAGTGAAGATCTGTACATAATACCTGTACAACGTGGTATTTCTCTCCAACCTTCCTTCGAACATGTAATGAAAGAATTTCCCAGAAGAACATAGCCTGGGTTGCACTGATACTTCACCTTCTCCCCAGTCAAATACTTTGCCTTTCTTTCACCCGTAATCCGAGCATGTTCAATTTCAGGGGGAGAAGAACATCTTATATCTAAAATGGAAATAAAAAATGGTCCCATTCAAATGAGACGCACTTTTCCTAAAGCAAACGCCTGAAGACATACTCCCACTTTTGAAACCAGAGCCCTCAACAAGCGCCGTATAGCCCAGAGAACACAAGGGGGCTGCTTCCCTCTGAGGTGGGGAGAGTGTGGGGCTACAGAGAGAGGAAGCTGCTCTTCCTCCTACAGTTTCTGCTCATCTTGAGGAAATGAACCCCGTTGCTTTCAATCAACGCTGTCATGATATCTGGACAGATTAATGGCAGTGTTGTGCTTGTGTAAATAATTTTCTCTGAAACTTCTTCTGTAGGATGGTTGTTAACTTGGAGGGTGGGAGAACCTCTATGCAATCTCTTCCCTAATTTTGTTTGTAAAAGGTAAATAAGAATACGACGTTGATACATAGCTGGTACTGGGAATTAGAGCAATTCTGAAATGTTGTATGGAAAACTGGATTATCCTGCAAGAAATCTGAATCCTTCCATGAACTACATGTAGAAAAGAAGCTATCTAGTGAACCTCTGAATGACGAACTATTCTGGCCTTTTCCAATCGGCCTGTCATGAAGCATCAAAGCCATGGATGCCACTGTGATCCTCTACCCTGGGCTCTGAGGGAGATGGTCTCAGTATCCTTTGATGGTGCTTGGAAACCATCAGATCTGGATGAGAGAGAACAGATTAATATAAAGATTGCCTGGTCCGTCCTGTTGCTTTACTATCTTTACAGTTGATTATACTGAGGATGTTATATTTGGTTTTTATACTCTGTATAAAACGTCCATTTTCTGAAGGATTCTAGAGAGATAGAACATAGGTCAAAAATAAATGATGACAAAATATATCGTCAACATTAGGCCAGCTAAAGTCACAAAATTGTTCACATGTTGATCAGTTCCAATAATGCTTCTATTGGTTAATTTAATTTAGTCTTCTTTGCCCACACAACACACAGAATCATTCACTCTCTGGAGCAACAAATGCCCGTTTGAGTCTGCATAGATTGAAAGAGTGAGACAGAAAGTTTGCCCTCTTTCCTTTAAGCGTCGCTTTTCAAGGTTTGTATTAAAAGAAAATAAAAAACTTTTAAAAAAACAATGTTGTTTCGAAAGCAATTACCTTGAGAAGTTCAAAAATAAAATCATTGTACCTTTACAAGTGAAAGCTCCTAGCCATTCTCCCCTTCTGCATGTTTTTTTAGCAGATTCTTTAGCCTCAAATCCAGGATTGCATGTATAATTTATTATTGTTCCAGAATCATATTCTTCTCTATTTTCTTGCCGCAGTGAAGCATTGGGGATGTCTGGAGCTGGACCACATGACTTTTCTGGGGGGGAAATTGACATCTTTCAGTACAAATCAATTTATGCCAATATTTCCTTAAATATTTAAAAAAACCAGCATATCATTATCAATATCAGTTTTAAAAAGTTAAGATGCAAGAGCCCTATTCAGTTTACCCTAACCTTTGCAAAGAATTCCTTCATAGGAGTTCTGCGATGCACGCATTTATTCTGTCTGACATTGGACAAAGTAATAGGAGAATAAATGCGCGCATCGCAATGCAACACAAGAACTCGGTCAGAAAAGAAGAAAAAATTTCCTCCCTCTTCCAGCACCTTAAAGCAACAGGACGTGAAATTGATTTTGAAAGAACCAAATTAATCTGCAAAACTGAACACTTCCACAAGAGAATAATTATGGAAGCCATCAAAATAGAGAAACACCCACACAACATGAATAAACGTAACGATACCTCCCACCTACCAGACATCTGGAAACCAGCCCTCGTCAACAAATGAGTCCCAGCCACGAAAACCGACACCGGACCCAGAACAACACCGGACACAACCACCAATCACCCTCACCAGACTCAAACCCAAACCCATCCCATAGACCAAATGCAACCAGCATCCAGAAGCCAAACCACGGCGGCATCACCAACTGCTGCACCCCCCCTCTGACCTCCCCCCCCCCACAAAGCAAACACACCATGAACACATGGCCAGACCGCAAACTCGGAGCCAAACCAAAGCCCTCAGCCATCTGCTCAGGACGATACATCACAGAACTCAGGAGGTTACAACACAAAGGCTCAGGATGTTACAATGCAGCCAACCCCCCCCCCCCAGGAGGTTGCAGCACAGGACTCAGGATATCACTACAATAGAACTCAGGATGTCATCACACATCCATTACCCAGGTCATTACAACACAAAAGAACAATAGGCACACAGCCAGTACATCAGCCACACAGGATGTTACGAAACAACGTACTAATCTGCAAACATCAACTCCATCAACTAATCAAGATGTTATAACACAGCCAACCAATCCGTTTACAGCAACAAAGCCAGCACTCCACACACACACACCAATATTTATAGAAAGACGGCAGCTCCGATCACGCTTTGCTCACACAAGCACAAAGCCGAAGGCATCAGCCTAAGGATGATGAGTGGGACCTCGTCGAAATGTCAAGATATTCTCAATCTTACAAGGCTAAAGACCCGAATACACCAAAACCTGCATACCTGTACCCGTGAAAATCCATGAAAACAAATTGTTTTTCTTTGGTATCCAATTAATATATTTTGAGCAATTATAACCAACGAGAAGCAGAAAGTTTCCAAGGAAAAAATAATAACAAAATCAAGAACTGGGGAAATACAAAGTCTTTTTTTTTCTTTTTTGTCTGCAAAAGATCAAGATGGCTCCAGCTTCTCTTCCATTTTCACAGTAGGTGAATTAACTAAATTTAAGGTGGACCAGAATCTCGAAAAAGATTGGTATAACTAAGAGCAATGTTGGAACTGGACTTTAAGGAAGAACAGATTAATATAAAGGTTGCCTGGTCCGTCCTGTTGCTTTACTATTTTTACAGTTGATTATACTGAGGATGTTATATTTGGTTTTTATACTCTATATAAGAAGCTAACAGTTCTGATGGGGTAGAAGTGGAGGTAAAATAAATATGTAAATAAGCTTGTTCATTCAAGGTCGGCAAGGCAGGAGAGTCGACAGGAAGTTCTTCAGCTGGACGGACGTGGGGGTTGTGGGCTCTCAAGAGCTTCACATGAACCCCATCTGACAAACCAACTTTGAGGTCCATTTGGACCAGAACCCCCCTTGGAGGGGGGGCGAAGAGGACAACATCTCATCAGACCCAGCCGGAAGCAACAGATCCCTCACAGGTCGGAGATTTGTCTTTTGAACCGGAGTCGGGGTGACAGCCTATAAATATGGCTGACAAGATGCTGAACTTCTTGTCAAAGCAAAAGGAACAGGAGGGTTCGGAAGAGATGAAAGACCGGTAAGATAATTTTTCTATCCCACAGCCATAAATCAAATCTGGAGAAGGCAAAGAAATCTTGAGAACATAAATAATATTGATGGTCAGATCAGGACTTTTTCAAAGTAGGAGGCAAAGAGGAATCCCTGAATCTGGCTAATCGCAAGTTTGTTCCAAGTGATATATTGTGGGCAGCTACAACCAACCGGACCCGATAAGGGAAAGAATAATAACAGTATAATAACGGAATCAAAAACTGGGAAATACGAAGGATTTTTTTTCTTATTCATTTTTTTTCGCTTGGCAAAAGATTAAGATTAAGGCCCTTCAGACAGTCACTCACCCCTTGTGACCTCAAGACTGGATTATTGTAATGCGCTCTACATGGGGCTGCCCTTGAAGAGTGTTCAAAGACTCCAATTAGTCCAGAATGCAGCCGCGCGAGCGATACTGGGTGCACCAAGGTACGCCCATGTTACACCTATACGCCGCGAACTGCACTGGCTACCTATTAGTCTCCGAATCCGCTTCAAGGTGCTGGTCGCTACCTATAAAGCCCTACATCTCATCGGACCTGGGTACCTGAGAGACCGCCTCCTGCCGATTACCTCCCTCAGACCAATTAGATCGCACAGGTTAGGTCTCCTCCGGATTCCATCTGCCAGCCAATGCTGGCTGGCGACTCCCCGGGGGAGAGCCTTCTCTGGTGCAGCTCCGGGCCTCTGGAATGATCTCCCTGTTGAGATCCGGACCCTCACTACCCTCCCGGCCTTCTGCAAAGCCACCAAGTCCTGGCTGTTCCAGCAGGCTGGGGGGGGGGGGGGGGGGCTGAGAAGCATCTACCTCCACAGAAATTGTGAATGTTGGTTTTGTTTTTAATATGTTGTCTTTGTCTCGTTTCCCCCTTTCCCTTGTCTTTTATGACCCGCCCGGAGTCCTCCGGGAGTGGGCGGCATACAAGACAAATAAATAGATAAATAAATAAATAAAGATGGCCCCAGCTTCTCTTCCGGTTTGAATTTAAGGTGGACCAGAATATCGAAATAAGATTTGTGTAACTAACTGCAATTTTGGAACTGGACATTAAGGAAGAACAAAAGTCCAAGATGGGCCCCATCATATTTCCTCACAGCAACTAAAGCAGATAAACTTAAGGTGGAACAGAACTCTGAAATAAGAACTGCATAATTTATTTATTTTTATTTATTTACAAAATTTATATGCCGCCCAATCCCGAAGGACTCCGGGCGGCATATACTGTATACCTAACTGTAACTGTAACTTTGGAACTGGACATCATGGAAAACTGGGAATTTGAAGAACTAAATGAAATTATAAAAAATATGCATAAATCATTAATATAAAGCCTAATTAGAATTCTAAATCCAGAGAAGCAGATAGCTAAAGAAGAACTCAAAGAAGAAGGGGGCAAGACATTGAAGGGAGGGAAATAAAAAGCAGAAAAAAACTCCACTATATGGAAAAATGGAGAGAGAACATGAAATATACCTACAATGGGAAACTACTGTGATAAAAAGACAGAATTGGGGGCATGTAAGGATGTATAATTATATAAAGATATGGAGGAGAATAGCTGGGAATTGTAACCAGGGGAGAGGCATGCAGTCCGGATTGCTGGATGTGCTGGGCAGTCACCTGCCCTGTCCCAGTCACATGAGATGGAGCAGATGTGTCTGGTGGTCCACATTACATGCTCCCCCCCAGGGATGGGTTTCTCGCCCCGTTCCAACTGGTTCAGAAGCGCAGTGCACGCATGCGCACTAGCGTCTGTGCGATGCTCCAGCTGCTCCTGGAGGATCACGCAGGTGCTGTATGCGTCCTGCACATGCGTGGAAGCGCAGAACTCGTCAAAACCGGGTAAGGAGCACGGGCAGGCAGGCAGGCCCTTCGCTGTTCCCGGAAGTTACTTACTTCCGTGTTCGCCGACCAACTGGTTCACGGGGACCGCCGCGAACCGGTTGAAACCCACCCCTGCTCCCCCTCCAATCTGCCTGCTGCCAGTGCTGCCACCACCAGATACCTTCCCCTCTGCGCCCACATACTGAAAAGACTGTGGCCATCCTGGAAACAGTAAGGGGCCAGCCCGCATCATTTTGGTCCTACCCATCCCATCCTGGTGGGCATAAACATGCTGTCCCGGCAGGCACATGTGTGCATAGGAGACAGTTTGTGTACATATGCACAGACTCAGCCCACCCTATTCCGGCATGCGCATGTTTGCCTGCCTCCTGTGCTCACATGTGGCTGTCAAGATTACATTGGCGGGATCTGTGTGTGTGTGTATGCATGCATGAACCTGCCATCCCCTGAACACATGTGCATCCACCGAGATGGGATGGGACAGGATGAAGTGATGTGGGCTGGACCCTTAACCGTTTCCAGGATGGCCATGTGGGCCAGATCTGACTACATTGTGGGCCGCATCTCACCTTCGGGCCTTGAGTTTGACACCCCTGGTTTAGAGAATCATGCAGCGGCATCGGTCTCTGTAGAAAAACAGAGGGGCCAGAGGAAATTGCCTCTTTTTAAAGCCAGGGATAAATGGGCGAAGAGGCTGCTCGGGCAAACTGCATACGAAACACTGAAAGCTCTTCAGACAGACGGAGTCAGGAAATTCCCAGGGAAATACCTGATTAGGCAGATTAAGGGTTGCCTTTCTTTTATTCTGTTCTGGTAGCACATCCTCCTGTCATGTCTCCTGTATCATGCTGCAATAACCACTTCAGATGTGTGCAAAATCTGCTACAATGTCCTGGGTGAGATATAGCCCTTAGTTCAACCTTTATGGCTTGGGGGCCTGGCAGAGGGGGGGGGAGAGGGAACTGGCCCATTACTCACACAGATTGAGCTGTGCATGCGTGCTGGCCCACCACTCATGAAAGCCAAGCTGCATGCACGCAAGACATCCCATTGTTCATGCAAGTGGAACTGCACATACACGTGTGCGCACTGGCCAGCCACTCACATGGCCCAGTTCCAAACAGGCCATGGCGTGTTAGTGTGCCCTGGACCAGGGGTTGGAGTCCCCTACCGGAGTCAAAAACAATTGAAAGTTACTTAAAATAATGTTTAAAAGTAGGTTTCTGCAGAGTTAAATAGTGGGGCCCTTTTACAATCAGAGTAACACATAAAAGTTCTACTTACTGAGACATTTTGGTGAAGGTGACCATCCATTTTTGGTGCATTCAACCACTTGTTCTCCATTGACTGGTTCAAAAGTAAATCCACTGTCGCACCGAATTCGAATCAGATCCCCATCATGGTATACAGTTCTTTGAGGTCGGAAAGAACCGTCGGATATTCTTGGAGAATTGCATGTAATTTCTAGAGAAAATAAGTCATATATTAAAAGAAGAATAGCTTGCACTCATATCAGATTGTTAGCACATTAAAAAAAATACCATTATCAGTTTTAAAATATACATAAAATTTAATATTGCCAATTAGTCATCTAAAATGTACTGTGAAATTAGCCATCTTGACTAAAAACACTTTTAGTAACTCTTGCCTACTATTTATTTGGAACATCATAAATAAATTCAACCAGTGCTATAATTAATAATCCGCTGCACTTTGGTTTTGAATTGAAACATAAAGCTACAATTTGATAGCTACATTCAGTCCCTTAATCGATCCCAGTGGCGTTTTCGACCACCTGCAAGGTTGTAAAACTAAGAGCTCCACATTGTAGAGGTTCCACTCTTGCCTGGGGTTGCAGAGAGGGGAAGGAGGTCAGGCTGTCAAAGGCTTTGATGGAGCCCTCAGACCTTGTTCTTCTTCCCGTTTCTGTTCTAATTCTGCTCAGAATTATGAGCAGTCATGTATCCATTGAGATAATTTTGAGGTGGAGGATAAGCAGCAACAACAACAGAGATTACTGTGGCAGTGGATGCATTGCTGGAATATCTGAAGGATACATTGGGACAGATTTCCTGGAGTAAATCAATCTATGCGATTGCTGAGAGTTGATGTCAACTTCTTAACATGCAGTTAAAAAATCAACGTCTTCAAGGACTTGCCCTGGGAATTGCTCATCAAAACATCAGTTGGTCTACAGCTCAATATCTCTATTCTCAGTGTATACCACCGTATTAGTTCTGCCATGTTACATGACTGCTGCAGGAGCTGCACTGGCTACCAATGGACCCCTGAGTGCAACCCAAGGTGCTGGACACGACTTTTAAAGTTGATTATAGCTCAAGTATAAGACATGAATGACATTGAGATTTCCAAATAACCGTGGTTTATCTAACCTGCATGGCAAGACGACATTTACTAAGAGTCCCCAGCTTCCAGGTTAGAGTTCCTGAAAGAATTAGAATGGAAATTCATTCTTCAGCTCTGATGAACACCCTTTGAGGGGTGTGGGAGTAGGAAGGGATCTCCAGAGGAAAAATTGCACAGAGCTGAAGAAGCTTCTTGGATGAGAAGCGAAACATCTTCAAAAAGAAAAAAACCCAAGTCCAGTCGCCACCTGAAAAAGCACCCTTGGGTCCCTCTTTAGACATCCCCTAATCTGCTAGTCCCAAAATTAGAAGCGTTATTTTTCACCAGGAACTAAAGGTGTTCCTCTAGTCTTGTTCATAACTGAGTTGGAGTTTCCATTGGTATTGAAATTTAGATTTTGGTTTGGTGAGAGTTTATAAATTCTTTAAAAAGAGTAACAATAGTAGCTCAACTTGGGAGTTTGTTGTCAGTCAAAGCAACTGCTGTATCTTTCAAGGATATAAAAATATTGCTATACAGATATATTTCCCTACCTTGATGAAATAGCAGTCTTTGTGGAAAATCCTGAAGAATGCAGTGGGCGGTTTTTGCACTAACTAGCCATGAAATGGCCAATGGGTCAGAGGTCGATGGCTGCTGGTTTGGCCCAGTTTGGCCGAACCGGTAATGGACTTCAGGCCTGGGTTGCGGAACCGGCAGAGACCCAGGCCTGCCACACCTCCGAATCGATTTCCTTGCCACCGCCGTTTTGGTTTTTAGTGACTGTGCGTGTACAGTTCACTGTACATTGTTCTGCGCATGCATGAAAAGCAATTTACATTGAATGCGGGAGCAGGACACGTCTGGTGCCCGTCTGGCACGCGTGTGGCTGGCACACAAGCAAAGCGACAGCACACTCACATTGCACGTGGGTTGTGAACCAGTAGTAAAACCGGCAGCAACCCCACCCCTGCAATGGGTGTGTCTTCCATGGCATCCCTCTCTCTCCAGCACTCCGCAGCCTGTCAAGGTGTCCGACTTCAACCACAGGCCAGGAGATTCCATTGAGCCCTTGGCCAAAGCACAGCGCAGTCCAAGCAGGAACCCTTCAGGGGGATATAAATATCCGGACCCATCAGGCACATGAAGTGCTCTGGCTCTGGCCTGCTGGTAGCAGGGATATAAAATTAAACTTTTAGAAGTCACCTTTGCATTTAGGAATCACGGGTGGAGTCCCATCACAATGCATTACAAAAGCTGATTGGGAAGAATTTTCTGCAAGGACATATCCTGTTCTACAGGTCAGCTCAATGGAAAGACCCCGCTGAACGAAGATATTTTCAGGCACATCTGTTCTATTTTTAACTTCTGTTCCATTTTCAACTTCTGTTATCTTTTGGCTTTCCAGTTCAGTCCTGGGGATCACACAGGGATCTGAGGGGGGGAAGAAAGCAGATTTTCTTAGAGAAGGGTGTCAGCATGCAAATGAATTGTATCATCTTACTGCAAAATTCTAGTCGTACAATTTAGCTTTCATCTACCAGCTACTTCGTATAGAACTGAAATTGTATATAACGGAGGGCTGCTGCAAGCAAGAGCAATTGAATAGTGTTTCTGCAAGAGAGAAAGAAAGCAATAAATGGATTCCAAATATTAGAAATGCTCATGGAAATAGGCACAAAAGGCAAATAGGCACTTTTGTCCAGGCCCCATTGTCACAAAAAGATCTCTTCTGCCCTTCCATGGCATAATGGCTTTGGCACCTGAATTCCACTGAAGAGCCAGATCTGTATTGCTTCGCAGATAAAGTTCACATTGTAGGAAGAATCGGTTCAAGTCCCCAGCCAGCTGAAACGAAGGGAAGAAGCCCATAACGAAAGTTATCTTTATTGGTCTCACAAAGGACTTCAGCAATAGGTTTGGGGAGAGCTGACAACCTCTTCTGGCGAATGGACAGACTTTCATGCTGTTCTGGGGTTGTGCGATGGAGATCTCTGGGCTTGTTGGGCAATGGGTTTCAAGTGTATGAGTTAAGTTATCCTAATTGTGACTTTATTGCCTCCTTGTGGTTCTAACTGGCCACCAATTCTAGTCTTACGGGTTCATCTCCTTGGTCTAATCCTCTGCTTTTGATATGATGAGTTCAAAGATATCTCCGTGGTCCTGTGGCCGGCATGACTAAACGCCAAAGGTGGGACAAGTAATGGGGGCTCACTCTGTTATGCGGCACTAGCGATTCAAACCACTGAACAATATTGTTTTAAACAATATACTAGCAATTTACCTGCTTATTCACTGGGCGCTCTGTATTTAAATTTTAACTTGATCAGCATAAAAATTATCCATAACTTTTTTGTACATAGCATAGTATTTTTTCTATTTATAGGCTGTTTTAACCATCAAATAACTGCAAGTTAAATTCTTGCATATAAGTTTCATCGCTTTTCTTTTTTACAATTTTTATTAAAGTTTTTTAAAACCCATAAAAACTAACACAAACTAATAAATAGCAGGGAAAGGAAGGAAGTAATTGTGAAAAAAATTAATGCTTCCAATTTCCTTTGCAGCAAATATAAGTACATTTACAAAATTCTCTCTTATTCTGTGAGTACAAAAAATTGCATCCCTTTCTGATACTTTTATTTTAAAAAATTAGAAGAAATATTTCTATCAAACTGAAAATGCACAAGATCAACAATAAATATATGACAATTCCGAAAACTATTAAATTCTTCTGGACTTTTTTTTTGTATAATTAACATAAAAATCTAAAAATAAAATGTCTTCAAACAAAGAATAACAAAATATCCCTCTGGAACCTATGGAATTATTAAATAAAATAACATCATAATCCTGGTCACCTTAATATTAATATATGACAAATTCATCACGCAAAATATAGGACTCTTTTATCAGAACAAATTCCAATGCCCACCAACATTCTGTATAATTTCAACTACAAAGAAGCATAATGTCAATGGCGATGACTACTTCAGCTTCAGCCACAATAATACAATAGCAAACAATAGGTACAAACTCTAGGTAAACCGCTCCAATCTCGACTGCAGAAAGAATAACTTCAGCAACAGAATGGTCAACACCTAGAATGCTCTACCCGACTCCATTCTTACATCCCCAACTCCCCCCCCATAACTTTAACCCAAGACTCTCTACTGTTGACCCCACCCCATTCCTAAGAGGTCATTTACTCTGTTCATATTTATGTTTATATTTATATCTGTTATCTTTTACATGTTTGACAAACTAAATAAAATAAAAATAAAATAATTCTTAGCTAAAGCTCAAGATTTTGGATCGAACCTTGGAGATAATTTGTATATTTGGAAAAAATACCAGAACACCCTTCTCCAATCGGATGTGTTTCAGGAGTTTTTCTTTGCTTTGTTTTAGATTGAAAATAATAAGAGTCTAAGCCAAGATGTACGTGATTTCAGTCAAGATTAAATCACTTTTAAAATAATGTAACTTTAGAAGCAAATGTTCATATTTTTATCTTATCTTCATTACTTTAATCAGGTTTTAATTATTAATCTTAGGGGGGGGGAATCCATGATATTGGCAGCATACTTACCAGAGATACACAATGGCAACTCTATGTAACCGTCAACACACTTTCTGACTGATGGAACCGCAAGCACGTATCCTTCATCACACAGAAATTGGAGGCTCTGATTACTCTGAAGAAGCCGAGCTTTTCTTTGACTCCCAAACACAAACAAGTTTTTTGTTGCCAGCTGTTGTCTTGTGATACTGCAGGGTGCTAAAAAAAAACAGAGAAGAAGGTAGATATTCTCAAGGGAGATAATTGTCCATTGGTTTCTCCTCTATTCCACCCCTAAGAAAACCAGCCAAGTTTACAATTCGCAAAGGAAGCAGGATGGCTCACCCAAGCATTTTGGTGGACGAGGTGTTCATTTTTGTCCTTTGCACTGAATCCATTCAGGTCCTTCCAAGACATATCCAAGATTGCATTTGTACTGCACTTGATCGTTTTCCAGATACTTCGCTCTCTCAGTGCTTACAATTTCCCCAAAATCAACGTCCTCTGGTTCTTCACATGCTGAAATTGTATTTTCATGAAATTATCTTATTTGCTGACAGAAGCTCACATTTCCTATTTGCTCTCAGGAACTGTGAGATAACAAACTTCCTGCTCTAACCCAAGTTAGATATTTTCCACTTTACATACAGATCAGAACATATTAGGAAAGGAATGCCTGCTGGGCACTTAATCCTAACTACAGGTAATCCTCAATTTAGCTTTGTTTTCAATTCCAAGGTACTTATTTGGAGAGTCCTTATGATCCAGATTCAAAGTTCCAACATTCCCTGCCCCTCCCCGGTCACAGGAAGGCACTTCAGTGCTGAGCCATTGGGTTGCATGTGGGGCTATTTGCACATACACATAATAATTTTATGACGGTTTTGCTGAAAACCAGCATTTACTTCCAGTTTACAGCTGAACCACGGCAACAGTGAACCACAGGTGCACTCAACAAACAAACAATAGCAATAGCAGTAGACTTATATACCGCTTCATAGGCCTTTCAGGCCTCTCTAAGCGGTTTACAGAGAGTCAGCATATTGCCCCCAACAATCTGGGTCCTCATTTTACCCACCTCGGAAGGATGGAAGGCTGAGTCAACCCTGAGCCGGTGAGATTTGAACCGCTGACCTGCTGATCTAGCAGTAGCCTGCAGTGCTGCATTTAACCACTGCGCCACCTTGGCTCTTGTTTGACACATATTTGCTTAATGACTGGGACAATTTGTTAAGGGCTACCACAGAAAATCTTCATAAAATCTGATCCACTTTAGGATCTAGCAAGTTACAGTTGTGATGGGATGGCTCCATTGGGTTATAACTCAAGGACTGCCTGTAATATGAGACCTTCCCTTGCTAAGGCCTAATCTAAGCAACTGTGGATGGGGAGAGAGAGGGAGGCTGAAGGGCTGTTGAATTTGCCCCCCAAAGGAACCTCTTTGATTCTGTGGGATTTTCCCCTTGCTGGTACTTACCATGGCTGACCATGGCTGGTCCTGGATGAATCATTCTGATAGTACACATATTAGATTTCTGACTTACGGAGCCTCACCTTAGACAGGGCAATCTCTTGGTTACTATCACAGCAAGTTGCCTATTAACTGAAACAAAGACCCTCCAAATGGGTGTGAAGTTATAATACTGATACAAAGTATTTGCAAAAAACCACTTGCTTGAAAACTTTATTTTTGAAAAGAGGATAGGAATCATAAATCTATGATACTATTAAAGAATCTGGCATTGCAAATTTCCAGAAAACCGCAAGAGGAAAATGAAAGTGTTTGCCACTTGAATGGATGCAAAAGGAACTGTTTCCCCCTTGATTTCTCTTTGTCTTCACTTACCGTCTTGAGAAGAGCAGCCTGGCCAGAGAAGGAAAGCAGCCACGAGGAGCAGCCAATCCCTCATGGCTCTTCAAGAAATCTCCCAACCACTAAAATTCAGATCAGCAGTTTGGCTATTTTCTCCGATTTCTCTGAGCTATTAACATCCCTTCCTCCCTTCTGCTTGTTGCTCTGCTTTTTGTTATGAAACTTGTGAAGAATTACGGGAATAAGAATATGGTCTTGATTGCTAAATGAGGACTTCATGAGAACTTTGTGAACTTTGTGTTGCAGTGATAACATCAAACAAATCAAACAGTAGTTCTACTTTCATTCCAGTGTTGATCAATTCTGAACTTTCCCAAGGTCTTCAGGAGAAGCAGCTAACAACAAAATTATTACGCATGACTTTTTGTGAAAAATTCTTGGCCATGGAAATCTTTGTCTCATTCTTCCATGTCTTAACACTTTATTTGTTATTGTTAATCACCCAGAGTGACTCAGATAAAAAGATAAAGTTAGAAACTTGATAATAAATAAATTACGTTTGATATCTGTCATGCCTATTTTATATTTATTATATCAATATTTATAGGAATCTCAAGTTTGTACACCTGTGTGAAAAAGTCCTGCACACTTTATGGTTTTACGATTTATGACATTTTTGAGATAGGCCATTGATTTTATGATATTTTATGCTAACTGCTATGCAAATATTGTTATATTTAAATAAATACTGGTGGTTTTTAAGTGAAAAGCATAAGCTTAAATTTCAAACTTAGGAAGAACCATTTTCTTGGCACCGAAGGCTACAGACAGAGCAGACCTGGTTCCTATGTGATCAATGTTCTTTTGCAGGTATTATGGGCTATTGTGGCATCCTGAGGCTCTCATAAAATCACCTCATTTGGAGGGAAGAGAGAAAAGAATTGGGGGAAAGTTTAGATGCTCCAGTGCTGACAGCATGTTCTTGGTTAAATTACGGTAGAACTATATTCAATAAATATATTCCATTTTTATACCTGTTCTACTGTTCTACTTTTGAGGATATTTTTGTTTATAAGTAAAATGAACTATTAAATGCAAATACTTCAATGAAATCAAACAGTGGACTTTTACTTCAGTTTTAAAATAGCTTTGTTAGACATGGGAATCATTTTTATTAACTCAAGTCCCTCAAAACGGATGGGAATTGACAATATTGATGCAAACTATGTTGCTATTCAGGAATCAGTTGCTGAAAAATCTTGTATTTGAGAAGAGAATTGGAATTGTAAATTTTATGATATTCTTAAAGAATCTGGCATTACAAATTTCCAGAGAGCCTCAAATGAAAAATGGAAGTCTCCCTTCTTGCTTAAAAGTATCTGTTCCTTGAATGAATGCATCAGAAACTGTTTCCCTTAGCAACCCTTTGATTGATCTTCTTAACTTACCATTTTGAGAAGAGCAACAAGGGCAGAGAAGAAAAAGAGCAACCAGGATCAGCCGGTTCTTCATAGCTCTTCAGGCAACGTCTGAACCACCCAACATCCGTTTAGCGGTTTGGCTTTCTCAGCTGATTTCCCTCAGCGATTCCTCTCCCTTCCTCATTGTGCGTTTCTCTGTTTATTGTCAAGGGAACCGGGAGGAGGAAGTAGGACTGGAATAAGAATATGATCTTGACAGGTAAGAGGGGGTTTCACAAGAATTTTGTGAACAAACAAATCAAGTGCAGCTTTTCAGGCAGTGCTTCCAACTCTTCAGAAGGAAAAATCACCACTTGAATTCCAGGGTTGATAAGTTCTGAGTCTTCCCGAAATCTTCAGTAGCAACAGCTAACAGCAAAATTATTATACAGGACATTTATGAAATATTCTTGGTGGTTTCCTCATTCTTCAAGGTCTTAACACTATTTTTATTGTAAACCTTCCAGAATCAATCAAGCGAGTTGGGCAGTGTAGAGATTTGATTAAAAATTACATTTGATATCTGATATATCTATTTTGCATTGATGATGTCAATAAATGTAGGAATCACATGTTGCAGAAACATTTCTTAAATAACTCTGGAGTTTTGAAACTCAGCCAAATACAGTTAATCATTAGCCAATAATATCAGGGAGACTGTTTGCCTTAGTTCCTGTTTCCCCCACAGATTCTGCAGAACTTGGGTTGGGTTGTACATCTATAAATATCTGTTAAAATAGTATCAACTTCCAGGGAATAGAAGGACAGAGAAACTAAAAGAGATGTTGCTTCCTTATCAGAATTATACAAGATTGATCTCTCTCGTCTTACCTCATTTTTTACAGGTTTGTATAAGAAGTATTCTTTGCTTCCAATTCCAACTACTCTTTCTGAAGATAATAATATGTATATTATCTATTGAAATCACTTTGAATTGAGTCAACAATATCATCTTTTTCCTTTATTGTAAACAGTGTTTCTCCCTCCCACCACTTGCAGAGACTGAGGAACTGGCCATGGAGGAAGAGCCAAGGAAGCAGTCGGATAAGAGGAACCTGAGACCTGGCCCAGAAAGCAGTTTGAGAAAAGTATCTATGAAGACTCTGGATCATCCTTTGGGTCACGGTTGTCCCAAAGGGGCTTTTCCAAAGGGCAACTGGACTTTCCCTTGAAAACACTTTGCTTCTCATCCAAGAAGCTTCTTCGATTCTAAGTTAATGGTGGGGAATGGAAGGATTTATATTCTTTGCAGTCATTTTCACTCTGAGGGTCGGTTGCTAGCTCTCTCGCTAGCACCTTATAGCGCATATTTCTACTTCCTGCAGTTTTAATATCTATATTATGTTGTGCATGTTCATGTCTCAGAATGGGGAAGAAGTTATCAGTGAAGATCAGCTTGTAGACTGTTGATTGAACAGCCATCACTGTTTTATTTCTAGGGAAATTAATTCTCACACGCTTATGAAGGATATAGGCATCTCATGGATAAGTCCTTTACTCCTGGAAAAGGGAATTCACCCTCCCACAAATGTTTCTTTAGAATATTAAATATAGAATACAGAAATAAAGACTATTTTCATAGTTGATTCTACCAAAACAACACTGAAAAATAATTGAATATTTCTTTTCACTCTTGATTTTTACTGGTAATTCAGAATTCAGAGGACATAACTAGAACATCAGAGCAATACCCCTATATTCTAGATCAAAAAAACCTTCAGAAGATTTGCAACTACCATGATTACCACCGGCTTATAAAAGCAGGGTGCTTTAACTGACTGCTGCCTATGTGATATTAATTTAGAGACTGCAAAATATAAAACATAACCTATTCTGCTATTCTCTTCTGTTTTCCAATAACCTTATAGCACAGCTTGCAACATCCATGCAAAATGGGTCTAAGCAAACCATTTTCTTTATTGAAACTTTGACAACAGCTTGTCAATCAGAAAGGTCGGCAGTTCAGTGGTTCGAATCTCTAGAGCTGCATAATGGAGTGAGTTCGCGTTATTTGTCCCAGGTTCTGCCAACCTAACAGTTCAAAATCATGTAAAAATGCAAGTAGAAAAAAATCGGAACCACCTTTGGAGGGAAGGTAACAGGGTTCGGTGTGCCTTTGGTGTTTAGTCATGCCAGCCACATGAGCATGGACGATGGACCATGCAGGGTCTTTGGCTTTGAAACGGAGATGAGCACCACCCCCTAGATTTGGGGATGACTAGCACATATGTGTGAGGGGAACCTTTACCTTTAATAGTGTAAAGGGGTTTGCAGGACCATTCAACTCTTCTTTGGAATCTGAGGATGCCATATTATTTCCCAAAAGCAGGCTGGAGCTTTTAAACTGCAGAACTTCACAGCCACCTGTGGCTGAGGTCCCAATAAAGCCCTTGTGCAGGAGCACAATCTGTGCACACTGTTAACAGTCTCTGTGCAGAATCGCAACTCTCCCAAATCTGAACATCCCTCTAGTCAAGCTTGAGAACACATGGACCCTCCCTCTGCAGCCCTGCCCCTGGGTTCCCTTTGCCCACATCTTCAGTGCACCAGTCTGGATTTATATCAGGGCAAAGTTTAGCCATTTGGTGTTAAAGAACAGTTTTTGAGGTTGGAAAGCCTGTAGCAATTTCTAAGATTTAGCTGAATCTTTGAGTGCTTGTTATAATTAAAAACCTGGCTCTGCCAGTTGATTTGCAGACCTGATGGGGGCCTTCCGTACAGGAGGAGTTTAGTTGATTAAGAGAAGATTCCACCCTCACCTTAGTTTATATTGGCTCTTCCTTGTTTATCTTTACTAATTTTAATATTTATTGCTTTATTGTTGCAATATTGTCATTTTTATTTCGTTATAAACTGTTTAGAGTCACTTGCTGGTGAGATGGGTGGCAGACGAATTAAATAAATACCTATTTATACAATTTCATTCAGTCAAAAAGAAAAAAAAGAGAAAAGAAAAGAAAAACAAAACCTTGAATCTGTTTGTGATTTTCCCATGTTAGAATCTAGAATAAGCAAAAATCCATTTGGCTAAACTTCCCTCTGATTCTTAACATCAGGTTGGATTCTGCTAACTCCAGAGCAACCCCAGGAGGAATAATTGCTTGTAGAGGTTGGATTGGATAGTGAATTGGAGTATTTACTGCATACCTCTGGGTTTTTTTTACAAAATATAAGTTGCTAGGTAATTAACATCTTTTTTTTATTTTTTAAAGAATTCAACACATCTATATGCTAAAAATATAAATTACCATTATCTATTGTCATTGTTTTAAGATGAGTTTATGACTGATAATTCAAATTAATCAAATGGTTAAATCTAAAATGTACATAGAAAAAGATTCTACATTCCTCATTTTAGATGTATCATTAAATTTTGATTTATAATGTTATATTACAATATTTTATCTGTCTTAAAGATGGTCTGAAAAGTTGTTTATAAATGTTCTTATTTTCCCAATAAAGTTGGTGAAATCTAGCTTTTCACGATATAGGCTTTTAGGTTTACATCCAATGTTGATAGGTGTTGACAATCCAGCTTCACGAGTCATGTTAAAGAGAATATTTGGTTTCTGGCATCCATCATCTGGTTCCAAAAGGATGCTGTAGAAGGCCTGTTGTTCATTTATTTAGAGCTGTAAAATATAATGAGAACAATGAAAAATAAATTTGTATCTTTGCAATTCATCAAAGTCTTTTTTAAATCTTGATCATTAACAGAATGCAGCTTCTGATAATTTTATGATATTAACTGATTCTATACATGGGCAAGAAGACTCTGAAATGTCAGCATCTCAATTTATTAAACTAAATGGCTAAAAAGTGACAGAAACATTGTAGATCATTCTGTCACTGAGCAATTTCTTCCTTTTAAAAATATTGACACAATAACATTCAATAAACTTATAAATATTTAGAAAGAATTTCTAATATTTTACTATATAAACTCTGGCAGTCAGAATGAATCCGAGGTGCACATTTTAAAAAATAGCATTCTGGAATTAGACGTTCCCAAACTCTCATTCAGCCTCACAGGTAATGCTCTTGTGGAAAGATGGGATACACACACACATACTGAAGTTTTAAAAATGTGTTACAGTTTAGTGAATTGTTTTAGTTGCAAAATATATATTAAAAGGTATTATCATGCAATTTTGATGCTTACTACCCTTTTCTTTATTTTAGTTCCTTAATAATTGCCATTTATCTATTCGTTTATTTTATATTTGTATCCTGCCCAGTACAATTGATGCTGGGCCTCAGATCTTCATTGGAGACAACCCTAAATCCTCTTTGCACTTCAAAACACATCACTCTCTCTTCAAAAATAATAAATATAATGAAAACAATGTTTAACTGTTAACAAACTTCATCTGAAATATTTTATTTCAAAGCAAAAGTTATCTTTTTATTGCAAATATTCAATAGACCTAAGTAGTAGAAGGCATTAAGTTTAATAAATAAATGATAGGCGCATAGGCGCAACTACTGTATATCCATGAACATAAACACCTATACATACCTTTACCCTCAGTCACAGGACAATTCCTTGTGGAAATATGAATCCCGTGTCATCCCTGCTGCTAAATTATCACAAATTCTCATTAATAAATCCATACATATATACACACACATACATATACAAATAAGTGTGTGTTCGTGCGCATATATATGTATGTGCACATATACAGAATGCTTGTGCACATATACAGCATGGTAAACAATTTCAGGTCAGGCAATTTTAGCTGACATTCCTATAACTTACCTGGCACGATACAATTTGGAGGAGGCGACCACCCTGTTTTTGTGCAAGTGATTATTGATTGCTGGTTTGCAGGAGAATATCCCCTATCACAAGCAAATGTAATGTTGTCACCTTCTATGTAAATGTTCCTGTTGATATAAGGGAAGTGACCATGATAAAACCGTTGACGAGGTTCACATGTTTCTAAAAGCAAAAAAGAGGAATTTGGTTTCATCATCGATGGTTCTTGGGAGGCAAATCATACTATGTGAAGGAAATAAATAAATAACAAGTTACTCTTTCATATAAAGTGTAAAATGTAACACAGAGGTGTGAGACTCTTGGTGCTGTTTTTCTTGATTGTAAAATTCCTTTGACTTTGAAAGACAGACAAGCTCACCAAATGGGGGGATGGTGAAGATCCGTAGCCTAAACGGCAAAAGAAGCACAGAGAGGGGAAAAAAGGGGCTGCAGGAAAAGTCAGGCTGAAATGTGGAATAACTTCAAAGGAAATGGGGAGGGCCTAAGTGTCCTGTGTGATGAGGAGAAAAGTATAAATTGTATTACTTGAAATCTGTCTTTGTGCTCCTAGTATTCAAGCCATGGGGAGGAATTCTGGCAGGCCGCGCTTGCAACCCCTTCTTCAATTTCTTTGCAACAAAAACTTTTGAATTGTGAACCAGACTTGTCTTTTGAATTGTGAGCATAAAATTGGGTTTTCCTATCTCACATACGCATGATATCTAATTCACAGAGATGGCAAGGTGGGAAGAGAGGAGGAAGCTGATGAGGAAGAACCCTATTTTTCTGTTTATATTTTATAAAAGACTCAGCTTTAAACATGTAAAGTTTTAGTACACATTCTTTTGCAAACTGTAGGCTCCAAAACAACCTTTAGGGTCCCTTGAGAAGAGACAGGAGTGGAAGCATCATCCCAGCAGGCAGAACGACCCAAGAACGGCTGAGATCTCTGTAGAACGATACTTCTTTAAGGTTAAAGAAGGTCAGGATAGCATCTCCCCCGCCTGGTTTGCCTGGATTTGGCAAAGGGGAAAGAATTACTTACTGAAACACTTTGGTTCTGGTTCAAAGCGGGAATTGGTGCATCTCACTGTTTGCCATGTTTGCTCTTTGATTTTAGGCAGAAAACCATTATTACATTGAAACCAAACTTGTTCTCCTTCCCGTTTTGGATATTTTCCATAATTTTGCATTCCTCCATTTTCTACACGGATAAAATCACAGCCCTTTCCTGAAGAAAAGAGAGAGAGAGAAAAATAAGGCATCCCCCAAATTCAGAGTATTCTATCAGTTCATTTGCTGCGCTCATCAGAGATGAACCTGTTATTAAATGTTACTGTTTGTTCTAGTGCAATAATGTCAGAACCTGATCTGGATTTCTGCCTTGGATCTAAAGGGAGAACAGAGAGTGATAATGAGCGACGGGGTAATAAAAGGCCCTTATTTCTTCTGCTTACAATCCGTGAGGGCTGTGGGGCGAATGGAAAGGTGTTGATTCGACATCTTCGGTCTTATACTGAGAAACAGGACTGGAGTTCTTTCTACCTTCCTGTTTTATCACCACACAGGGATTTATTCAAGCGTTACGATTCTTGCTGTTATTGTTATTCTTATATTTTCGTCCTGCCTTTTCATAAAGGAGTCAAGGCAGCAAACGTAGCTATGCTTCTTGCTTCCATTTTCTCTCCCACATGCACCCTGTGAGGGGAATTGGGCTGAGAGAGGGACTGGCCCCATCTTCACCGGTGGTTTTCATACCTAGGATGGGACTACAACTCACAGTCTTCTGGTTTCCAGATTGGCACCTTCATGATTATAACACACTGGCTCTAAAGTATATCTTTAATGAAAAGTATTTAGTGAGAAGTAAGAAAGAAGTAGGTTTTTAAATCCTTTTGTAAAATAAAAACCTTCCTGGAGACACAGGTAAAGTAACAATTCTTTCCTTGCAATACTTCCCAAAGAGCTTCATCACAATGTGCAGGATTTTCTGTGCTTTCCTGCATAAATGGTTTCTCCTTAGTAATCTTGAGCCTAGCGTCACTAAGATTTCTAAAATTAAACCTCTAAGCTTCTCCGCACCCGATCTGTCTCTCACGATTAGCTGTTTGCTTATGTTCTCCTGCACTCGAGTTTAAAAGTGTCTCTCTTTGCTTTTGAAATGTTTTGCCACTACTAACTAGTGATGAGTTGTGGTGAATAATTATAGCAGAATGGTATGTAGCCAGCAAATCCCTTCCTAGGAACAGGTTCAGCTGATGCATACGGGTATTGCTTTTGATGAAACTTTTTCAAGTGTGGTTTCCACTTCTCTTCCAGAGGGATTCGGCTTTTGATATAATCAAACACTTCATTCATACAGCAACCTTTTGATTGATCTGCTGAATCCCATAATACTAAATGATCAAGAATTCTGATAATATTCATTACCAAGGGACTTTTAACAAGGTTTCCATCAATAACAAGCTGAGGACTAACTTAGATTGCTTTGTCCTAAAAGAAAATGCTTTCCTCAGCTAATATTTTAAGAGATGACTTTTTCCAGTAAAATAAAAACATTTTTGATATCAAGAAAATTTGTGCAGCTTTTTCCCTAAGCCTTTTCTTCCTTTTTTCTCTTTCCAGTTATAAGCTTAAACATGTGCCCTGAAACATATGCACTTCAAATACAAGAATATCGTTGGATTGGTAAAATAGTGGCCAAGGGAAAGAGTTAGGTGTTTTAAGAGAAAAAGTGGAACTTCCATCTTCCCAGCAGCTTCTCAAGAAAACTCCAGGAACCTTCAAACAGGAGCTGATTTGATTCAGATTTATATTGAAAGAGGTAGAATGTCCACCCAGGAATGTATTTGAATTTAGAGGTCAATTTTCTGGATAATGCTGAATTGTTTCAAAGTCACCGTAGAAGTTAGGGGAACACAACGTTTAAGTTCAGCTTTATGAATACCTCAGGCAGCCTCGCAAGATAAAATTCCAATAAGTATCTTATGATCTCTGATAAGAATGTAAAACCTCCCTAGTATCTTTGAGGAGATTTTCAACAGAGAGAATTTTACAATTTCTGGTTTGTCCAGAGATTGATCTTTCCTCTGGAGTTTTATTTTTTTTCCCACCAAAAGTTTCCAGTCATTTGGGAAACCACTCAGAGTACGCTGTAGGTGTGTTTAAATAGTTTGTGGCTTTTGACAACCTTTATAGAGACTGGAGAGTATTTATTGTGTTTCTCAAGTATCTGTAAACACGTCAGGACAGGAGATCTGTGTTTTTCTAGATTGAGACAGTTTTAACTTTTACTGTCTTTTCCTTTCCTTCTTTAAAACTCTTCATTTCATTTCTCCAGCCACTTCTGTTCAAACGTTTTTGGTCTTCGGGCCATCTGTTCTGCCATTTCAGTAACATCCCTTCCATTCTTCATTTAGTCAAAGTTGTTCCTCAACCAGGGGTGAAATTCGACTGGATTGGATCGGCTTGGGCGAACTGGTAGGGACAATTTGAATCAGTTCGCCGAACCTGTAAAAATCACCCCTGATTGGCCCTGCCCACACCCACCCGCTCGCCACTCCCCTCTTCTGGTCACTCAACCTGCCCATCCAATCCGAACATTCACAGTGGATCTGCTGCAGCCTCTCCCTTTAAGTTACCGTACTGATAGCTATAGTAAACTATTCTCCTACCACCATAATTATCCCACCTCAACTATCGTAACTATAAGAACATTATTCATAAACAACGAAGCAATTCTGCTCTAGAGAGAAATTCCATAGACAAAGTTACTTACGTATACAGGCAGGAGGAGGATCCCATCCTCTTGCAATGCATTTGGAAAGCTTTGGGCCTCTAGGGACAAACCCTTCATCACATATTATCTCAATTTTATCATTGTACATATGTTGAGTTCGTCTAGGTTCAAAGCGGCCATTTGCCACTACTGGAGGGAAACACTGAATTTCTATGGAGGAATACGAATAAAAATAGGTGGTCAATCTTTAACACCATTGAACAGGAACATTTATCTTTCCCATAGGTGAAGACCACAGCTGCGACACAAGGATATCTGAAGGAGGGGTTTAAAGGCTTGAATGGGACATTAACAGCTGGGAAACCTTGTCCTCGATCGTTAGCTTGGAGGCTCAAGACGCAGCATGGCCTTCTCCAATTCGAAGAGAGACGCTTGTTTGGCTGGCCGAGGCAAAGAGGTCAGTCCTGGAACCAGTGAAATTGGGGGGCTGGGCAGGGGACGGAATGCCCTCAGTGTGGAAGGGATTGCCACTCTCGAATTGGCCCTTTTAGCCACACCAGATGCTGCTTTTAGGAGCTCTTTCCAGAGCATGATGCCACAGTCTTCGAGACTGAAGGATGCCAATGAGGAGGTGAAGAAAGATTAGTTGACTGCAAATTACTTTTCATCATTTATCATCCAGTTATTTAAACAGCCATTTATCAACCCTTGACCCTGGGGATTAATCCTGACCCCATTGGAGAACCCTGCCCTAAAGCCGCTGCTCTGTTCTTACTTTGCTGCTTGACTTAATGTGATTTCACAATTCTCAGGGAAGGGAAGAGAGCTAATTAGGACCCAAATGTAAGCACCACCAATACTGAAGTCATAAGGTGATTTCTCTCTGGAAACAAAGATAGGTCACCTGATTTCTGGATCAATTCTGCCCTTTGCACATATCCTGAAATAGATTGAGTTGCTCCCTTGCGGGACTATCATCCCAAATTTCCCTAAAAGAAACCATTCCTTTTTCTACACTTTGTGGTTAGACAGAAATGAGCTTGATGAATTATGTTCCTCTGTCCAAGGAAAAGATACATGGAACTTCATGCCTCTTTGGCCCCACATTTCTTGCTGAGCCATATTACTATATGAAAGATTGCAGACAGAGGTAAATGTTTGCCTCAGATGATCGTCAGAAAAATAAGGTCCTCTTTGAAGAAAGACATTTCTAAGTCTGATCAATTAAGATTAAAGGAAGTATAATATGCCTTTGGATCCACACGTTCCAGGAACCATGAACCCTGAGTTTCTAACTAATTCAAGGATTATTAAACGTTGAAATTATAGACTTCGTAGCTCCTTTTGAATTATCCCTTTAAAACTAACTATAGCTAGTTTAGGAAATCAGTTCAGTATGGTTGTAATACTCCCATAGAGCTAGAAGAAAATGGAGGCAAAATTTTCTTTCACTTGTTAAAAAAAGGAAGGGATGAGTCTTCTAAGACAACGATTGTTATTCTTGTTCTCTGTATGTCTGATAAAAATGAAATCAAATAAAAACATACTATTTACCACAAGGTTTTCATCAGATCAGATTGATTGGAGCTGCAATTCCGGGCATTGCATAGCAAGAGGAATAAAGGTGTATAAGATTTCAAAACCAACCGTGACCATTAGAAGCATATACAGACCTTTACATTGAAGCAATGTACTCCATCCATTCTCAGTACATGAGGCCTCTTTCTGTCAACATATGGTATCTTCATACAGGAGAATCGTATCTCTCACCTTCCTTAATGAGCTTTGAAATAATACGTTTCCATTTTCAATATGGTCTGCCCCACATGTTATTTCTACCATAAAATACAAACAAAAGGGTTTTTTTCATTAACAGCCTCTTTATTCACTTGAATTAAAAAATATGCCGTTTTCTAAAAGATTACAGAATAAAGATATCTTTGTAATTTTAATCTCATTTTTCATCGTATAGGATTCAGGTACGAAGGAGTTGAAAAAGTGACCGTTTTCATACTCGCTGGGATGAACAATGATAAATCTACTATTTCACAATCACACGAAATGCCTTCAGCCTCAACCAATCTCTTCCTGTTAACATTAAAGAGAAGTGGGGAGGGGGCTGAGCACTGAGGCTCCCTGCACAGCCGGACGTCTCCTTCCATGAATGCTGACTAAAACTGTCCCAGAGAAAGGAGGAAACTCGTGCGACAGGGCTACCCAATCCAATCCCGGAAGCCAGCCCGGAAGGTTACCCTGATTAAAGGCCACTGAAGACAAAGGCGAGAAAAGGATGGATGCATCCATTCACCCAGGTATGATCAATTCCATTTTAATTCTGCATTCAGCTCTAAAATCCAACTGGGAAAGTCCAGAACTTCCTCCACATTTCTCTGAAGCAACTGTTTGTTCTTATATCCTTTCCCAGGAAGGCAGGTGGGGACAATAGTAGACAATTTGTCCAGCTAGTAGTGGCTTCTTGAGGAAGACTACACTGCTGGCTCATTAAGTGGAGGAAGGACCATCCCTTTCCCAAGTTATTTACAACTGCCAGACCAACCACATCTCACCTGACAGGAGGCCTTAGCCTACCAGGAGGGACTGGATGTATAGACTGATGGCCAAGCTAATGGTCAGGATTTAAACTTCTCCCACACAATGAAACCAGACTGTCAATTCGTTCCGTGGGGCTTCTCTCAGGTTAGAATGTAGAGTAAAAACAAATAATTTATCCAACATATGCCTAATTATTCCTCCCAATACTTAGGAAAACCTGGGTTTGCCTCCCGAAACCCCGTCCCTTCACCAAATGACCATGCAGAGGCTTTAGGAGGCTTTCAGGGTGCTCCTTGGGGCTGGGGAGGCAGGAATGCGTGAGAAATGGGCCATTTTTTGCTCATTCTCTCCTCCCCCATCCGACAAGGCCCTAGAGCACTCTACAACCGCAAAGGCTATTCATGCCCTTTTTGAAAAAAAGAATTTAAAGCCAAGATAAATGGGCGAAGAGGCTGCTCGGGCAAACTGCATACAAACACTGAAACTCTTCAGACAGACGGAGTCAGGAAATTCCAGGGAAATACCTGATTAGGCAGATTTAGGGTTGTCTTTCTTTTTTCTGTTCTGGTAGCACATCCTCCTGTCATGTCTCCTGTATCATGCTGCAATACCACTTTAGATGTGTGCAAATCTGCTACAATGTCCTGGGTGAGATATAGCCCTTAGTCCAACCTTATGGCTTGGTGGCCTGGCAGAGGGGGGAGAGGGAACTAGCCATTACTCAACAAATTGAGCTGTGCATGCGTGCTGGCCCACCACTCATGAAAGTCAAGCTGCATGCACGCAAGACATCCCATTGTTCATGCAAGTGGAACTGCACTACACAGTGCGCACTGGCCAGCCACCCACATGGCCCAGTTCAAACAGGCCAGGCGTGTTAGTGTGCCCTGGACCAGGGTTGGAGTCCCCTACCGTAGTCAAAACAATTGAAAGTTACTTAAATAATGTTTAAAAGTAGGTTTCTGCAGAGTTAAACAGTGGGGCCCTTTTACAATCAGAGTAACACATACAAGTTCTACTTACTGAGACATTTGGTGAAGGTGACCATCCATTTTTTGTGCATTCAACCACTTGATCTCCATTGACTGGTTCAAAAGTAAATCCACTGTCGCACCGAATTCGAATTAGATCCCCATCATGGTATACAGTTCTTTGAGGTCGGAAAGAACCGTCGGATATTCTTGGAGAATTGCATGTAATTTCTAGAGAAAATAAGTCATATATTAAAAGAAGAATAGCTTGCACTCATATCAGATTGTTAGCACATTAAAAAAAAATACCATTATCAGTTTTAAAATATACATAGGACCACGAGACCACTCATCCCTGCTGTTGGCCATAAAGTAATTTAATATTGCCAATTAGTTATCTAAAATGTACTTTGAAATTAGCCATCTTGATTAAAAACACTTTTAGTAACTCTTGGCTACTATTTATTTGGAACATCCTAAATAAATTCAACCAGTGCTATAATTAATAATCCGCTGCACTTTGGTTTTGAATTGAAACATAAAGCTACAATTTGATAGCTACATTCAGTCCCTTAATCGATCCCAGTGGCGTTTTCGACCACCTGCAAGGTTGTAAAACTAAGAGCTCCACATTGTAGAGGTTCCACTCTTGCCTGGGGTTGCAGAGAGGGGAAGGAGGTCAGGCTGTCAAAGGCTTTGATGGAGCCCTCCAGACCTTGTTCTTCTTCCCGTTTCTGTTCTAATTTCTGCTCAGAATTATGAGCAGTCATATATCCATGGAGATAATTTTGAGGTGGAGGATAAGCACACAACAACAGAGATTACTGTGGCAGTGGATGCATTGCTGGAATATCTGAAGGATACATTGGGACAGATTTCCTGGAGAAAATCAATCTATGCCATTGCTGAAAGTTGATGTCAACTTCTTAACATGCAGTTAAAAAATCAACGTCTTCAAGGACTTGCCCTGGGAATTGCTCATCAAAACATCAGTTGGTCTACAACTCAATATCTCTATTCCCTGTATACCACCGTATTAGTTCTGCCATGTTACTGCTGCTGCAGGCTGCACTGGCTACCAATGGACCCCTGAGGTGCTGGACCCAAGGTGCTGGACACTACTTTAAAATTGATTATAGCTCAAGTATAAGACACGAATGACATTGAGATTTCCAAATAACCATGGTTTCTAACCTGCATGGCAAGACGACATTTACTAAGACTCTCCAGATTAGTGTTTCTGAAAGAATTAGAATGGAAATACATTCTTCAGCTGATGAACACCTTTGAGGGGTGTGGGAGTAGGAAGGGATCTCCAGAGGAAAATTGCACAGAGCTGAAGAAGCTTCTTGGATGAGAAGGGAAACATCTTCAAAAAGAAAAAAAACCCAAGTCCAGTTGCCACCTGAAAAAGCACCCTTGGGTCCCTCTTTAGACATCCCTAATCTGCTAGTCCCAAAATTAGAAGCGTTTTTTTCACCAGGAACTAAAGATGTTCCTCTAGTCTGTTCATAACTGAGTTGGAGTTTCCATTGGTATTGAAATTTAGATTTGGTTTGGTGAGAGTTTATAAATTCTTTAAAAAGAGTAACAATAGTAGCTCAACTTTGGAGTTTATTGTCAGTCAAAACAACTGCTGTATCTTTCAAGGATATAAAAATATGCTCTACAGATATCTTACCCGACCTTGATGAAATAGCAGTCTTTGTGGAAAATCCTGAAGATGCAGTGGGCGGTTTTTGCACTAACTAGCCATGAAATGGCCAATGGGTCAGAGGTCGATGGCTGCTGGTTTGGCCCAGTTTGGCAAACCGATAGTGGACTTCAGGTCTGGGTTGCGGACCGGCAGAGACCCAGGCCTGCCACACCTCCGAATCGATTTCCTGCCATCGCCTTTTGGTTTTTAGTGACTGTGTGTGTACAATTCACTGTACATTGTTCTGCGCATGCATGAAAAACAATTTACATTAAATGCGGGAGCAGGACACGTCGTGCCCGTCTGCACGCGTGTGGCTCGCACACAAGCAAACAAGCAGCGACAGCACCACTCACATTAGTCACGGGTTGTGAACCAGTAGTAAACCGGCAGCCCCCACCCCTGCAATGGGTGTGTCTTCCATGGCATCCCTCTCTCTCCAGCTCCGCAGCCGTCAGGGTGTCCTACTCAACCACAGGCCAGGAGATTCCATTGAGCCCTTGGCCAAAGCAGCGCAGTCCAACCAGGAACCCTTCAGGAGGCATATAAATATCCGGACCATCAGGCACATGAAGTACTTTGCTCTGGACTGGTGCTAGCAGGGATATAAAATTAACTTTAGAAGTCACCTTTGCATTTAGGAATCTGGGTGAGTCCCATCACAATGCATTACAAAAGCTGATTGGAAGAATTTTCTGCAAGGACATATCCTGTCTACAGGTCAGCTCATAGAAAGACCCCGCTGAACAAATATTTCAGGCACATCTGTTCCATTTTTAACTTCTGTTCCATTTTTAACTTCTGTATCTTTTGGCTTTCCAGTTCAGTCACTCCTGGGACACAGGGATCTGAGGGGGGAAGAACAGATTTCTTAGAGAAGGGTGTCAGCATGCAAATGATTGTATCATCTTACTGCAAAATTCTAGTCGTACAATTTAACTTTCATCTACCAGCTACTTCGTATAGAACTGAAATTGTATATAACGGAGGGCTGCTGCAAGGAAGAGCAATTGAATAGTGTTTCTGCAAGAGAAAGAAAGCAATAAATGGATTCCAATTATTAGAAATGCTCATGGAAATTAGGCAAAGACTTTCTTTTCTGCTTACCAAGGCAAATAGGCACTTTTGTCCAGGCCCCATTGTCACAAAAGATCTCTTCTGGCCCTTCCATGGCATAATGGCTTTGGCACCTGAATTCCACTGAAGAGCCAGATCTGTATTGCTTCGCAGATAAAGTAATAATTCTCCGTTCTCAATCCTGGGTGGACCGCTGCAGTTTTTTCCTCCTCCTATTCAATATGAAAGCACAAGGTAGGAGAAAAAGTAACACAATTTCTTCTCTAAGAATGAATATGTTAAATTGACCTAAATCATCTAAATGCATTCTATATATGTAATAATTTCAAATTGCAAATAGCTATTCTTATCATAAAATCTCTGACAAATTCTATCATGTATTCTGCCAGAAAAAATATCAAAAATTGATAAGCTATGGATGCCTTGAATCTAGTTCCTGATATTTAACGTAGTAGTAATTTTCCAATCTTTCTTGGCTATGAAGTTCCTACAATAATATCTGTTCATTTTAGAATGTAATTCAAAAGCATTCACATTGTAGGAAGAATCGGTTCAAGTCCCCAGGCAGCTGAAACGAAGGGAAGAAGCCCATAACGAAGGTTATCTTTATTGGTCTCACAAACGACTTCAGCAATAGGTTTTGGGAGAGGTGACAACCTCTTCTGGCGAATGGACAGACTTTCATGCTGTTTTGAGGTTGTGCGATTGAGATCTCTGGGCTTGTTGGGCAATAGGTTTCAAGTGTATGAGTTAAGTTATCCTAATTGTGACTTTATTTCCTCCTTGTGGTTCTAACTGGCCACCAATTCTAGTCTTAAGTTTCATCTCCTTGGTCTAATCCTCTGCTTTTGATATGATGAGTTTCGGCTTGTCCAAAGATATCTCCCTGGTCATGTGGCCGGCATGACTAAACGCCAAAGGTGGGACAAGTAACGGGAGCTCACTCTGTTATGCGGCGCTAGCGATTCAAACCACTGAACAATATTGTTTTAAACAATATACTAGCAATTTACCTGCTTTCACTGGGAGCTCTGTATTTAAATTTTAACTTGAGCATCATAAAATTATCCATAACTTTTTTGTACATAGCATAGTATTTTTTCTATTTATAGGCTGTTTTAAACCATCAAATAACTGCAAGTTAAATTCTTGCATATAAGTTTCATCCCTTTCTTTTTACAATTCTTATTAAAGTTTTTTCAACCCATAAAAACTACACAAACTAATAAATAGCAGGGAAAGAAAGGAAGGAATTGTGAAAAAAATTAATGCTTCCAATTTCCTTTGCAGCAAATATAAGTACATTTACAAAATTCTCTCTTATTCTGTGAGTACAAAAATTGCATCCCTTCTGATACTTTTATTTAAAAAATTTAGAAGAAATATTTCTATCAAAGAAATGCACAAGACTTTCAACAATAAATATATGACAATTACGAAAACTATTAAATTCTTCTGGACTTTTTTTTTGTATAATTACATAAAAATCTAAAAATAAAATGTCTTCAAACAAAGGATAACAAAATATCCCTCTGGAACCTATGGAATTATTAAATAAATAAAATCATAATCCTAGTCACCTTAATATTAATATATGACAAATTCATCACGCAAAATATAGGACTCTTTTATCAGAACAAATTCCAATGCCCACCAACATTCTGTATAATTTCAACTACAAAGAAGCATAATGTCAATGGCGATGACTACTTCAGCTGCAGCCACAATAATACAATAGCAAACAATAGGTACAAACTCTAGGTAAACCGCTCCAATCTCGACTGCAGAAAGAAGAACTTCAGCAACAGAATGGTCAACACCTAGAATGCTCTACCCGACCCCTTTGTTACGTCCCCCAACCCCCATAATTTTAACCCAGGACTCTCTACTGTTGACCCCGCCCCATTCCTAAGAGGCCTGTAAGAGGCGTGATGAAGTGCACCAGCGTGCCTACCATCCCTCTCCTGTTGTCCCCGTTTATTTATACCCATTTTCTCTCTTCATATTTATGTTTATTTATATCTGTTATCTTTACATGTTTGACAAACTAAATAAATAAAAATAAATAATTCTTAGCTAAAGCGCAAGATTTTGGATTGAACCTTTGTAGATAATTTGTATATTTGGAAAAAACCCTTCTCCAATCGGATGTGTTTCAGGAGTTTTTCTTTGCTCTGTTTTAGATTAAAAATAATAAGAGTCTAAGCCAAGATGTAAGTGATTTCAGTCAAGATTTAATCACTTTTAGAATAATGTAACTTTAGAAGCAAATGTTCATATTTATTATCTTATCTTCATTACTTTAATCAGGTTTTAATTATTAATCTTAGGGGGGAAATCCATGATATTGGCAGCATACTTACCAGAGATACACAATGGCAACTCTATGTAACCGTCAACGCACTTTCTGACTGATGGAACCGCAAGCACATATCCTTCATCACACAGAAATTGTAGGCTCTGATTGCTCTGAACAAGCCGAGCTTTTCTTTGACTCCCAAACACAAACAAGTTTTTTGTTGCCAGCTGTTGTCTTGTGATACTGCAGGGGGCTAAAAAAAAAACAGAGAAGAAGGTAGATATTCTCAAGGGAGATAATTGTCCATTGGTTTCTCCTCTATTCCACCCCTAAGAAAACCAGCCAGTTTACAATTCGCAAAGGAAGCAGGATGGCTCACCCAAGCATTTTGGTGGACGAGGTGTCCATTTTTGTCCTTGACACTGAATCCATTCAGGTCCTTCCAAGACATATCCAAGATTGCATTTGTACTGCACTTGATCGTTTTCCAGATACTTGGCTCTCTCAGTGCTTACAATTTCCCCAAAATCAACGTCCTCTGGTTCTTCACATGCTGAAATTGTATTTTCATGAAATATCTTATTTGCAGACAGAAGCTCACATTTCCTATTTGCTCTCAGGAACTGTGAGATAACAAACTTCCTGCTCTAACCCAGGTTAGATATTTTCCACTTTACATACTATCAGAACATATTAGGAAAGGAATGCCTGCTGGGCACTTAATCCTAACTACAGGTAATCCTCAATTTAGCTTTGTTTTGAATTCCAAGGTACTTATTTGGAGAGTCCTTATGATCCAGATTCAAAGTTCCAGCATTCCCTGCCCCTCCCCTCACAGGAATGCACTTCAGTGCTGAGCCATTGGGTTGCATGTGGCTATTTGCACATACACATAATAATTTTACAGTTTTGCTGAAAACCAGCATTTACTTCCAGTTTACAGCTGAACCACGGCAACAGTGAACCGCAGGTGCACTCAACAAACAACACATATTTGCTTAATGACTGGGACAATTTGTTAATGGCCACCACAGAAAATCTTCATAAAATCTGATCCACTTTAGGATCTAGCAAGTTACAGTTGTGATGGGATGGCTCCATTGGGTTATAACTCAAGGACTGCCTGTAATATGAGACCTTCCCTTGCTAAGGCCTAATCTAAGCAACTGTGGATGGGGAGAGAGAGGGAGGCTGAAGGGCTGTTGAATTTGCCCCCCAAAGCAACCTCTTTGATTCTGTGGGATTTTCCCCTTGCTGTTACTTACCATGGCTGACCATGGATGGTCCTGAATGAATCATTCTGATAGTACACATATTAGATTTCTGACTTACGGAGCCTCACCTTAGACAGGGTAATCTCTTGGTTACTATCATAGCAAGTTGCCTATTAACTGAAACAAAGACCCTCCAAATGGGTGTGAAGTTTTAATACTGATACAAAGTATTTGCAACAAACCACTTGCTGGAAAACATTATTTTTGAAAAGAGGATTGGAATCATAAATCTATGATACTATTAAAGAATCTGGCATTGCAAATTTCCAGAAAACCGCAAGAGGAAAATGAAAGTGTTTGCCACTTTAATGAATGCAAAAGGAACTGTTCCCCCCTTGATTTCTCTTTGTCTTCACTTACCGTCTTGAGAAGAGCAGCCTGGCCAGAGAAGGAAAGCAGCCACGAGGAGCAGCCAGCCCTTCATGGCTCTTCCAGAAATCCCAACCACTAAAATTCAGATCAGCAGTTTGGCTATTTCCTCCGATTTCTCTGAGCTATTAACATCCCTTCCTCCCTTCTGCTTGTTGCTCTGCTTTTTGTTATGAAACCTGTGAAGAATTACGGGAATAAGAATATGATCTTGATTGCTAAATGAGGACTTCATGAGAACTTTGTGAACTTTGTGTTGCAGTGATAACATCAAACAAATCAAACAATAGTCCTACTTTCATTCCAGTGTTGATCAATTCTGAACTTTCCCAAGGTCTTCAGTAGAAGCAGCTAACAACAAAATTATTACACATGACTTTTTGTGAAAAATTCTTGGCCATGGAAATCTTTGTCTCATTCTTCCATGGCTTAATACTTTATTTTTTATTGTTAATCACCTAGAGTGACTCAGATAAAAAGATAAAGTTAGAAACTTGATGATAAATAAATTACATTTGATATCTGTCATGCCTATTTTATATTTATTATATCAATATTTATCTCAGGTTTGTACAGCTGTGTGAAAAAGTCCTGCATGCTTTACAGTTTATGACATTTTTGAGATAGCCCATTGATTTTATGATATTTTATGCTAACTGCTTTGCAAATATTGTTCTATTTAAATAAATACTGGTGGTTTTTAAGTGAAAAGCATAAGCTTAAATTTCAAACTTAGGAAGACCATTTTCTTGGCACCGAAGGCTACAGACACTGCAGACCTGGTTCCTATGTGATCACTGTTCTTTTTGCAGGTATTATGGGCTATCGTGGCATCCTGAGGCTCTCATAAAATCACCTCGTTGGAGGGAAGAGAGAAAGAATTGGGGGAAAGTTTAGATGCTCCAGTGCTGACAGCATGTTCTTGGTTAAATTACGGTAGAACTATACTCAATAAATATTCCATTTTTCTACCTGTTCTACTTTTGAGGATATTTTTGTTTATAAGTAAAATGAACTATTAAATGCAATACTTCAATGAAATCAAACAGTGGACTTTTACTTCAGTTTAAAATAGCTTTGTTAGACATGGGAATCATTTTTATTAACTCAAGTCCTCAAAAGGGATGTGAATTGACAATACTTGATGCAAAGTATTTTGCTATTCAGAATCAGTTGCTGAAAAATCTTGTATTTGAGAAGAGAATTGGAATTGTAAATCCATGATATTCTTAAAGAATCTGGCATTACAAATTTCCAGAGAGCCTCAAATGAAAAATGGAAGTCTCCCTTCTTGCTTAAAAGTATCTGTTCCTTGAATGAATGCATCAGAAACTGTTTCCCTTAGCAACCCTTTGATTGATCTTCTTAGCTTACCATTTGGAGAAGAGCAACAAGGGCAGAGAAGAAAAAGAGCAACCAGGATCAGCCGGTTCTTCATAGCTCTTCAGGCAACGTCTGAACCACCCAACATCCGTTTAGCGGTTTGGCTTTCTCCGCTGATTTCCCTCACCGATTCCTCTCCCTTCCTCATTGTGCGTTTCTCTGTTTATTGTCAAGGGAACCGGGAGGAGGGAAGTAGGACTGGAATAAGAATATGATCTTGACAGGTAAGAGAGGGTTTCACAAGAATTTTATGAACAAACAAATCAAGTGCAGCTTTTCAGGCAGTGCTTCCAACTCTTCAGAAGAAAATCACCACTTGAATTCCAGGGTTGATAAGTTCTGAGTCTTCCCGAAATCTTCAGTAGCAACAGCTAACAGCAAAATTATTATACAGGACAGTTTATGAAATATTCTTGGTGGTTTCCTCATTCTTCAAGGTCTTAACACTATTTTTAGTGTAACCTTCCAGAATCAATCAAGCGAGTTGAGCAGTGCAGAGATTTGATTAAAAATTACATTTGATATCTGATATATCTATTTTGCATTGATGATGTCAATAAATGTAGGAATCACATGTTGCAGAAACATTTCTTAAATAACTCTGGAGTTTTAGAAACTTCAGCCAAATACAGTTAATCATTAGCCAATAATAACAGGGAGACTGTTTGCCTTAGTTCCGGTTTCCCCCACAGATTCTGCAGAACTTGGGTTGGGTTTTACATCTATAAATATCTGTTAAAATAGTATCAACTTCCAGGGAATAGAAGGACGGAGAAACTAAAAAAGATGTTGCTTCCTTATCAGAATTATACAAGATTGATCTCTCTCTTCTTACCTCACTTTTTACAGGTTTGTATAAGAAGTATTCTTTGCTTCCAATTCCAACTACTCTGTCTGAAGATAATAATATGTAAATTATCTATTGAAATCACTTTGAATTGAGTCAACAATATCATCTTTTTCCCTTATTGTAAACAGTGTTTCTCCCTCCCACCACTTGCAGAGACTGAGGAACGGCCATGGAGGAAGAGCCAAGGAAGCAGTCAGATAAGAGGCACCTGAGACCTGGCCCAGAAAGCAGCTTGAGAAAGTATCTATGAAGACTCTGAATCATCCTTTGGGTCACGGTTGTCCCAAAGGGGCTTTCCCAAAGGGCAACTGGACTTTCCCTTGAAAACCCTTTGCTTCTCATCCAAGAAGCTTCTTCGATTCTAATTAATGGTGGGAATGGAAGGATTTATATTCTTTGCAGTCATTTTCACTCTGAGGGTCGGTTGCTAGCTCTCTCGCCGAGGTGGCGCAGTGGTTAGGGTGCAGTACTGCAGGCCACTTCAGCTGACTGTTATCTGCAGTTCAGCTGTTCAAATCTCACCGGCTCAAGGTTGACTCAGCCTTCCATCCTTCCCAGGTGGGTGAAATGAGGACCCGGATTGTTGTTGGGGGCGATATGCTGACTCTGTAAACCGCTTAGAGAGGGCTGAATGCCCCATGAAGCGGTATATAAGTCGAACTGCTATTGCTATTGCTATTGCTAGCACCTTATAGTGCATATTCTACTTCCTGCAGTTTTAATATCTATTATGTTGTGCATGTTCATGTCTCAGAATGGGGAAGAAGTTATCAGTGAAGATCAGCTTGTAGACTGTTGATTGAACAGCCATCACTGTTTTATTTCTAGGAAAATTAATTCTCACACGCTTATGAAGGGTATAGGCATGTCATGGATAAGTCTAAACTAGAGACACTCAGCAAATTATGCTCCATTTCAGGCGCACATAATATATCATTAAAATTCTTTTCCGGATATGGAATTTGCACACTGCCTCTTCCGATGACTTTAGCCTTCTGGCCATTTGCCAAGGCTACTGAATCTCCAGCAACTGGATCCATCCTGTAAAAGGATTTAGAAATATTAACAGATGTTTGACTTGCATCACTGTCTATTAACCATTTGTCTCTGCTATTGCAATAGCCGACTTTTGTTACAGCAACTTGTCCATCACTGATTCTCTTCCTTGGAAATAGTTTTTATCTTGCTGCTTTGGCCTCTGCAGACAACCAGCCTCTAGAACTTTCTGCTGCTTTCTCTCTCTGGTCCTTGGGCCCCCACCTCAGGAATTTCTCCTTGTGGCTTTTTTAAAATGGTGTTTCTGCTCTTCAGAAATCAAGCAAGCCTTTAAGGCCCCCAAATACAATTCCAGCTCTGGTTTGCCCCACATTTCATCCAGACTGTTTAACATCAACAGCACTTTTTGAGATTCAGGAATCTCCATGCCACATTGTCCTAACTCCACAAATAAGTTTGCATTGTACAATAGCAATAGCTTTCAGCCCTCTCTAAGCAGTTTACAGAGTCAGCATATCGCCCCCACAGTCTGGGTCCTCATTTCACCCCCCTCGGAAGGATGGAAGGCTGGAGTCAACCTTGAGCCGGTGAGATTAGAACTGCCGAACTGCAGATAGCACTCAGCTGAAGTGGCCTGCAGTACTGCACCCTAACCACTGCGCCACCTCGGCTCCAAATGCTGCTCCACAGATTCTTCTGGTTTGCAGATGAACTCTGTATAACCTTTTTTTTTGATAATTGCACAATATTGCATGCTGACACACTCACATGCACACTTCTTAACTTCAGCCAGACTTCATTTGCAGTCTTTAAATCAGCTACATTCAAAAATTGTTCATCTTTTAAACTTAAGATGATGTGGACCATAGTTTTATCATGCTGCCTCTGCTTGAAAGATGAACACTTTCTTACGCCTCCTCTTCACTGGCAATGTGTCCAACTTATAGGTTGAAAATATAAATATTGATGGGTCAACAATTGCTTTGAACCAAACCCAGGATTATATCCAAAAGCAAGAAATAACAAATGTATTTGATTTGCAACTTGATGAATTGGAATATGTTGCTGCCAGATCATATTCCAAGAAAGTGCTTGGTGTGAAAAGTATAGATCTGCCAGAATAGATTGAAAGGAATATGAATGGAAGAAATCCTGAGACAATGGAATTGGGGAAAGATGGACTGGACGAATGCTGTGAATGCTTTTGCAGTGATACATTGGCCACCATCAGGCAGGTTTTCACCAGCCAGGAGGGACATAGATTTAATGATCCAAGATGGTGAAAATGCTCTGTAATGGTTTCTTTATTTTTTTATTATACTCGGTGATTCTCTATGGATTTCATCCTCACGAGTCCATCTGCTGGGAATTAAGCAGCGTCTCTTTAAGGAGCAGCTCTCTGTAACTCATCCCCCCCCCCACCCCTGATTTACAAATGCAGAGGAGATTCTAAGACCGGAAAAAAGGAACTATGGATCACCAAAGAGCTGAGTCCAGGCCCAGAAAGTAATTTGAAGGAATGTCTCACACAAGCCCCCCCCTCCTAATTGACATGAAGATAAAGGGTGGGAGAGATAAAACCACATGTAAACCTGCAAGCTTCCATGACTGTAGCTGATGCAATAAATGCATTGGTTTTTTATTTGGTTATTATCCCATTAGCATCCCCCTTAAAATCAAACTTTTGGCCTTCCTTTTCCTCTAGCCCTTCCATAAATCATCAGGCCATAAAATTACCCATACCAAAGGGCATCTGGCATAAACCACAATTATGTCACATATGTCAGGAGAATATTGTGCAGATGAAATGAATTGCTTGCATAAGCGTTTTCATAACGATGTGCACTTGATGTCACAGACCATTTCCCTTTCTGCTGAAACCCTTCTACTTCTTCATTCATGATCACATTTGGAAGTTCTCTTCAGGTAACTTCTTGCTTATTTTTATCATGTCTGAAGACACAAAATCTGCTCAGAGTCTCAGTTGGAATCCATTTCTCTATCATTTAAAAAACGCTGAAATGATACCACGGAGAGCACTTGCCTCTAAAGTTGCCAAGAGTTGGGTAGTACCAAAAGGTGAAAAGGACAACAAAAGAAATGCTGAAGAAGCATCATGAGAAGGAAGGCCTTAATGGTGTTTTTTTTTTAATCAGCTCTTTTCTATAATGCTTTCTGGCTACCCTACAATATATCTTCATTATAGTTTTGGTGATAGGATGAATGTATGGCAGAAGAATGCAAGAGTTTCTCTTTTGTCTATGGCAGGACTCGAGTGTAATGTCTGAATATTAGATAACTGAACTTTAGAAAAGTGAAAGGCAGGATAGACAAAGTAAGTAGTAGGATTTCCAATATTTAGTATGAGGAGGACTTTGTGCCAGAGCTTTGGTAAACATCGTAAAATTTATTGCCAGGAGCTAGTGATAAGGCTGTTTGAATTATACATACATACATACATACATACATACATACATACATACATACAGACAGACAGACAGACAGACAGACAGACAGACAGACAGACCGACCGATGGTACATACATGCATACACGATACATACATACATAAATACACACACACATATGCACACACACATACATATACACATGCTCTTTGTGAATAAAAGTGTTATATTTCTGAAGGACTTTGTATGCGTAGGCCATGATTAAACCATTAAATGCAATCATCACCATGATACTATTCATCTTGGCTAATGTCTTTGAGAATTTATGTATCTTTTGAAAATAAAAAATGAAAATTATTTTTGCACACAAGTTTTATTCATGTAATGTGCTTCTATAATTAAATAAAATCTGTGTCAATATTCTATTGTCATTTAATTAAGAAGGGCTGATGACTGGAAAGTCTCATTAATCAAATGCCTTAGCTAACATTTATACATAAAAGGTATACATTATTGACTTTCAGTACATTTTAAAAATGTACATCACTTTACATTATGATACTTAAAGATGGGCTATATATTTGTTGAAAACTACATTATTTTACAAATAATAATAATTGCTCAAATGCAGCTTTTATAAAGTAGGTTATCTTCAAGATCCATTGTGAACAACTGCAGACAATGCAGAGAAAATATGCTTTCGAGAACAAACTCAATCAAGTTTTATGTAGCATTATTCAAGAGAATGATCCATGAATACTGATATCGAAATGGTTGAAATGGGCTCCCATCATTCTTTTCTTTAGAAAAATCCTATTGCATAATTTGTGCACCAAATAGGTTCTTTAATTCATTGCAAGGAAGATGTACTCTGATTATACTGCATTAAATTAGTGAGACTTGCTTTTGAGCTTGGAAAGAGAGGAGCAAGACTTTTCAAAAGGTCTTTATTCTCAGTAAACATGTGAAGAAATGGTGTTTGCAACTTCTACCTTTGCAGGAAAGTTACTTACATTATAGTGATTAAAATAAAATAAATATAACAGAAGAAGAAAATACTAGAAATGGTAGCTTCACATGCAGAAGGTTTTTTTTCCCAAAGTTTGTACTTGAAACTTTTCCAAATTAAATGGTTTACATATCCCTAACATTGAGGAACTAGCTATCTTATGGCATTTTATGGCCACCAACCATTGCCACAGGTACAAAACACGGCCTTGCGGGTGAGTTGTTGGAACACAGCCAGTGCTATCAACCCTCCACAACAGAACCAATTCAAGTTCTCCAGTTCTTCTCAGGGACTCAAATTGTCAAGTTTTTAAAAAGAGGATGAAGGACCATTTCTAATCATAACATTTCATCCCAAATTACTTCCCAGGCATCCATATTTGCTTTCAAAATGAAATCTTAGTTCATTCTCTGTTACACATGCTTTCACTGGCATCAGGAATTTTCTCCTGGGCACCTAATTTCAAAAAAGAGGACCAAGGATCATTTCTACTCATGAAATTCCACCTTGAATCTCATCCCAGAGTTTCTTCCTGCGTTTGGGTCCATGAGTGCTTACCACAGACATAGGGAACTATGAAAGCCCTAAGAAGCGGTATATAAGTCTAACTGCTATGGCTATTGCTAACTTTCTCCCCAGAGCAGAACAGTGATGAAAGCCCAAGAAATTATGCATGCAAGTTATGCCAAATGGTGCAACAGATGATTGCATGCTGTCTTCTGAACACCTGCTAAACTCAAATGTTAGTCCTTAACCGTCCCTTTGACAGGAAAGTAAAATCCATAAACACAGGGAAAATCTGAATCCCAAAGGAAAAGATATAGAAATAAATCCTAATTTTAAAGTGCAGAAAGGAAAACCAAAAGCCTTTTCTGAAGTGATTGTAATGTAGGAGACAAAATGTGATGTGGAACTCATATCTTTGTTAGTGATCAGTAGCTGGATATTCTCTGTGTTTAACAGAATATGACCAGAGGCAAAAATATTGTAATGCACTGAAATTTTCAACCATTTGCATCTATTCTTGCGTTACCTACAAAGAAGCTGGAAGGAATTGCTCCCGAGTAAGTATATCGTCAACAAATGTCAGGAAAACCAACTTTTCCCATAATGTTATCTGGCTAACATATGTGTTTATTACTAAAACATTTCTGTTTCAGTATTGGTTGAGTATAGCCTAAAAAACGAACCTAATGATGCCTATTTCTCCTGTTAAGATCTACATATACTAAAACAGAGGTCCCCAACCCATCCATTCATGTACTGGCATGCCAGAAATTGGGCTGTACAAACAAGCAACTCCCCATCCGTGGATGCAGGGAGCATGCAAAATCGCTCCCCCTCTGGTCCACAGAACCGGTCCCTGGTGCCAAAATGTTTGGGGGCTGCTGTACTAATACTCTGAGACCTCTGGAAGCAATTCTGTCACTCAGAAAGTCCTGGGATGGAATATCTAATAAAAGCATTCAATTGACTGAAGGTGGAAAGATACTGACTTTGAACCAATTGATAGAGGGTGGTTATTATTATTTTTACCATACTTTATACTAAGAGATATTTTTTTAAAAATGTGTTTACTTATTAAATTTATATCTCACTGCATATCACTGTCAAGCAACTCTAGGTGGCTTAATCATCGTAAAAACAGTAATATCACTATTAAAATGTTAAAATATTGAAAACAAGAGCTAGTTAACAAAAACTGGGTAAAATAGGAAGCAATACAATGAGATGGAAGTGAGATCTTCTCAGTCTATTAACTTAATATTAAATCTACTAAATATAACCAATGGCAAGGTTAGTTGCAACATTGTTAATGCTGTTGGTTGGACCAGTAGCATTTTGAGCTTCAAAGACACCTGTGATATTAGAACAATAATAATAACAACAACACAAGTACTATTAGTTAAACACACCATCCACTGGCAAGCCAATATGTCTGCAGGCAGAGGAAGATTTCCACCATAAAACAATCAATTAGCTGGTTTTTCTGCTATAAGTAGATTTCATTATAGAAGCTTTAATTTATAAGATGCTTAAATCCTCAAAATGGTAAATAAGGCTCGCTGCTGTTTTTAACATATTTATTTCAGAAATATATCTGTTCCTCACAGGACAAATTAACAATGTGTGTCTGTATATATAAATGCATATAATATAAAAACACATGAGAATCTGTATACCAGTATTATTTAATTGCTGGTAAAGTTCACCTACGAAAACCTTCTTCTTCATCTATATGAATCTGTAGAGGTGGGGAAAATGGTATAGGTTGTACTATTCTGTAATTCAGCTTTTGTAAAGTCATCTTTCCGTTGAGAATGGAATAAAAACATTCACTACAGGGATACTACAGAGTCCTGGTTTTATTTACAAATAAAATTGTGCTTGGAGTGCAGCATTATTTCAAGTGGTATATGCTTGAATATTTGGCAGAGTGCTCACACGTGCTTAATAGGAATAACAGCAAGTACCTTATATCTAGATGATGTCATCTATAATTACAGAAGAGAAATACATATATTGATAGAGAACATTTAATAAAAGTTCCAGGGGATTCATTAACTAGAAAAAGCCATTATAAATATGTTGGTCCATTGATAAAAATCTAAGACCCAAAGCTGGTTATTTCTTTATGTAACCAAAAGGGCATAAAATAAGATGATTTAATGCATTTGAAAGTAGTTCAGTGAATTCAATTATTATTCAAACATAGAGAAAGCAGTAATAAAGATACAAATTGATGATACAAAGAATCGGTGCATCTTAGAACTATTTTTTGCAAGTTGTGACTTCTGTGCTGTATATCTCAGATTTATAAACCATGGATTGCCTTGAGTTTATTATACAGGGGTTATTTAGCTTTTAAAGTTGAATCTTTCTCCAGTAGGATTCTGCCTATGGCATCTATGTAATAAGCTATCAAAATCATGCTAATAGAATTAGAAAGAGCAGGCTGCTACCTCTCATTCTTCTAGAGTGGTTGGAGAAGAAAGAGGAGAGTGGATGAACTGTCTTTCACCCAGTTGATGGATGAATATCTGTAAAATAAACAATGCATACAGAATTATTTGGGAACAGACACTTTGAAACTTAGATTCAGTAAGAATGGTTCTAGCTAGTTATTGCCCTTTATATCTGTGAACTGGGAGAGAAAGAAATAACACCATGGTAAAACTTCCTTCTCTTTTGAAAACAGAAATAGCGAAATAAGGAACAAGAATGCTGAAAAAGCAGATATTGCTGAATGAAAATGAAAACAATTAACAAATTTGGAATAATTTCTATGTCCTACTTATTATTATTCTATATTATTCAATACTGGTGGGCACATGACACAGACTTTGTAATTTGTTAGCAATATAGTTACTTTTAATTGTATTTTGCTTGTTATTTTAAACATAATTACTTTGTATTTTAATTTGACTTACTTTTGTGTCTTTTAAAATGACGTGATAAGGTTTAGACTGGAATGTAGTAGCATTTCTGATCCTATGAATGTATGGATTGATTGAATAGCTCCTAACATTCCTAAACTGAAAAGATGAGCTGGAGAAGGATGGCTTTTTCTTGATAAGAAAAAAATTCTTAGCGTCAACTGGCATCCGGTTATCTAACTTCAAAGAACCTTGTAGTTGATTTACTGTGCAAAGGAGGGTTACTTTTATGCTGTCCAATCAACTTTCCTCTGCATTTTCTTTGTTGGGTTAACTTTACAAAGGCATGTACGATAGGTCCCGGGTTCTCCCTTTTCATAGGGAGATCCCACTTATCAGGGTTTCCTAATAAACTGATTTTAAATGATCTTCTGACTTGGTGCTTATTAGGAAGGTAACTGAGGCAGAACCTAGGACCAGATTTGGCTATCAATATTGTACCTCTTTTCTCTTCTAGTAACCTTTTCAGTCTCCAGAGGATGCTTTCTCCCCAACTTGTTTTCCTATCAACTATCAACTGATCTTTCTTTTCCCCACCATGGTTATTTTCAACTAAATATTTTTTGATCCGACCATTGAATAAGCCCTAAATTAATCCAGATCTCTGCAAAAAGAGAACCACTTTTTCATTCTGTAAGTTCTGTTAAAAATTCAATAAACCCCTCCTCAGATTCTAGTGGAAGAAGAAAAAGATGTTTTGCTTGCAAAATGGAAGGACTCCCAAATTGTTAGTTTTGCTAAGTGATGTTTACCTGTAGAGACGCAGTTCAGAGTGGGAAACCAGTCACTATTTCTGCATGTGGCTATTGGTGAATGGTGTTCAGGATAATACCCCATATCGCAATTAAATGAAATGTTGTCACCATCTATGAAATTACTCCCAGAGTTATAAGTCACATGACCATGTGGCAACTGTTTAGGGGGAATGCATTGTTCTAAAAAGAAAATAGATACATGTGCAGTATATATCTATATCTATAGATCTATATCTATATCTATATCTATATCTATATCTATATCTATATCTATATCTCTATCTCTATCTCTATCTCTATCTCTATCTCTATCTCTATCTCTATCTCTATCTCTATCTCTATCTCTATATCTATATCTATATCTATATCTATATCTAATCTATATCTATATCTATATCTATATCTAATCTATATCTAATCTCTCTCTCTCTCTCTCTCTCTCTCTCTCTCTCTCTCTCTATATATATATATATATATATATATATATATATATATATATATATATATATATATCGATAGATAGATAGATAGATAGATAGATAGATAGATAGATAGATAGATAGATAGATAGCCCAGGTTCGAATCCCAGTAAGGGTATGGCTAGCTGATGAGAGCTAAATAACTTGAAATAGATCTATACTAGTCTCCCTTTATTTATTTATCAGCACAAATACAAATATATTATATTTATTAAAAAATTTAAACACGAAAACAAAAGCTAACAAACTAATACAAGGTAAGAAAGAAAAAAGAAAAGGAAAAGGAAAATGCAAAAAAGGAAAAAACAAGAGCAATGGAAAAGAAAGATAAAAGACACAATACAAATAATTTAATTGAAATTTTTGTGGCAATTGAAAAATGCTCAGGGTTTGGGGATTTTCTGGTAATTATTCAAGTCTAGCTTTTTTTGACTACTCCAATTTCTGAAAATGGATAAAATAAATGCAATAAAACACATTCTTTTTTCTTTTTCTTGTTAGATGTAAGATAATAGAAAATATATAAGAAAACTAAAATATGTAACTTCTTACAAAATTGTATTTAAAAGTGTGCAAAATTAACAAAGCAAAGATGTTTGAAGATTCCCTCAGTTGGTTTTAAGAAGGTACAGAACTCTTTTGCCTTTCAATTCTCTTCAGCCCTACAAATGAAATAGAATGGAATGCTAGTAGTTTTTAAATAGATTAATGCTAATCATGATTTTAAAATAAATGATATTGTTGGGGCTTTCCAAACTCATAAAAGTGAAACTTAAAGAAAGATGCACTTACTATAACATTGTGGTTCTGGAACCCAGCCAAAATTAGTGCATTTGATTCTATCCCAATGTTTTTTATTTCTTGCCAGAAAACCATGATTACATTTGAAACCAATTATTTGTCCCACTTTTTTGGGAAAAGAGACGTCACTGTAATATGTGTTGGACCAGGATAGTGCTCCATTCTCTATATGAGGAAAGTCACAGTCTTTTCCTTTGAAGAAAGTAAAGACAAGCAATTAATCAATTCCAAAACATCAACCATTTTCATCATTGTTAGAAAGTTCTCTTGTGTGTCATTTCAAAATATTAGCTTAATATACTCATCTTCAAAATGGATTACCCAACTTTATACTCCATAATGAAAACTTATTCTACTGATTTCAGGTGAACTTCTAAATACATTTAGGATTTCTGTCTTCAAGCTGAAACCATCATAGGTTTGAATCAATTTTTGTTTTCACAAATGGAAGCATTCTGCAAGGACAATTCTACTCGGGAATACTACTAACAAGTAGTATTTACAGTATCTGTTTCACTTACTTTCATCTGGAAGTCCTCTATGGAAAGCCAGAAAACTGAATAAAGAATCTTCCATGAAAGGAAAGAGCACTTAAGACCTTAATTCCTCATTCACCAATCTACCTATATTAAGGCTACCAAAATTGATTAATGCAGTCTATGGCAGCCATCATATTTAAAAATATTTTAATAGGACAACATAATTTTTTATTATTTAAACAGTTGAAACCTAAGATTCAACAACATGCAAAGTAATTTCCAATCTTCAGGAAATTTCTGACAAAACTAAAAAGCTGATTTGAATAACTGCAATGACAAAATATTTTTTCTGCCTAAGTGATCAAAACTAATCACCTTCTGTAAGTTATACTTTGGAAATTCTTCAAGGCTGCATATTTCTCAATCTTACTGTGCATATTCTATCTATCTACTAAATACAATAAAAGGAAAAAATACAGCAGGGCATAACCTTCAGCTTGACTGGAGCCATGATTACCAGGATTAATGAAAAATTAAGGTCCAAATAGGATGTCATATTTCCTGTTCTAGGAGCTGTTTTTTTTTTCCTTCAGATTTTCATCACATGCCCATTTCACTTTGAAAAAACACCTTATAGGGACCACAAAAACCGCTTTCCCAATTTAGACACTGAGAACATTTGTATCACGGGAGACACTGAGTTATTGCAGAGGGGTTTTATGGGGTGAGATTGGGCAAAAAGAAGAAGAACAGGAGTAGGAGCAACTTTGTGGTACGCCATCAAGAACTTTGGAAATTGTGATCATGTTACATGGCTCATTTCAACATCATACTTGAAATCCAAACACCCAACACTCAGATTGTGATCATGGGACCACAGGGATACCACAATAGCTGCAACTTCATGGATCATAAATCCCTTTTGTTGTTCAGAACTGTTTTAATATTGAACAGTCACTGAATGAGTGGTTTTTACTCAAGAAGTACTTAGATTTATACATTTAGTCACAAATATTTTAAAATGCCAGAAAATGCCTAATTTCTTTATTCTGATGAAACTTGAATGAGTGTTTTATTTCTGGAACTTAGGCAAGGGGAATGATGTTACAGGTTTTTTACCTCTTTATATTCCTCTTTTTAATCCTGTAGTTATAATGTCTTTACCTTACTACACAGCATCCTGAATTAAGGGCTTTTCTTAAAGCACTGCAATTTTTTAAAAAACTTTGAAGCCTACATGATTCCTCTATGATAAAAAGGGTTGACTTTTAAACTAACTCAACCGTGTTCAAACTGAGTACTTTTCAAGTTAGCTAGAGAGCATGTGAGAGAAAACGTGGATCTGAAAAACAGGAAGGAATATGAATTCAGAATTTAAGAATTCATGCCTTAAAGTTGCCATGGCTGAGAAATACTGTCATATGGTATAGCATGTCATTTCTATTTTATCCATGATTAAATAAAAATAACAGTAAAACTTTGAGTATTGCATAAATATAGGTGCATACAGCTGAATATATATTATCAGTCCTTTAAGATGTGGCATTGAATTTTTTAAAAAAATAAGCGCAGTATCATGAAAACTACTTACTGACACATTTTGGATATGGTGACCAGCCATCTTTGGTGCATTTAGAGGAATTTTTATGACTTTCAAGCATATATCCTGGGTTACATATTGTGTAGATCATGTCTTCAAAGTTGTAATAAGTCAACGGAGGCAAAAAGTTACCATTTTCTACTTGTGGGGCAGAGCAAATGACTTGCATGGAAAAATAGAAATATTGTTATGAAGTTATTGCGCTCCTCTGCTTTCTATCAACATTCTACAATTGCTGTTGACCTCTCTGGTACCTCTGCCCTGACGAAATAATGAGGACAATCTGTGGTTCCAATGCAGCTCCATGTAATTGGAAAACAACATCTAGAAAGGTGATTAAGTTTTTGCCCTGCTGCTTTCTTGGGCTCCTTCCCAAGGTCCAAGGTCATAAAAGATATGTTTCTTCCCCCCCTCGGAGGATATAAAACTGAACAGGTGATTTTGCTCACAAAAACATTGTTGAAAGATAATAATGCAGTTACTCATCTAACTTCTTTGCTGCTCCAAATTGTTACTACAGTTATGTTGCTTTATGTTGTAACAAATAGTTAAAAGCAAGGAATTCAGCAAATGTAGTCAGTTAACCTGAATAAAATTGTGGTTATTCTTTTCAGCATGTTCAAATATCTATGTATGCATTTGGTTAGAACTGATGCCAGGAAACCACATCTTTAATGAATACCTTTTTCAGTTCTCCTAAAAGAAATTACTGTCAAAATGTTTTATTAGCATCATACTATTTTAATACCTGGTGAAGAGGCATTCAATACTAGTGGTAACCGTCCCTTGGAAGTGGTAGAAGCAGCAATAGAAGTCTCTGCACCATTGGAAGGAGACAACACGTAACACATAAATTATTACGCAGGTTTTTTCCATTGATTGTTAATGAATGTTGGTATCTTATGCCACCTTTCTCTCTCATGCACCAAGTTCTAATTTGGAATTGTAGCTACGGTTTAAAATTTATAATGCCCTTGATTATAATCAAAAATAATTTCATTGAAAAATAATTTCATTTTCTCCAGCTTGATTTAAAGTGAGTTTTTGTTTAGAAATCGTAAATGCGCTTCTATGCAATAGGAAGTTAACCCTGTCCTGGCAGATTTTTGGAAGCTGCAGATCCTAATTTTATAGAGTACTTAGGGACCAGCTATTGTGTTCTTCCGTTGTGTTTCTAAAAGGTAAATGACCTAAACTTCTCCTGGATAAAAGCAGTTATCATGGGAACTCAAGAAAACCTAAACATCACATCATTTTCACTACACTATTCCTCATCTATGTGGAAAATATATTATCCTGTTACTTCTGAAAATGTGAGTAGCTTGAATAACTTTTATACCATTCTGCCCCTTTTAGAAGCAAATCATTACAGGTAGTCCTCAATTTACAACAGTTCATTTAATAACTGTTTGAAGTTACAACGGCAATGAAAAAGATGACTTATGATCATTTTTCACATAACCGTTGCAGCATCTCCATGGTCATGGGATCAAAATTCAGATGCTTGGAAACTGGTTCATATTTATGACGGTTGTGATCCCCTTTTGTGACCTTCTGACTAGCAAAATCAATGGGGAAGCCAGATTCACTTAACAACTGGGTTATTCATTTAACAACTGCAATGATTCACTTAACAACTGTGGGAAGAAAAATCTTAAAATGAGGCAAAACTCACTTAACAAATTTCCAACTTAGCCACATAAATTTTGTGGGCTCCATTATGGATCACCTTTGAGGAACACCTGTATGTAACTCTCAAAGTTGTGAAGTCTCTGTAGCTGCTGTGAAAACACAGCTTATTATTCTTGAATGGCATACGCATCTGTTAGAACATTGACATGTTTAATTAATCTGGGTTTAGGTTTGGACTTTTGATTGTGTAAAAACAAAAAGAATATATAGGCCCAGTAATATAAAGTGAAATGGGAGAAGAATATATAAAAAAAAGGATTGGGTCTCATAACAGTTCTGAGAAACAGGAAGATCAAAGCAATGCAAACAAGAAGTATTTTTAAATAGGATATGAATAACCCTAGGTCATAGGTAGATATGTGGTGGTCCAAATATGTAATCTAAATAGAAAGAAAGCAGCAATCAAGGGAAATGAAAGACAGGACAAAGAAAAAAAATAACGATTAATATGTTAAGGTTAAAAAAAAAAAAGCCAAATGAAATCGATTCACAATAACAGTACATTTACCAGAAGAATTACAGGAAGGTAAAGTTAAATTCCCATCAACACACTTTCTGATAGAAGGAGATACAATGAAATATCCTTTCCTGCATGTAAATTCTATGGTATGCCCATTTCTTATCCATTCTGAGTGTCGTTGTCCACCATTCAAAAGAAGATTTCTGTCACCCAGCTGCTGTTTTGTGAGAATACAGGGTGCTAAAAGAAAGGGAGAAAAAAATATCGATTGCCTTTGGGTTTGAAGCTGATATTCCTTTATTTGAATTATATTTCTTTACCTAACTATAACTTTATATATGCACTTAAAAGAGTTATTTTAGTAAAATACTAAAATAAAGGTAAAGGTTCCCCACCACATGCATGCTAGTCATTTCCGGCTCTAGAATTGCTGCTCATCTCCATTTCTAAGCCGAAGAGCCAGCGCTGTCCGAAAACGTCTCCATGTTCATAAGGCCAGCATGACTCAAAGCCAAAGGTGCACAGAGCATTGTTACTTTCCCACCAAAGTGGTCCCCATTTTCCTACTTGCATTTTTTACGTGTTTTCGAACTGATAGGTTGGCAGAAGCTGGGACAAGAAACGGGAGCTCACCCTGTTACACAGTGCTAGGGATTCGAACTGCTGAACTGCCAACCTTCTGATTGACAAGCTCAGCATCTTAGCCACTGAGCCACCACATCCTCTTAAATACTAAAATACTATCTACTAAAAATGATAGACAGCTTTCAGTGGAACAGAAGTTGCCTCCAGAAGTTGCGAATGCCCCAACACTGGAAGTTTTTAAGAAGATGCTGGATGGCCATTTGTCTGAAACGGTATAAGGTTTCCTGCCTAGGCAGGGGGTTGGACTAGAAGACCTCCAAGATCCCTTCCAACTCTGCTATTGTATTGTATTGAATCCAAAGCCAAACCAAACATCTTAAAATTCTATTTGGATATGAAGATAACACCTTTTTAGGCAGAAGTAAACAAAAGTAATTCAACAAAAAACATTAAAATCATAATCAGAAATAGTAATATTTAGAGATATAGAATTCTGTGCTTATTTAGAAGACAACATTTCACTATGCAGGAATGGCCAGCAGTGCCTCCGTTTTCATTCATTCATTATTTATTTATGCCAATTATCTGCTTTTCTTTATGACAGGTAAGTTTTGATTAGTATGGAAAACGATTCCCACAAAGTGGTCATATTATAAGAATAGGGTAATTGGTTCCAGCTCAATGAAAATAGACATAAAGCATAAATATTACAAAGTTATGAAATATTGTATAACCATTTAAAAAACCTATATCCCAAGTGTGGCTGCTGTTTCCAGTATTCTGCTGTGGTGCTTCAGGTGAACCTCTTATTTTTGAGCTTTCCTTGAACAGAATCTTTCTTTTCTCTATTTTGCATAGACATATATAAAATGGTTGGCATCTAAAATTCACCTGCTCTCCATATGTATTAGCCTCAACTACCAATGTGCTAGCCTCGGTTGTATGGATGCTAGCCTTGCATTAACTGAATGTTAACTATGCAATCTGATATCAATTTATAATTCGTACTCTTTGAACTCCCACCAATTGTGATCTACCTGTATGTCCAACTGGTAGCTCTCTCTCTCTCTCTCTCTCTACCTCCCTCCCCCTCCCTCTCTCTCTCTCTCTCTCTTTCACTTTTGTGCCACTGTTCCAGGTGTGGTATTCAGCAGGTTCTGACCAGTTCTGGAGAACCGGTAGCAGAAATTTTGAGTAGTTTGGAGAACCTGTAAATACCGCCAGTGACGGGTTCTGCACCCATCTATTCTCTGCCTCCCGAGTCCCAGCTGATCAGGAGGGAATGGGGATTTTGCAGTAACCTTCCCCTGCCACGCCCACCAAACCACGCCCACCAAGCCACGCCCACCAAGCCACGCCCACAGATCTGGTAGTAAAAAAAATTTGAATCCCACCACTGAACTGGTTCAATTATTCCTTTACTTACATGACTCTCAAGCCACACGAAGCAATTATTTCATTACATAGCCCACTTACCGAAACACTTTGGCGGAGGTATCCAACCTTCCTTTTTACATGTAATCCAGTCAGACCCTTCCAGATCATATCCAGGATAGCACTTAAACTGTATTCTTTCATTTTCCAGATATTCCTTTTGTTTATTCATTTCAATTCTTCCAAAATCAATTTCAGGTGGGCTGCAGACTGAAGTGACAGTGAGTAGCATGCAGACAATTGTCAATTGGGATTTGAAACCCATCCTTGCTATGTCCATAGTAAAAGTATTGAGAACTCACCATGGTCAGAAGTAGATATTCCCAGAAGAAATGATACAATGCACAGCAGGCAATCCGTCATTTGGCTTATAGTAGTTCAATAATTATTTTCAGAATGTGGTCTTCTATTTGTTCTAACTTTTCCAACAAATAATATCTTAAATAGTCTTCTTCTCCTTTTACTTCACCAATTGTTTCCCTGTGTGCACGTTTTACTGTTTAGTACATAAAGTCCCTTTATTTTATATACTGTAACATACCTAGAATTTATTTCAGCTGTAAAATCCAGTTAGAATTATCTTCTAAATTGATATATTAATTCTGATTAACACTTTCAGTAATAAGAATTAACACACGCAGACTTTTTGAATAATAGAATCCTATATGAAACTGTTTTGCAAAGAATATATTTAAAAATAGCCAATTTAGTAAAAGATCATGATGACAGAAACAAGAAAAAAATTGCTTTAAAGATCACAAGATTCAGTTATGATCTTGGATCCATGTTTTTAAAAAGCAACCTGATTACCTTCTAACCAATGGCAGACTGTCAAATTCAACCAAGGGCCTGTATCCAAATCTCAATTCTAAAATATGCCTGGGGAAAGGGGCAGGGACTATTGAAAACTTTAGGAAATATTAATTCAATGCCCTTCCCTGAAAAGGGTTGTGCTAAAACTTTCACTGTAGTTAAAACCTGAATCTTCTCAAAGCCTCATTCTTTCTCCATCTAGGAAATGTATTCATTTCTATTTTAAATAAAACAATCTATTGAAGAGTTGTGATATTATTTGTCCTGCTTCAGGAGTATTTCTTGGGTTAGCCTAATTAGCCCAATTCTATACTTTCAAACAACCGAACCCTTCAGTCTGCACAAAGAGGATAAAAAGTAACAAGACTTTTCTGAAAGAAGACAAAGCATTTTTAGTCATATCATTGTGATGGCACCACACCAGAATGTTCAGAAGACTGACAGGTTCTTATATTTAACCTTATAGATACTGATACTTTTTCTCTACTGAGTTAGAAATGTTTAAGCTTCCAAAATTAAAGGTAAATTTAAAAGATAAAGGTTTCCCTCACACACATATATGCTAGTCGTTCCCTAGGGGGCGGTGCTCATCTCCGTTACAAAGCCGAAGAGCCAGCGCTGTCCGAAGACATCTCCGTGGTCATGGGGCCGACACGACTAAACACCGAAGGCGCACAGAACGCTGTTACTTTCCCACCAAAGGTGGCCCCTATTTTTCTACTTGTGTTTTTACATGTTTTCAAACTCCTAGGTTGGCAGAAGGGATATAGCAATAGCAATAGCAGTTAGACTTATATACCGCTTCATGGGGCTTTCAGCCCTCTCTAAGCGGTTTACAGAGTCAGCATATCGCCCCCAACAACAATCCGGGTCCTCATTTCACCCACCTCGGAAGGATGGAAGGCTGAGTCAACCCTGAGCCGGTGAGATTAGAACCGCCGAACTGCAGATAACAGTCAGCTGAAGCGGCCTGCAGTGCTGCACCCTAACCACTGCGCCACCTCAGCTCTGCTGAACTGAACTCTGCTGAACTCTATGAACTGCTGAACTGCCAACCATTTTGATTGACAAACTCAGCATCTTAGCCACTGACCACCGCATCCCTAAAGGTAAATTAATTAACGGTAAATTTAATATATTTTTCAGTCTTCTTTGTTTGTGCATGTTTTTGACTTTGGAGGAACCCATTTTCTTTTTGCTTTCTTGATTCTTCTTCCAATAAGCTTTGGGGAAACCTTCGCAACCTGGAGTTAAGACTGCAAAACTAAAGATTCCAGGTCACCACACAATATAACCTGGTAGAAACATAGCCCACAATTACTTTTACACTGTTTTCCCATTCTTCCCAATGAATTATGAATTTGGGGCAATTGGCTTGCCCTGATTGGCAAGAGCTAATTATTTGGTTTTGTAACTTTCTGAGCAGGTTAAAAGCAGAACTGACCCACAATGCTTAGTGCTCTGATCAACGGTTAAGTCATCCAGTGGCTCAGCAGAGCACAGCAATGGAGCTGATACTTATCTCTACTAGCACATTGTGATGGTAAAGATAAATGGTCGGTGTTTGGCTGTTTACTTCTGATCGTATAGCAGATTTTGTTTTCCTGCCTGTTGCATAATCAGGAAATTGCTTGGGACATGATTATCTTATTTACTAATTAAATTAGTATATTGTTTTTTTTTCTTTTCGTATATATTTTACAAATTATGCACTCATGGGATGATTGGATGCTTCCACATGGTGGGCTTCCAGTGCAATTAATCAGAAGACCCTTCCTTCCTGCCTAACAGATTTTCTGTGGGATGCCAAAAGAAAAATAGTGTGAAAAACAATGAAAAGCTACTAAGGGAAACAATTCCACGAATGAGATAAGTGATTGCATAATAAAACACACTTCTTCAATCCACTTTTTTTTTGCTTTTACACTTTGCTCTGACTACAACTGAAATGGAGAAAATAAAGGATGAAAAGTGATGCCATATGTGCAGCTTTTTGCCTTCCCCCACTCCTGCTATCCTTAAAACATGACTCATATTGTTGGAGCCTATTCTGAAGCTTGAAGATGAAGAGACGATAATTCACTTTGTGTCTATCCCGGCTGTCAGAAACAGTTCCTTTCTATCCTGTCAGTGGGTTTTACTTTTACATTATTACTGTATTATTCATTTATTACTGAATAAATGACCGTTATTCTATTTTGAAGAATCCCTCCCCCATTTGCATCAGGTTGCTAAGCAACTACTTGGGTAAACAACTGACAAGCTTCTCAGAAGATGCTCGTTGGCTGCCACCACGTGTGCAAAGTGCAACTGCTGAAAAACTAGGCGAGGCATTTCCAAATTTCATGATGTGTTATGGTGACAGATTCTCGTTGCAGATGTACGATCAGTTGTAGCATTTTGTTTTAATTTTATTTAACTGCTTCCTCAATATTCATGCACCCCGAATTTGGCATGGAATTGATAAGAACTGGATCCCTGAATATTAGAGAGATACTTTTTACCTTTGCAAGGTAAAAGTGTGTTTTACCTTTTACCTTTACTTTTACCTTTGCAAAGTGTCTCTTCTTTGCCCTCCCAAAAAATATGAATCACCAAGTAATTCAAGCAAAGTAAACCGTCTTTATTCAAGGCGAGTCTTTTTGTACAATATAGAAACAAATGATAGATATATTTGGTATATGTGATACATCAGGAAGCAAGTGATCAAAGAATAAAAGCCATTGATAATATGTGAGATTTGAACAATGAAGAATATTGATTCTACCCAAGTTTCCACAAGTAGCAAATGTATGGCTTACATTATTTCATCCCAGCAGGTTTGTTTATTACTTATATCTTCTTTAACATTATTAACATGTTAGAACAACTTAAGCAGTATGTAATTAGAATAACAATATGCAGGATGCTTTTAAGCATATTTCCCTTTACACAAATCCCAGCTTTCTAAAAATGAGAGTTTTTAACCAGGATAAAAACTCATGCAATGTTCTATCTATTGCATAGAACTTGAATTAAACAGATTATGGCAAACACAGCAATCCTCACATTTTCTTGATGAATTGTAGCTTTTATCATTACCACCTGGCAGCCTTAAAATTCTTTTCAGTACAATATGAACTGCTCTGTCAGTTGCTACCCTAGTAAACTCCTAAAAGTTTTAAGGCAATTAATTTAACAGTGTATATTTTACAAGTAAAGACCTTGTTTTCACTTAATGGCTGAAAAAAATAATTACACAATCTGTCACATGCACATTTTTAAAATAGAAACAGAGGCCAGAATAGTGTAAGGATAGTTTATAAACCAATGCTGTAACCAGGGACGGGTTCTGGCTGCCGCTACTGCTGGTTTGCTCAGGGATGCGCCCCGCACACATGCGCAGTGCAACAAAAATTGCTCTGCATATGCGCAGAAGGCAAAACAAGATGGCGGCGCCTATGGCACCATCAAGAGAACTGATTCGGGGGCATGGCAGGCCTGGGTAACTGCCAGTTCAAGCGACCCAGGCCGCCAAGTTACCACCGGTTTGGCCAAACCAGTCCGAACAGGTAGGAACCCACCTGTGGCTAGAACACATGGCCCCATTAAACTAGTGAGAGGCCACTAGAGATGCCATTGATGAGCTGGCAGGAGTGAACCAAAATGTGTAGGTCCCAAAAATTCTTGGTTCATGGTGCCCATCATTTCTCAGTAGTTTTTTCAGAGTGTCCCTCGATTCATGAACTGGCTTTGATACCTTGGGCTTCCTGGCACACCGTTTGAGAACTATGAGTTTAACCCAATGAATTTGCATAGGAATGCTGTGAGATATTTTACATTTTCAAGGAAAAAACACGATTAACAGTTTCTGTGCTGCGGATGTTGAATATCACTGTGTTTCCCTTTAAAATATCCTGGTTCCTGTGAGTTTGCTATGGCAACCTGAAATGCCAGGGTATCGTTTGAAACAGCAGTTCCAGGTACTAGAATTCTTACAATGGTCTACAATTGAAAGGTGGATTGGCAAAGTAGTGTACTGTGATCCCCCCCTCAGATGGGATTTCCAGACGGCACACAACGTAAATCGTTAGTTATCAAGAAGGGGTGGGGAATTATGATTAAATAGGAAACCAGTATTTGTGCTTCTGAGCAGATGACAACATATGTCACTTAATTTCACTTCTGAGGATTCTAAAGACCCAAAAGCTCACAAATAATCACCAATACAGGAGATGTCAGCAGACAGGATACGAGTCAAGACTATTTGCTCCTGCATTCTTCCTTCCTGATTTTTAAAAGTATAGTCAGGCAATTACACACCAACATACAGGGAGAAAGTTATGCGAATATGAGTGAATTTTTTATAGGTGAATTAAGAAATACTTAACTCTATTATACACATCTGGGATACACCCAGGGGCCCTTTACACATTGTTTCATAAATGGTGATGATAATGGATGCTTACGAAATCCTGGTTTACACGCAAACTGCATCCAATAATCAGATGCTCTCCAAGATGTTGATTTAGTGATCCAACTCATTTGAATATTGTTGCGGTCCATGTCAACTTGATCAGCTCTACAAGTTTCTGAAGAATAAATAAATTTACTTATATATTAAATTGATATAGCGCACTAAAAATAGTGTAGAATAATTAGAACAGAATAATTGATAGTTAATTTTTTTTATTTAAGTCTTAGGTTAAATTATGCACATTGGTGAACTTTTAGGTATAACACATAAATTGAAGGGGCTAATAGTGGTGAAATTCATTTTTTTTTTTTACTACCAGTTCTGTGGGTGTGACTGTATACTTACGGACACATCTCGGAACCCCTCTCCAATGTCCATTCTGACACTTGGCAATTGGAGTGCCCTCCATTTCATACAGCCTGTAGCACTGATAGATCACAGATTCCCCTGATAAGAATTCCTGTCTTCTGTTGCTTAGAAGCATCGCGTTGCTAATATCAGGTGGAGGACCACAACTTGTTGGAATCTCTACAACTAAAATATTTAATAAATGGATATATTAGACTGACTAACAAGCCAGTCCTGGGTATAATTGTATTATAAAAAACCATGGAATAAACAGAATGATTTTTTTTTACTTTATTCTATATTATATTCTGTGATTTAATTGTTTACTTGTTCAATTTTTTAAAAAAAGCATACACAGATGTATCTCACATAAGATTTAGTGCCCTTCTTGAAATTCATTATATATATATGTGTGTGTGTGTGTGTGTGTGTGTGTGTGTGTGTGTGTGTGTAGGTCTCTAGTAATTCGGGTTTTCTCCCACGTAAAATTGGAGATGTCTGGCAACGTTTCGACGAAGTCTCATTCGTCATCTTCAGGCTTGGTGTTTCCAGGAGCAATGTGAGATCTCGGCTGTTTCTTCCTTTTAACTGCCAGTGGGGGTTTGAACTGATTGGGTGGGAGCTTGGCTGTGTCCTGATTGGGTGGAGGTGTGTCCTGATTGGGTGGAGGTGTGTTCTGATTGGTTGGGGGTTTGTGTTTCATGTAAGGATAGGAGGGGTTTAAAGAGGCTAATGGTGCATTTGCAGTCTGGCTTCTGGTCCTCGGCCGTGCCTCCTCATCAGTGTGGGTGTTTGTCTGCTTTCTTTGTGGATGTTTGGTGGTGACATCCTGTGTGGCTCTTGTGAGTGTGGGAGTGTGAATGACACCAGGCCCACACTCACAAGAGCCACACAGGATGTCACCACCAAACATCCGCAAAGAAAGCAGACAAAAACCCACACTGATGAGGAGGCACCACCAAGGACCAGAAGCCAGACTGCAAATGCACAATTAGCCTCTTTAAACCCCTCCTATCCTTACATGAAACACACACACACACATGTGTGTGTGTGTGTATGTATGTGTGTGTGTGTGTGTATATATATGTGTGTGTGTGTGTGTTTTCTGAGGTTTTCGCAGATGTTAGTATGTAGGTCTCTAGTTATTCGGGTTTTCTCCCGCGTAAAATTGGAGATGTCTTGGCGATGTTTCGACGAAGTCTCATTCGTCATCTTCAGGCTACTTCAGGCTTGGTGCTTCCAGGAGCAATGTGAGATCTCGGCTGTTTCTTCCTTTTAACTACCAGTGGGGGTTTGAACTGATTGGGTGGAGGTGTGTTCTGATTGTTTGGGGGTTTGTGTTTCATGAAATATATATATATATATATATATATATATATATATATATATATATATATATATATATATATATATATATATATATATATACACATACACACACACACACACACACACACACACACACACACACACACAGGGTAGTTGAGTTCGTATCTTACCTGGCTCAGTAAGTAGATTGACCAAGTCATCATATGCAACTTGCATCTGCTGGGATACTGAAAGAGCAATGTGGATTGAAAAAATTGAAATAATTTCAATTATGTTAAGTTTTGCAGAGAGAAGAACTTAATTTCTGTTAATGGAATGTTAATGATCTATTTCTGCACTCATAAGCTCTGTCATTTCTTTGGGAGTAGAAATTTTTGCCTGTGAGTAATTCATTTTCTTCAATGGCTACTTCCCATTCTCATTTATAGAACCATTTGTAAGCCCTTCTATTTATCCCAAAGAAACATCAATTCGTAGTAACTGATTCCCTCCTTCTAAAAAAAAAAAAAAGACTATTTTGCACCCACATTGAAATCAATGAATATAATTATTATGTAAAACTTAAATTTCATTAATTTCAAGGTCTGGAACCCTTTCAATATTGGTTAAGCATCCTTTCTATGAAACCACTTTCCTTTCTCCTTTATAGTGTCGATCCCCCTCACCCCACCCCAATTGTTTTGGAAAGGAGGAGATTGCAAATCAGGAATAGCAATGAAGCTTTTTCATTTAGCAAGACTCAGGACTGGTAACTGTTGAAACAGCCGCTGTAACTGTGTGTAGGAAAGGCCTTGGGAGGTTGGGCAAAGAGACACAGCCGAGGGAATGGTCAGGTAAGAGAAAGGGGGGTTGCAAGATTGATGTTGGTTGTTAAGGTGTTGAGATTTAAGAGCTGACCAGCTGTGAAGCTGATGCAACTGTGAAGCTGATGAAATGTTAAGGCTGATGCCATGAAGATGAAGCAGGATTGGCATAGCCAGTTGAAGGCTATGAAGGGGCCGACAAAAGCCTTCACCACTTTAGGAGGGGTTTATATAAGGCAGCCAGGAGAGGCGTATTTCTCTCTCCTTGTGTCCGGTATCCATTCCTAAGTTCTCCCTGTAGAGTTAAGGAGAAGATTGCTTACTTGTCAGGTATTTGCTACCACATATATTTCTGCATATGTTGTATATAAACCATGTTAAATGTCTTAAGTCTCTGTGTGCTGTGATTTGCTCCTGGACTGTCTCCTAAAAGTAGCCACGCTGCAAACCTTCTCACATTGGTGCTACAGGATAAATCAGTTAGAAAAAAACAACCAGATCAGCTGAATCTCCTTTATTGTAATTGGCTACATTGGCAGAAACGTGTAAGTAGAGGTAGTCCTCAATTTATGACCACAATTTGGCCCAGGAGTTCCACTGCTGAGCACGGTCATTGTTGTGAGATGCATCCTAGCCGAGGTGGCGCAGTGGTTAAATGCAGCACTGCAGGCTACTGCTAGATCAGCAGTTCAGCGGTTCAAATCTCACCGGCTCAGGGTTGACTCAGCCTTCCATCCTTCCGAGGTGGGTAAAATGAGGACCCGGATTGTTGGGGGCAATATGCTGACTCTCTGTAAACCGCTTAGAGAGGGCTGAAAGCCCTATGAAGCGGTATATAAGTCTACTGCTATTGCTATTGCTATATTATGATCTTTTTTTCCCCATGGTTGCCAGGTGGATTATTGCAGGTGTTAAATAGACGTGTGGTTGTTAAGTGAACCAGCCTTCCCCCGCTGAGTTAGCTTATCCCAATAGGGCTGCCGGGAAGGTCACGAACGGCAATCACATGATCCTGGGATGACACAGCCATCATACATACATGACAGTTGCCAAGGGCCTGAATTCTGATGATGCTCCCGTCAGGATACTGCAATAGTCCTAACTGGAAGGACCAGATCTATGTCACTTTTTCAGTGCTGTAGTAACTTAGAACAGTCATTAAACAAGTGGTTGTAAGTCAAGTACCCACACCCATCTTTTTTACAACAGGAGAAACTAGGGAGGGTCTTTTCTGGACCTCTGGCCTCTGTCTAGCTGTGGGATAATCTGTCTCTTACTTGACTATTCATTCCCTTTGCAGCCTTTTGCCCAGCCTCCCATACCATTATAGTTACACACTCGCCTGCTGCTGTTCTTAAGATATAAAGTATATTTGACCACGAAAGCTGCCTCATTGCTCAGACTTTTCCCCAGGACTTGTACAATGACTTCATACTTGTACCCAACAAGTGTTGTTGTAGGGATCAAACAAGAAACCCCACGAGAAACGTCCGTCTGCTGGCTAGCTCCGAAGCTGCACATCCCAGGCCAACGTTATTGTTCAAAAGCAATATCTGGTTTCCCTATATATAGTTAAACAATTATTCAAAAACTGAATAGGAAAAGAAAAAAGAAACCACTCCACAAACACACATACACACCAAGAGATCCTGGCCCTTGACCACACGTGTGACATAGCACTTCACATTCTATGTTATTGTCCCACCAGATAAAATATGTCCTCAGATAAAATATTAAGTGCAGCCCCCAATCATGGATGCTATTACTGTTCTTCAGTGGATAGCTCTTATAAGAATAACATTGTATTGTGCTCAACTGGAAAACAATACAAAAATATTGGTGAATACTTGAAGCTTCTTAATGCCTAGCAAGTTATTTTGACATAAGCTTTTGCAAACTTTACTTACTTCTTCAAATGCATGGATTTGTAACCTGAGGTTAGAGTATAATATGTGTGTTTGCCTTGTCAAAGTACAAAACTGATGCTGAAACTCAGCCAAATAATTTTGGCACACGAAAAATTTTGTAACCAGTTTTCCCTGTCAACAACTATATACAAGTGCAACAAATTATATAACAAATAATTTGTTGGTTTTTCAAAATCTGCTAACTAAAACAATTTTCTCAATTGCTTAATAAAAAATTAGTTGATGATTATTGATGAGAGCTGATGAGAATCTTCAACAAAGTCTTTCTGTTACTTACAACCTAATATACCATCTGTATTCATTTTCTTCTAACCTTATTGTTTACCAATAATTTAATGATAAACCACACATACTTGTCACAGGCAATTATTGCGTCTGTTGAAGTGGAATATAGAACTCCAAATTTTAAAATAAGATAAAGGTGGTTTTAGAGGCCACAACAGATAAACACATCAATCCTTAATGGCGAATGTCCTGCGAGTTTGTAACTATTGCAAAATTCAGAAAGGAATATCAAGTACCATTATGTATTACATTTCAGCATATAAACTGAATAGACATAATTAAGCATCTAATCACAATTACTTGGCTAATGGATATGAGCTGCAACATAAAGAACAATTCTATTATCTGATTTAGATACAAACATGGTAAATCACAATTTTCTTATGACAATTTAATTTAAAATAATTGATATTTTTCTCTAGTTTTCCTAAAAAGTACTAACAAATCTCCATTTGCCTTGCAAAAAAGGCAACTTTTACTTCTCCTTGAGTAACTTACCCTTCTGGAGAACACAATTTGTCCATAATAGGACAAAAATTACACAGCCGAAACAATGCATGTCAGTATTTCAGATTGTCAATGTCCACACTGTACAGTTGGGACTTTTAATCACTGACACCAATGACCGTCCTTGGGAAGGTTTTTCAAATCTGGATCCACAAAACTGGTTATTTACTTATTCATATTCCAAAGTCCATAACACTTTTGTGTTTTTTAGAAATCTGCATTGTAAAGTATTAAGCAATATCCTTACCCAAGAGAAATCTTCTTCAGAATTTGTCAAAGGAAAATAAGGGACTCTGGGGAACAGACTTGAAATTCCTAAGCTAATTCATTATAAAACAAAACTCATATGGGGTTTTCTCAGACCTCCACATTAGTATACAAAGATATGAAATGATCTCTGCCAAGCGATGGGGCGCGGTGCCATTTGAGCAAAAGAATACTGGGAAAGGCTGCTTATCCTACATTTTGGAAAACTAATTCTACCAGTTATATGTGTTTATATGTGTTTACTCCTGCTTACTAGATACAGTAAACGTACACACTCTCAATAGGAATCTTCTTCTGTTTTAAAAAGGGATCTGTTTTGCCTTTAAAGCTTCTCGCCGCCCCTTAGTTTAGGGCCTCCCTTAAGTAAAATAAAAATTAAGCAATGGAATAAACCATAGCTAAGAGAGGCCAATTAGAGAATTAGAAAACGAGGGGGCCCATCTGACGGGTCCTACACGAAGGGGGAGGGGCAGGGTAATGAATTTATACTGTAAGAAATTGTTCTAGCACTATTTATTAGCATTCTTCCTCTTCCTGAGGGAAAAGTGATAGGTTACCTAGAATTTTACGCTTCTCCATCTTGGTGGAGATCGCATCCAGGAATGGGCTGACCTCGTCTGCTCACTGATGGGACCGAATCTGTCAGAAAGGTCAGGGTGAAGAAGATTTCTTCTGTATCTGAGACAATGGGATGTGGTGGTATTTGGAACTGAGCAGAGCCTCCATTACTGGAAAATTCAAAGTTGTGCTTAAAAGACCAGTTCTGAGCTGCTTGCAACCTCTCCAACATAGAAAATTAAGGTGTCTTCGTGGCTAAATGGAGGACCTTCAATGTAAAGTTTTCAGATTGCTCCATTATATTGCATGGCAATGAATTGGATGTTGCATTTATGCATTGTAGCGCTGGAATGAAAGCTCAGGTTTTGTTTATAACATCAATGAGAATAGGCTGCTCTTGAGGAATGGGGGGGGGGGATTTCCATCTTGGCAGGAGTAAATCTCCTGTTTTGCTTATCTTTGACATTACTACAGAATTACTACTTCAGAGCCCATATTGCTAGCAAGAAGAGATTGACTCTCAAACAGCGAGATCCCCCCACAGTTTGAAGCTGTCATATGGCAGCCGGAGCAGTTCAAAAACGCCAGGCGATGCTTTCGACTGACCAGCCAGCAATTCTGTATGTTGGAGAACGATGGGTTCTGCCACTTTCTCCATCTGACTACAGCAACTGCTTTATCTTCTCACCCAGCAACTCTGCCAGCCAGGCAGGACCTGCCCTGATCATGGAGGCAGAAAGAAAGAGTTTCGAATAGTGCAGCAATAAGCCGAAGTCCTTATGTTTATTTCATCTTGATCCAGTTGGACTGTCTCTCCTTTCCTTCCCCTCCTCATCAGTCCTGGTTTCAATGGGGTGAAAACCAAAGAATAAAGAGCCCTGGTGGGACAGTAGTTGGAATCCAGCACTGCAGGCAAACTTTGATTCTGACGGAGCGCATAGTTGACTCAGCTTCCCATCCTTCAGTAAAACGAGGGCCCAGATTCTTAGAGCCAAGATGCAGACATCATAAGCCACGTAGAGTGCTATAAAACACAATGGGGCAGTATAGAAATCTCCGTGCTTTTGCTAATGTCTTCCACTATAAGCACAGCACTTCTCCTGATGAGGAAGCGCAGCACTGGTGGGTAATGAATACGACTCACCCAGCAGATGAGTTAGGCATATTGAGTTTCTAAATCCAGTCATAGCCAGAGACAATTGAACGTGGAAAGTGCAGCCCATTAAGAATCTTTGTTGCTCCCGAACGGAATCAGATGGTGAGGGATGGCCTTGGTAGGAAGAGATTATGTGGGAAAGTGATTGTTCATTATTTCCAGTGATGTATAAAAGGGAGACAGATACCAATCGTCATTCATCTTGACACCTGATCTTCAAATGCCCCCATCCAAGAAACACTCTCTGTGGTTCAAGTCATTGCTGAGGATGAAATAGCAAAGCGTTCAGATAGGTGACTCTTTTGGAGACCGTCAAGGCAATCTCTCCACATGAACTGTTCTTCTTGTAATGAACTTCTCAAATCCGATAGCCAAAGTTCTTGACATTTTTCATAATAGTTCCTGAGTTTCTCCATGCACCATCATAGGTTTTTGGGTTCCCACTGGAATTGTACAGTGGATGAACTTACTTCATGGAAGGCCATTAAGAGTTCTGTATTAGAAAAAGTGCATCCTGAAGGGCTAATATAAACTTTTATTTTGTTAAGCAAATGTTTTTAACAGGCTTAAGCTCAGAGAACGAACCTTTACCTTCAAAAGGCTTAATATATAAAATGATTATAGTTAATAAACCTGCTATTACCGTGTCACATAAGAGTACCTGGAGCATGCTGATTAATCTCAGATATGAAAAAGTTTGTTTAGGTATATTATTAATAAGAAAAATAAAAGAATAATTTGGAGGAACTTTGTAATTTTGGTAGTTTTTAAAAAAATGAAATGAGTAAATGCAAAGCTGTTTATTGTAATAAATATGAATATTTATTTATCTGAATCCAAATCAGAATTATTCTGTTTGTAGCATCTTCAAATGATATTGCGCGCTGAAGTCAAGACCTATTCCAATAATCCCGAGTAACTCTAGTCTTCCAGTAGTTAATGAAAGTTAATTTGCATACTTCCTGCAACATGAAATGAGGCTGAGAAGTCACTCAAGTTATTTTTTTTTAAATTTTCTTATCTAAAGAAAAACAAAATATGTTAAGCGTTACTTATAAAGAGAGACAAAGTATATAATTATAATCAATACTTCTAAAACTTGGTTTACAATATAAGGTTAATTATTAATAAGTGAGAAAACAGCAGTACTGCTCAGCTCACAAAAGAGGTTATATAAACCAATGCAACGTCCAAGGAAACTACTGCAAAATTCTGCATTTTCTGTCAACCGATCTCTCATCTAAAAAAAAGGAAAAAAATGTATACCAATATGTTTTTTTCCCCATATTCTTGGACACTGTCCGATGCCTTAATCTCGTTTCATGTACCCATACTAGAATACTTTCCCTTTCTCTATTTTACAAGGTGCTTTATACAATTACAAGATAAGTCTTCTACATCAAGCTACTCTATTAAATTAAGAGATATTTAATTTAATAGAGTAGAACCTATCGGTTTTTAATATTGCCAATAATTCAGGTTCAACGGAGCTTTGATAAATTACAAAATAAAAATCTTCCATTTTTTCTAATTATGGCAGAATGAAAGAAACCAAACAGGAAGTTCTTAAAATTGATATTTTTGAGATAGCAATAAATAAATGTTTGAACACTTTGGATAAATATATTTAATATACACTGTCTCAATACCATTTTGTTAGCCAATATACCCAAATCCTTAAAATACGTTTGAATAAGGAAAACATAAGACTATATAGGTAGGAAAATATGTTGCAGGTCATGTTTTGCTTACCATTTATTCCTAATGCATTGTGGATACAAGAGTTGTCCATTCTGACACTGTACTCTAAAATCAGAGGGTAAATTTGATAGACGCTTAGTGTGGTATGCTTTGCATACAAATTCCACAAATTCCCCATGAAGAAAATAAGGTCGATTGTCAAAACTCCATCTCAAAAGCAAATTGTTTTTTGCCATCTCTTCCTGTGATAAGGTGCATGGCTCTTTAGAAAATAAACACAATGTTGTTGTTGTTATTATTATTATTATTATTATTATTATTATTATTATTATTTTACCATACCATGAAATGTAATAGAACATTTCCCATAGATACTAGGATTATTTTTATACTGCCTCTGATAAAATGAAAATATTAATGAACTACAACTTCATAAATTATCAAGAGCTTATTTTCACTCCATTAGATTGCTAATTTGAAGATAAAGCTAGCGTTCATGTAATCTTGTCTGGACTACCTCAAAGGGTTTACACCAAGGCCTTCTGAATCAGGCCTTAAAATAATCTGAGTGAGATCAGATCTGTGATTTGCATGGTGACCACGAACTTCTGAGCTCCTTCCTGCTCCATATCTAGGGAAAGCAAGTTGAAGTCCTCCAATGTTGTAAGCCTGGAGAACTCTTAACACAAACATGCCTACTACATCGAGCAGCTCAGGCAGGGAAACTCAAGAAGACAATACGCAGCAACAATTAAAGTTGATCTCTAGAAACCAATCTTATCAGTGGGGCCTCACAGCTGATTATCTGAGGGGCAGTGCCTCTGAAAATCAACAGCAGAGTCTCTCAGAGGGCAACTGGAGCCATGTTTGAAATCCAGAGAGCCTCATTTCTGAGATGGGAATATACTAATCCATGCCCAAGCAGATTTCACTAATACATGGTAGATCAATCCTCTCATCCACTGTCAAATCATGAATCAGGGAGCCATTACATGTCACTCTTTAATTCAAAACCCAGGCTGCTGAACCTCCAATGATTTCGCATTCAAGCTGCGCACAAAATGAGAATCACACTCCTCAAGAGCAGCCTATTCTCATTGATGTTATAAACAAAACCTGAGCTTTCATTCCAGTGCTACAATGCATACATGTAACATCCAATTCATTGCCATGTAATATAATTGAGCAATCTGAAATCTTTACATTGAAGGTCCTCCATTTAGGCACGAAGACACCTTAATTTTCTAAAATGTAATGAAATGCATTGAACCTGCATGTTTATTTGGAATCTATTTGCATTGTGTTATAATGATAACACTACTATACAATACCTATACAAACAGGTGGAGTAGTCCATTGGCTCCTGGAACAAAAGACCGTTATGGAACCTTGCAAAACATGATATTCATTGCAATTGTACTGTATTGTTGAACCGTCTTCATAATTTTCTGTTAATGAGCCCATAACGGCCCCATTTTCTATTGAAGGTGGAGGACCACAGTTAGCACGTAAGCCTGCAAAACACAGTGGAAAAAAGAAAGGCAGCATAAGACAGCATAAGTGGTTAAAATCGGTTTTAAAATGGGGAGAGGAAAGATGCTTTTACACACATTTTCTCCTGTGAGCCCTATTTTATAGAAAGTAGTAAACTATAATTGGGGTAAGAAGTTTCTCCATTCAAAGTGAGAGGCTGTGTCATCATTCTGATTATATACACGTATATTATTGTCTATCTACGACTATGTGTTTGTATATAAAAGAATAACTTTTAGATGCACATTACTGGCAACCCATGTTTGCAATTCGTTCTTTCAACTTGTTCATTAAGCAAAGCAATCTTGCTTAAGTGAATTTGCATTACTTGCTTGAAATTTTTCTTTGCTTTGCAGCATAAGGATGTGGCCCCAAACAGCAGGGAACATTTTCAGAACTTGACTCACGAGGAAGCCAAATAAAAGGGCAAATCTATAACCCTTTCTCCCCACCCCCACCCCAAGATTTCCAGCACTGTAAAAATTAGTAAGAGCATCATTGTTGTTAATATTTACCTAAAAGAATAAGCACCCACACAGTGGGGAATATACATTGAAACAAACGCACGAGCATTGGCTGTTTGCCAAGGATAGTCATTCTCAAACTTTTCTTCACCATGGATACCTTTGGTGGCCATACCATGGCCAGAGACCCTCAAGCTCTCTCTTAAGATTTCAACCATAACATTTCTTCAAGCCTTCCCAGATCCCCTATGATGACAGCGCAGCCCACTCCCCCAAGAGATCCATGGACCACAGGTTCAGAACCACTGGCCGAGCATGCTGGGAACTGCAAGCCACCGGCCCCTTAGGAGGACCCAAAATTTTAATGTGAAACTAGTTAGGCATCAACTGCCAACTGACCCATGATTCTAGTTAACTAATTAATAATCACAGAGCTGAGCTTATTAACATTTCAGGGACATTCTGCATTGAGAGAAAAGCAGCCCAGGGATGTATTTTGGCAATCTCTTTGCTCTGCAAAGGGGCAGGAGAATTAGATTTAGGCCCAGGACAATGCATAGTAATTGATTGTAATGGTGAACACCTGAAAAGGGGGGGGGGAGGGTTGGAGTTGCAAAGGTCATAAATGTGGTTGCATAATTTACTGTCATAATTGTGGATGACTGCTATCTGAGGATGTTGGATAAAACTTTTGCTAAAAAGCATCATTTTACCTTTGGAAATACACCCAGGGTATTTCAATTGTCCATCATTACATTGCACCAGCAATTCTAATTCTGAGACTAAGGGTGGCAAAATATATCCTGGTTTACATACGAATTCAATAGTATCACCATGCATGAAATATAATTCTTCTTCAAGCTTCCATTTCATTTCTAGGTTGTAATTGCCAGAAATTTCTTCCCTTGCTAAACATGGCGCTGTAAGACAAGAGTCAAGAATAATATATTAAGTTCTGTGATTAAGAAATTATTGGTACTCAGTAATTTACCAAGGTACAAATCTAGTTGATTGTTGATATTGGGAGATGGGAAAGGGAAACATTCTTCATTTATGGTTACCAATGATTTGCTGCCTTTTATAGTCTCCTGCCTTAGAAAGTAAAGCTTTGTGGTGATCAACTATAATGTGACTATCAGAATCATAGTCCCCAGGATAAAAAAGTAACAACAACTGATTAATTCTTTCATGTATTATTCATATTTCAGCAACTCAATCCATAACACAAAATGTATCATGGGCAGACCTTATCTATTGTTAGCTATTTCTTATAAATGAAGGATATGTCAATTGTGATAATCAAATAATGTGTTCAAATACATGTTGAATATTAACTATGCTGGTCAAATGTTGTGTATAAACTACAGAGCAATCAGTTTTCAAATGGTTTTGGAGAAGACATTTTTGGAGAAAAACAACTATTACACTTTTAAAGAATAATTATTGGGTTTATAGAAACATAATGCTGCATGTTTCTTTAGCCCAATTTGTAAATAAATATTTCCTGGAATAGTAATATACAATGGTGCTCTTTCAGTCTATTGCCTTCCATCTGTAAAATATAAATAGGAATAGGCATCCAGAGATGCACTGTTGATGCAGAATAATACAACGTACCATTTTATATAAAATAAAAAGATAACATATGTGGCCATATGGGGGACTGGAATTTTTAACACAGAGTTCTGAGCTCATTCTTGGGGGAAATGTCCATGATAAATGGTTCTCAATATTCCTGTACTTATCTGCTGTCTAGAAATATTTCAGAAGGTCTTGAATGAAAGCTGGCAAATGTGTTAAAATTTTAAAATATTAAGATCTGGCATTACATCATTGCTTTATTCAGGATTTCACATCTTCTATTTGATCATTTATATAATACACAGCATTTATTCTTCAAGGCTTACCTAAACAAGTTGGTGGCTCAGTCCAAGCTCCATGGATGCAATGAACTGTATTGGATCCTTTCATTACATGTAAAGGACGGCATCCGTATTCCACTGAAGAGCCAGGGTTGTAACTTGCCAACTGACCAATATCATTAACAGTAATACTGTTTTTAACTACCGGAGGGGGGTTGCAGTTCTCACCGGTTTCTACAGCCCAATAGTCTTCTGTGGTCAACACCCTGCCCACAACTGAGAAATAGAAACGATGGAAACAGAAGTACAGCAATAACAATCTAATGATGCTGAACTATACTTGATCAAAATTATTACATACAATAAATGGCATTTCAATCCTTTTGTATTTTAAGTTACAAATTTCCCTTTTCTCTTTCTCAACATGTTAGCTTTAAGAGAGTCAAAGTCATAGCTAGGGAAATTCAGAACTCAGCAAGAGGATGGGCTTGGTTAAGCCAAGGTGGCGCAGTGGTTAAATGCAGCACTGCAGGCTACTGCTAGATCAGCAGTTCAGCGGTTCAAATCCCACCGGCTCAGGGTTGACTCAGCCTTCCATCCTTCCGAGGTGGGTAAAATGAGGACCCAGATTGTTGGGGGCAATATGCTGACTCTCTGTAAACCGCTTAGAGAGGGCTGAAAGCCCTATGAAGCGGTATATAAGTCTACTGCTATTGGTACTAATCCATTTTCTACCGCCTCTCTTAGAAAAGGGGCAGTTTCTAGTTCCGTGAATAAAGATATTCTGAAATGAAATATCATCTGAATCTCTTGGACAGAACTAGCTATCCAGAATGTTTGAGATCTAGAATACTCTATTTTGGTTGATTAAAATATTCCTGAATGCATATCACATTTATATTTAAAGAAGAAATACACAACCCAGGCATTATACTATATAGTAAAATTCTGTCTTCCATTATATAATTATCTAACACTAATATTTAGAGTCAGACCTATGCATTTGGGAGGTGAAGTCCATTTCCCATTCTCACATCGGATTTCTCCAGTTCCATTAAGCTGGAAGGAACGCTCACACTGATAATGTATTATGTCACCCTGGCGATAGGTTCTTAAATTGGTCAGCAACCTGGTATTAGGGGGCTGAGGTGGGGGCGGGCATTTGTTTCTTCTTTCTGTAATCAGAATAATAAATAATAAACACTAGCAAAATACCACTTTGTTCTAATAAACGTTTTACAGTACGCTCTTTCAGAAAAGCTGTGTCCAAAGAAATCTTGTACTAAAACAGACACAAAACATCTTTTTTTCCTAGAAAAAAAAAATCTTACCACACTTTTTCAAAGATAATAAGTAAAGCAAAATCAAAGTAACCTTCACAGACTTCCAGGTAACCAAAATGTAAAACACACCTACTTGGGAAAAATAATTGTAAGGTTTAAACATACTGTATATAGAAATTCAGTTAATGATTCAGTATAATTTCTCCCTCCTAACTATTTCTGCAACATATTTAAAGCAAATTACATAATCAGTGATTTTGATGAAGCATAAGGATAAGGAATATATTGTATAATGGAAATATTAGTGGAGATTGTACTACCCAAATGGAGGCTCATGTATGTCTGGTAGTCTTAATTCCATAGTTAAAGCTTAACTATGGAGCAAGTCCAATGCGCGAGGTTGTTCTAGCAACTTCTACTCTGTCTCCAGAGTTTTAGCTGTTTGTGGGCGATGCCCCTTGAGCAGCAAGTCCTGACTGATGATGGCAAAATGACCTACTATGTAAATCCCAGAGTCTCTGAATCCAATCTCTGAGGCCAGTCAGGTATCTTTCTGCCTGATTTATCTCAAACGTGATTTAACATCTGCTCTGTGGGAAGGCAGATTTAATAGGACATCCTATGAGGAGTGCACTTGCCTGTTTGAACTTTATATATGGCATGGGATTGGGTTATTTGAGGGACTGCCTCTCCGCAATCACGTCTATTCACCCCATCAGGTCTGGCAAGAAAGGCATGTTGCAGGTCCTCTCCACAAAGGAAGTTCATCTGATGGGACCCAGTAGGAGAGTCTTTTCTCTGATAGCACCGACCCTATGAAGGATAATTTCCCCCAAGATTGGCCCTGACCCGGCTGACTTTACTGATGGGCCTGAAAACATGGCATTACCATCTGGCTGTGGTGACCCGGTAATGTACAATGGGCATGGTGCCTGCAAAGTGGCTCGGTTGCTAGGGACATTGAGTGAACTGTCTTGCAGATGGATTTCTAAATGATTTTCAGTTTTTTGAAAGTTTTTTCTTGCTTTGTGTGCCAGAGCCATGTTTGTGAGATGGGCAATGACACAAATTTACCAAACCAAATTATAGGGATCTATTAATAGTATAAAAGAAGTACCTTCACATATTGGAAATTCTGGATACCAGCCAAAGTAGTAACACTGAATTAACTCGGGTCCTCTTAAAGTATAACCTTCCAAACAGATAATCTGAATTACGTCTCCTTCTTCATAACTACTTTGCTTGGGATGGACTTTTCCATGTTCAACAGGATTTGGAGAAGAACACGCTAATTCTAAAAAGCAAGGCCAAGCATGAATAAGTGACCTATGTTTCAGTGTTGACAGTTGCTACCAAGTTAGGAATGTTATTTTTGGCCTGAAGCAAAGTCATGTAAATAACTTACTGGTACATTTGGGGACAAGAGACCAGCCTTGAATCTGGCATAGCACTTCTTCTATGGCGTCTCCGCCAGCTGTGACGTAGCCATCCCTGCATTCATATTTGAGCTTGTCATTCACATTGAACACTCTCTGCACTGTATGATAATGACCATGTAGCAGATCTGGAGCTAAGCAAGTCCCTGAAATCAAAAGGCAGGAAAACCAAACAGGCTTTGAAAAAAGGGAAGACAGAAAATAGGTTGTGCAAAAACAATAAAAGATGTGGATATCATTATATTTGTTGTTGTTGATATTTTTAATCCAGACACTTTAGGTTACCTCAAGAGAAGCCTAAAAGTGAAAGCAATGAGTTAATGAAAAATTAAGACAGGTATAGCATCGTCAAAATAACCCAAAACACCTTTTTTTCCAGATTGATTGACTCCATCTGATCAATTAAAGGTGAGGTTTAATTCTATTGGTCTCTTGGGTTATTTGGCGGGTTCTGCGCAAAGAGCTCCAAGCCTGGACAGAACTGCATCCTCAATCTTTGCAATATATATATATATATATATATATACTTGGGGAAGATGGGTATTAAAGGATGAAAAGATCTGCAACTTTCAGGTGATAAAAGTGGGAGGGGGGGAGGGGGGGTTTCCAGTGCTTATTGCCAGCTTCCCACAAGGAAACTCAATGGGGAAGGCAACATGAAGCTGGAAGACTTTTCCAGTCTCACTTGTTTTTTTTCTTTATCCACCTGTGGACATTCAGATTTTCTTAATGAAATATCTTTGAAACCATGCCCCGATGGCCCATGGGTTGTTTAGCATTACCTAAAGGTTCTTTAATGGCTCCCATACACAGTGGCTGAACCGACCATCCATCTTGAAGACACTGTATATTTGCATCCACCTCGCCTTCTGCAGTCTGGTAGCCTGAATGGCAGCTATATCTTAAGTTTTCCCAGATGTTGTAAGACAATTTTGTATCAGAAAAAATACCATTATCCAAAGTAGGTTGGACGCATTTCTCTTCAGTGTGTTTAAAAAAAAAAGATGAGAAAAATGTTATATTTTTTTTCTTTGTTCATAAAAGTTAAACTCCTACATGGTAAGAATGGTATTACAGAAAGGACCCAAATTCAAGAAGCCATGTTAATAGCTTGAGAAAGCTACAGATAATCCTCGCTTAATTACTGGATACTTAACAACTATTCAAAGTTACAACTTCCCCAAAAGGTACTTATGACCCATCCTGCCACACCTACCCAGCCGATCATCTGATCAAATTTCAGGTGCTGGGCAACTAGCTCACATTTGCAATCAGTTGCAGCATCCCAGAGACACACGGCAGCAGCCCGGACCTTTTCTGCAAATTACTTAACTATCAAATTGTATACACAGATCGCTCATTCTAGTGATATTTTATATATAACGTTCACATTTTCCTATGATATGAAGAACGCTCTGCTTCCTTTCTAACCAGATGAGGAAGGAAAGGACGTGGACTTACTATGACATTTGGGGACTGGTATCCAGCCTTCATTAGTGCAGTTCACCCGTCCATTCTGACTTCCCGTTTCAGTTGAATACCCAGCCAAGCAGGTATAGGAGAGCTTTTCACCTTTCTTCATTGGGAAATAATAATTTTTAAAACTGTAATAATATAGTGCAATCCTTCCATTTTCTATATTAGGGAAGTCACAAGCTTTGTCTAGAAGAAATGTATTCATGTTCAAGTAGGAAGAAATGGGGAAAAAAAAAAAGACTGGAACTCATGTCTTTAAAATATGTGACTATGCTCAGAAGAATCCAGTTGAATACATCGTTTCTACTGCACGACTCAAATTTTGACAAAACCCTCCTATATATGTAGGTTCGCTCACTTTAGACAATCTAAAGATTCTGGAAAGTGTTGTTAAAAGGATGTTAGAACCTATTGAATAAATACCAGTCCTTTAAAAAAAATCTTACAAACAAAGCAATTACAATGCATGTTCGTAATATGAGGCTTATTCTATAGTTATATCCCGATAAACATGATTTTCTTTTTACTGTTTCCCTCACACAAACACACAAAACCTGGTTAAGATTAAATTGCTATCCAATATCTTTTGATTTCTAGCACAACTTTCAGCCTTTCAGGATGCACGCAATCATACGTTTTTACATATATTCTTAAAAATAAAAATGTAATCAGAAGGGGATGTTACATGCATCATTTTTGAACCTAGGATATCAGTATCGACTGCCTTACAATAGTTGAAAAAGTATGAATTTTAACCACAACATATATTTAATTTTTACCTTCAGCAAGAAGCTTCCTTATTGCAGCAAACATTAATAGAAATGAAAACATCCACCTTTTATACTCCATCTTCAGTGCTTTCCTGGGAAGCTTGTATTATCCCACTTTTGCTAGTTTACTCCATTTCTGAAGGCAGTTCAGTTAATAATTGATAGGAGAGCATGACAGACTGGGAGGTTTCAGAAGTTGAAAGATTATTTCTTAAAAGGTTACTCAGTCTAGTGACTATCTGAGGCCGCAGATTCAATAAAAAATGCCTCAGAATTAACCTTAACTCATTTTAATCAAGCTGGCAAATTCATATTATAGTTTCTTCTGTACTTATTCCTAGACTGGCATAAAATACTTTATTGAAATCCATTATCATTTACTTCTTTGGCCTTGCCAGCTACATGAAGTCTGACAGGTAAAAACTGTTCTACTTTTCACTATGAAACTTATTACTCAAATATAATTTTTATATCTACATCTAAGTTGTAGGAAGGCAGTTAACTCATTTAGGATATTTCATAATAAATCATTCCAAGTTCAACAAGTATAACATTAAAAGGGTGGGAAAATATTTAATTATTAATTCATAATTTAGCACTCACCAGATTCAAATGTGAAAAAAATCTGCAATGTTTATGTGGTATTGGTATTTGATTATTTGTATGCCGCCCTTCTCCGGGAGGACTCAGGGCGGCGAACAATTCAAAGGGGAAAAAAGGGGGGAACATAAAAGACAAAAGACAAATAATAAAAGTAGGCAACAGTCGCACAACCATACATGTCGAGAGGGGAGGGAACTCATCACCCCCAGGCCTGCCAGCAAAGCCAGGTTTTGACGGCTTTTCGGAAGGCCTGGAGAGAGGTGAGGGTCCGAATCCCTGCGGGGAGCTCGTTCCAGAGGGCCGGAGCTGCCACAGAGAAGGCCCTCCCCCGGGTAATAGCCAGGTGGCATTGGCTGGTAGATGGCACCCGGAGGCGGCCAACCCTGTGAGATCTAATGGGTCTGTGGGAGGTAATTGGCAGCAGGCGGTCTCTCAAGTGATCTGTTAAAAGGTATTTCATTTAGACCAAATATGAATGATGAACAAAGATACAAAATTCCAAGGGAGAAGTATGGAAAACATGCCAAAAAATTACTAGAATTTAAATACTATAATGGACAAGAGATGATGGATAGAAATAGAGTATCTATTAACATAAGATTTGTGCTATCAAGAATTAGAGGTAGAAATTAGAAATGGGGGAAATATTATGCATATTCCAACCTAATGCAAAATCAGTATGTGGATGTACAGTATGTTGAATTATGTACACTTAAACATTATCATGGTTATTAGTATTGTGTATTAAAATACTGAGTCTTACTTAAACTCCAGATTGGTCCACAATCCATTTTCTATGGTCCAGCCATAGAAAAAGGCACATGTAGGCTCAAATACATCAGTGGAAGAACATACAAAAGATGACAATAAAACTTGTAATTGAAGAGTGTGGGATGAACTGAATATGAAGAGTCTTGCAATTACCAATCTTTTTTTCATAAATTTGATGTTTCCATGTAGGCATATCTTGTGAAAGAACTTATCACGAAGTAACAAATAGGAAAATTTAGGGTTCGTAGTGATAAAGCAAAACTGTAAGAATTCTACGAGTAAGAAAAACTACTTTCCATTTGTAAACCAGAAAATAATTTTATTAAAAACAAAATGTAAAAAAATATTATTTTTAATGTGTTGCAAGGAAAAAAATATTTAATATTTTTGGGGAAGTAATCCTATCAGAGCTGTAATTATTTTTTTCTGGTATTGTCTTTCAATAATCCTGTTCAGTTCTTTAGAATAACATTTCCCACAGACAAACTCTCAGCCTTAAACCAGTTTTACAAGCTTATTTTATGCTATTAAGCTGTTAGTATTTGTTTCAAATGTCTTTCTAAAGCAAAAGAAATATACCTTAACTAACAAGCTTAGTTTTTCAGTTTTATTCTATAAAATAACAATTTTATTATATTGTACGAAGTATATACTTTTCTTAGCTCTAAATTATATAAAAGTAATATTTGAGATTTTATCATTTGCAGATAAATATCAGTAAGAAGTTTATTTTAAATGACAGGAGTTCAGACTCAGGTAAACAAGCTTTATAAAAAAAATGCATAATATGTATATTGATAAAAGAAGTCCAGTCCATTTCTTTCTGAAAATGTCATAATTATAAACTCTTTTATGTTTTAATTGCAGGAAATTCCAAGTGTGTTTACTACCATCTCAATGGCTTGCAATGGATCAACAATCTCTTTTATGTTATCTTTCCTTAAATCCCAATCCGGCCTCTGCCTAAGGATGAAAAAAAAATCCATAAGAGTAAAAGTATGATTTGAAATAGAAAATTTAAAGTTACAATAATTTAGACTTACCTTGTAACTATTTTTGTTTTTAGCGGAACGGAACTCTGTCCATTCATGTACGCAACTTTTTTTTGTTTGGCCCGCATCCGTTGGACATCCATTTGATGTTTACGGGCTGTAAGTTTAAATAAACTTCGAAGGCCAGCAACTGTTTTATGATTGTTTAGAATCTCCTAAAAAATAAACCAGTGTTGTTAAATTATAGTATTTTGTTCAATGAAACCTCTTTGAAAATCAAATTTCAGTATGCCTCATTTATACCAAGTACAACATTTTAAAGCTAGTCTCAGGCTATATTATACAAAGTTCAAGATTCTCTACAGAAAAGGACAAATTCAAAATAAGACATATTTTGTTAAAACGCAGAATTGTATAGAACAAGGAGAGCTAGTTATTTTTCAAAGAATATCCAATAAAGTAGTATAGTCTACCATTTGTGAATAGTTTTAACTAAGTTCCACTTTTAAAGACTATTAAATGTTGTAGGATCCAGCCAACCTGATTTGTAATCTATATACTGAAAGGCAAAGATCAGTAGAAATTGTCTACATTCAACTATAATCCCCAAAGAGGGAAAGGGACAACTTGCCACAGCCAACTTACTACAGTCAATTCACCATGACCAACTTGCTGCAGGACAATTTAACAATTCTATTTAATTATTTAAAATAAATAAAAATATTTTAATTTTTGCCATTCACATTTCGTTCTGTCCCTCCTTTTCCATCCTTTTTAAAATGATTTTACTCCAACATTTCTTTGATATTAGTGTAAGTCTTGTCCCACACCGAGTTGTCCTGTGGCAAGTTACCTTGCAGTGAGTTGGCTGTGGCACATTTTCATAGTCCCCCATCCACCTCCAACAAGCAACTTCCTCTCTCCCTTATTAGCACATTTAAAAGTTGTCAGCATAGCTAAGAGAAGCAAATCCCATTGTTAAAGTCTAATATCCAGGATTTGCTTTTAACTATATGCTAGTCCTAATTTAGTGACTGCCTCATTTTATGCCTGAACAGTTAGTCAATGAAATGATAAAAAAATAGCTTTGCAACCAGCCCTCCTCGCATTCACAACCTTCACAGGTCTGAAAGCAAAGGAAAACTGGAGTAAGATCATCAGCAGTCACGGTTTCACTTAACAACTGCTTTCTTTAATAACCAAGTTGTCAGTCCCAATTGTGGTTGCTAAATGAGGATTAGTTGTACTTAAGAAGAATCAGCAGCACCCTATATAAAACCATGATATATAAGCAAGAATCAGTTGGACAGATATACGTGAAATAACAACAACGTAGTGAACTTCTTAGGTTACTTTGCCCACTCAGAAAAAAACATTTTAGTTTAAAACAACCAATTTCACCGTGGGGGAGCGAGTAGGACTGTTTGCTGACTATTCAGTTCTAAAATACTGTTATTTTAGAATGCCCGTTTTGAAAAATCTCCAGCCACTACCTCTTAAGTACTACGTTCTGTACCTCAACCCGAAGGCTAGTTCTAGCTATTTTGTGGCATGCAAGTCCAAACAACGAAAAGAATTTGCAAGTTTTGAATATCTTTATATTTGAATATATACTTTGGCAACACAGAAAACGTACAGAAGCTCTTCTTGAGTCCTTCGAGAGATGAGCAAATAAGCAGCAGGTCTTGGTGAAAATGCTACCACTTTTTTCTGAAGTTTTATCCCCAGGCCTTTCCCGGTAAATCTGAAGTAGATCCAACAATGTTTCGACTGAATTTTCCACTGAATAAACAACATCAGTCGTCCTTTCATACTAAACAGATGAGAAGAGTTGTAAGTTAAGTCTCAAAAAAGGATTGTTCATCATTTGTGAAATCATTATTGAAACTGTAGAATGACAACTCAGTGATTTACAGCATCGATACATAGGCACAAACACACTCATTCCTGACTGTTTCTTAGTAAGTGTGAAAAATATAAGCCGGATAAACTAACATAGGCAGGACAATGACTATCTTAATATATTATCTTATGAATTGAGGGGGCAGGTGTCTTCTTTTACAAGCAAAAATAAGATCTTGTCCTCCCCGACCTCTAGGACATATACATGTCTTACTACTTAAATGTTTTGAAAATTAACCTGAAGATTTTTTTTATGGCTTAATGAAATTCAATTTCTTTTCTAATGCTTAAACAGGGCTTTCTCTCAAAATAGTTTTTCCAACCTTATCTTGACAGTATAATAGGGAACCGCAACAGTCCTTTTAGATGGTACTTTTTCATCATCTGCACTGTATTTTTTTCCAAATATAATACTAAATTCAACCAAAACTCACTAAAGGTACATTATCACAAATTATTTGATAAGCAGTTCCACTAGCTATATGGGACTAAGTAACATGCTTAGACCTTAATTTAAAATATACTTTTCCTAATTTTTTGTAATAAAAGTATTTTGTTCAAGTACTTTTTGACTATTTGGCAGACTGATACAAGCTACAAGAACAATGAGTATTATTATTTTTTTGCAATTTTAATCCTAGCATATTACATCAAATGCTAATCAGTTTTAGACTGAATTTTCTTTGTTTTAAACCAGTATCACTGGGACTTTCCACAACATGAATTATTTGGCCCCGCAGTTTAGAACTGTGCTAAATTAGACTTGAAATAAGCTTCAATAGTGTAAATGAGTTTAGCTCTCATTTGCAATATAACCTGAAATTTAAATTCTGGCACATATTATAAATGAGAAAATAATAACAGTTGTAAACTTTATAATAAAGGTAAAGATTCCCCTCACACATATGTGTTAGTTGTTCCTGACTCTAGGGGGCAATGCTCATCTCCGTTTCAAAGCCGAACAGCCAGCGCTGTCCGAAGACGTCTCTGTGGTCATGTAGTCGGAACGCTGCTACCTTCCCACCAAAGGTGGTCCCTATTTCTCTACTTGCATTTTTACATGCTTTCGAGCTGCTAGGTTGGCAGAAGCTGGGAGAAGTAATGGGAGCTCACTCCGTTACGCGGCGCTAGGGATTTGAACCACTGAACTGCCGACCTTTGTGATTAACAAGCTCAGCATCTTAGCCACTGAGCCACCGGGTCCCTTTAGAATACAAACTTACAAAAAAAAAGCTTAATTTCAACAAATATAAAGATAAATGAATACCTTTGATAAATTAAGCAAGACTTGGACAGAATATTTAATAACATCCATACTAGGGAGGCTCCTGTTGCAGCTCCGTATCAGAGTAAAAATAGTGCCGACTGCTTTACTTTGGGCCATATTTTCACAGCAAACAGGAGACAATCTTGTAACAACCTCTGGGAAAAGGAAAACAGGTAAAATATTAACATATTTTCAAATTAATACCTAACTATATTGTAGAAATATAAATCCAGCGACCAATGTATTTCTCATACAATTGAAACCCCAGAACTGATTGCATGTGTCAACTCTTGATCTAGTCCTGTATTATATTTATTGCAGCTTAGGCTGAGCTCACAAGATTCAAAGATAACATAATTTAGAATTTAAAGTTACTACACTCTACACTGCTAATCATACCATTATTTAAACTCCAGATTTCTATGGCCTGGGAGGACCTCTCGACTGCAGAAATTTCAGCTTTACATGTGGAAGATATTCAGGAAAGAACCAAGAGGGCAAAGTAAGTTATCAAGACATCACATCCCTTCTCTTCCACACATATGCATGAAACTGCACCATGCAGAGCAATTCACTATGGGAGCAAAACCCAGCAGTGAAATATTCCTTTCAGACCTATATTAATTTTGGCCTATCTCTCTCTCTCTCTGATTTTCTTTCATTTTAGACACCAATGTTTCTAAAGGCCAAAGTACCTAGTTTTTACTTAGTTTTGTCTGTGTTTTACTTTGTACATAGAAGAATGTCTGTATACTAATATTTAAAAATAAAGATTGCCTTTGAATCAAATTACTAACCCAGATCCTTCAGAGCTGCCAGAATATAAGAAAAATGTTTATATTTCAGAAGGTAATCAATGGCAACTGCAGTTCTGTTATACAGCTTCTTCTCTTCTTTGCTTTCTTTATTGGCAACAATCAAACTGTCTCGCAGAGATCTGGTTTCTGGAGTATCAGTCTTCTTCCTCCAAGAATATCCTCTCCACAGTGCCTTATAAGGGGAGAAAGGAAAAGTTACATGTTTAAAAGAAGAGGCAGAAATTTCGTAGAATATACCTTTATTTTTAAAAAATAAATTTTACTATTTTTTTTCAGTTAATTGTTTTTCTCCAAACAAAATATTTTCTGAAAGTCACTTGATGAAAATTTGCGAATGGAAAGTTTTAGACAATGAGCCATTCATAAAACATTTCCAGATAACCATTGAGCAATGTGCAAGATTTTAGATCTAGTTCACAGAATAGATTGTTTGCAGTTTTTAGTCAGTTGATCTGAAACAGAACAAATACATCATTCGGCTATTTTTTTATTCTTTTAAAATATTCATATAGCTGCCCATCTTAAAACTATATAGCTTACAAACAATAAAGCAATAAAAAAATTATAAAAACCAACAACAATAAAAAGAGGAAAGCCTTATACCTCAGCCACATTTCTTTTACGCAGACAGACATTCTCATCCCAACCTGGGCTTGCCCTATTCCATTGCCCGGGGGAAGAGCCAGGCTTTAAGTACTCTCTGGGAGGATAGAAGGGTAGGGGGTCTGTTAGACCTCAGAAGGGAGGAGCCGTTATAGAAACGATACCCTTCTCAAGTCCAACAAGACCAGAATATTTAAGTTTCAGATGGTACACCTAAAGTTGGGGGGCTGCACTTCAGAGAGGGGATCCTCCCTCCCAAATACCCAGCCAGGTTTCATCAAATGATCAAATAGAAGCCACATTTCCCCTCTTATCCAGTTATGAACAACAGAAACATCGTTACAAGCTGCTCTGATTTCTTTTATCTGGATCACTCCATGCCCAAGAAAAAAAAATCCAAAAGAAAATATTTGGGTTTGAAATCAAATTTGTTTGCCTTTTATGCACATTCTTAAACAGTATCATTTTTTTCAGGAAGTTTACTTACTTGAAATTTAGTTACTCCAATGCTAACAATTTTGGGGTTTATATCTTTTGGAATTCCACCTGTATTTATATTTCTGTGGCTAATCCATCTTCTCACCATTCTTTGTATTATAATAATTTTCTCACGATATTGCAGGAATTTCATCCTCTGCCAGTTTCCTCGATACCAGCTCTGTTTTTAAAGGGATATAAATGAAACTTGAGCTCATGGCCTCATAGTATGAAATTATGAACGCACCACCCTAACATGGGTGAGGGACAGTATAAAAGGATATTCCATATCTTAAAGATAGTGGACTTCCATAGTTTTGTTTTTAATTTGTAGTTAAATTCTATCAAAGAATATTTTATTCAAGCTTATTCTATTGTCACTGAAAATAATTAAAGCTGGAGAAAACAGAATTTTTAAATACCTGTATTTTTATTGTACTTCTTTTTATTCTGGCAAACCTCTGTCGTTCAATGAAACCTCTTACTGTAGCTTGCAAAAGAATTATTCTCTTTCGTGTTTGAAAATAAACCATTGAATGATGTTTCACAGTCAGGTAAGATCGGTAATGTTGTTGTATTAAAACTGCAGCTTTCCAATATTTCTGGTATTGTTCTCTGGCTTCATTTGAATGGCACTGAGTCTTTGATTCAACAGCTTCAGTTCGATCATTCACAGCTATATGGCACAACTGCCTGTTTCTTGCTGCACGCATTTTCTTTGTTTTTTTGCGTGCTATCATTCCACGATAGGCAGACTGAATAGTTATCGCAGCCCGGCGTATCAATTCGTAATGCTTTTGCTGTACATACATCAGATAAAGAGATTGGATGACGGTTGCTGAAATATGCATGGGGTCCAATTCCGGCTGTATTTTTGTTCCTCTGCGAGACGCCTGACTTATTACAGATTTCGGAATGGCCTGATGTGCCTTTTGATGTTTCTCCTGTAAATGTGATCGATAGAACCTCTGCATGGTAATAGCAGCGTATCTGAGTTTCTGATAAGCTAGTTTAACTTTATGCATTCTAAAGGTTGCCTGAATGAGTGTTGCTGCTGAATGCTGGCGCTTGACTTCTTTCCGTGTTTTAAAGCCTCTATAGAAAGACTGCACACAGATAATTTTTGCACGAACAGAAGCATATTCTTTCGCTTGTCTTCTCATCACAATCAATGCCCGGTACTTTCTCTGGAGAGATATGGCAGCCGCTTTTAAGGCAAGGTAATCTTTACGTGCTCTTTGCATTTTAAAATTCCGCTGAAGCAAGACAGCAGCCTCCTGTCTTCTTTGGTTTCTCGCCTTCATCCTGCGAAAAGCTTTCTGAATGCAGATGGCAGCTTTCTTAATGGAAGAATATCGCTGGGCTGCCATTTTGCTCTCTCGGTTGGCTCTGACTCTTCCCTGTACGAGCCTGACTGCCCACTGAATATTTCTGAAAGACTTCCATTGCCTGTGTTTCCTGTAGTTGCTTTGTATGACTACTGCAGCTTCATGCCTCTTCCTTAACACATGCCTAACTTTCATTCCTCTATAAGCAGCCTGGAGAATTAGAGCAGAGTGACGCTGTTTTAAGTACAAATCTCGGGTTTGCTTAGCTGCTTGGTACGCTCTGTAATGGTGCTGTATTACGAGACAAGCGGACTTCCTTGTTCTGTATTGAGTGGAGGCTCTGTGCATTCGAAAGGTTGCCTGGATAGCTGCAGCAGCCAGATGCATTTGCTTTACGTATCTCCTAGCAAGCAGGCCTCTGATGCTAGACTGGATTACCATCACTGCTTGACGTAAAGCAAGGAACTTCTCACGCTGATGCTTTGAAAGTACTGTTGCTCGATACTTTCTCTGAATTGTCACAGCAGCTGATTTAAGAAAAGTAAATTTACGTCTCTGAGCAAAAGCTTTAAAATTCCTTTGAATGAGGATGGCAGCCATGTGCCTCTTTTTCAAAAGGACTCTAGTTCTCATCCCCCGGAAAGCCGCCTGGATTTGGAGAGCAGAAATCTTCATCATTTTGTATTTATACATTTGAGCATTTCTATCTCTGGAAGCACGATACCACCGCTGAATCACTTTTGTTGCTGCAACTAGCTTTAAGTAAGCTTTCCGTTCTCTGAACATTCGATAATATGACTGAATGATTAGTACGGACTGGTGACTCCTTCTTAATTTCTGTCTGATTTTCATGCCTCTGTAGGCTGCTTGAAGGATGACAGATGACTTTCTAAGCGCCAGGTATTTCTTCCGGTCTTCCTGTCCTCTGCAGAAAGCTCTGTATCGTGCTTGGATTATAGTAGCTGACCTCTTCAGAGCCCTATATTGAACATTACATCGATGCATTTTAAACACGGCTTGGATACAAATAACTGCTTGGTTCACGCGCTGGATTTTTCGCCTTTCTCTCGAACCTCGATAAATTGCCTGCATTCTAACAGTTGTTTCCTTTAAAGCAAGATAGCTTTGTCGTGCATTACGGGCTTGAATAACAGCACGATACCATCTCTGAAGTGTCATTGCCGCTTCCCTGAAATGTTTAAACTTAGCTTGATTCACATGCATCCTATAATAAGACTGAATTGTCACCGCAGCCTGACGCTGTCTTTTTATTTGCCTCCTCACCACTGTTCCTCTCCAAGTCGCCTGGAATAATACAATGCTATTGTAAAGAACCATATATTCCCGTTGCTGTTTTCTACTTGCGATGTGAGCCCTATAATGCTGCTGTATAGTAAGAGCCGCAGATCTCACCAGCCTGAATTTTTTCATAGCTTTATACTTTCTGTAGGCAGATTGAATAGTAACTGCAGCTGCCTGCTGCCTGCGGAGCCATTTTCTCACTTGCCAACCACGCAAAACTGCCTGTAAGGAAATCACAGCCGCTTTGGTCTTCTGAAACCTTTTTCTCATTTTGGATCCACTTTTAGAAGCCCTGAACCATTTCTGAATCACAAGGGAAGCTTGTATCAAGCTTTGATACTTCATTCTGGCAGCATAAGCCCTGTACGCAGCTTGGATTTTAGTAGCAGCCGTGTGTTGGTGTCTTAGCATTCTTCGTACTTTAAAGCCCCTGTAGCTTGCTTGCAAGCGTAAAGTTGCCTTTTTGATTTGCAAAAACCTCTGTCTCTGAGAGCTTTGTTCTCTACGTGCCCGATAGTGTGTTTGAATGACAGAGGCAGCTCCAGACATTTTTAAAAACCGCTGCCTCTCTCTCTTCATCCTGTACCACGTTTGGAGGACAACTGCAGCCTCTTCACATCTCTGAATAACAAGAAGAGGACAAAATTATATATTTGTTTGTTCAGGCTTTTTTTTTTTTTTTATAAAACACAAAGACTAACAAATGTTCTATTAGTGAAACCTTTATTTGACTTGAACTTGAAATCTAATGGCTTCAGGAATGAAAACTACATAACTTAACCATTTTAAGTAAAAATGGATTCATTTTGATCAAGTGGTTTTATACAAAGTCAATTATACCTGGATTGCAATTCTTTCAGATTCTTCTTGCTTTGCCTTTTTTAATTTCTGAAGTTCCATTGCAGCCAAATATCTTCTCCAGTGCTTTTGAAGTACAACTACAGCATTAGATTTGTGCTTCTTGGTCTGAAAAAATAATAATATAAGCAATCCTCTTTCCTTCCAATAGTAATAGTCTGAGTTGACAATAAGGAGCAAAATAGAAAGCAACTGATTACCTCAGCAAGTATTTTCAATCTGTATTTTCTCCAAGCAGATTGAATCAACTGAGCTGCTCGAATCTCTTTAGAAAGACTTATAAGTCTTGAACACAGAAATGACACATAAATAATGACTACCTAAAAAGAAAAAAAAAACCATACAAATAGAAACTTACTATATGCTGGGAGGAAATAAAACAACTTTGAATTTTAATGACATGACTGATTACCTTCTCGTCAGGAATTGTATTAGACATGTCTGAATGCTGAATCATGGCTGGAATACCTCCCAGATCAGAAACTGCAGCATTGATCAGTTGAAAATTTCTCTTCTCATTATCAAGGAGTTCTTTATACAGCACAGAAGTACTTATACCTTTGTAAACAGAAACATGAAAAATGGAACATATTACAGCAGAAATAGTAACTCATAATTTCAACCTGCTTTGAAGCCAGCTCTATTTTTAATGAACTCACTTTGATCAAAAGTTCCCTTTATGAGATTTAAAGAAGCATCCGACTCAGAAGAGGAATTCAGCCCAAGAGTGCCACTTCTGGTACATTCTACTGTTTGAGTAGTGTGTTTACATACAGCGTCCAAAGGCACATAACATGGGTGATAATGATGAATCAAATAACATAACACTCTTCCATCTGAAAAAGACACTGAGAAATTTTCCACCTAGAATAAAGGAACATAAAAACAGTGGTAGCTCTGTGATGTTTGTAAGAATATAAAACTATAAATAAATCTATGTTAAATCAGTTCTGAAGTATTCGTTCTGAGTTAAATAACTTCCTTGGCACGTACTCCTCTGGATATTTCTTTTGCAAAGATCTTTTATTTTTGTAAAAAATAAGATATAGAAATCTGCCTTTTCTTACGTACTAGCCTAAAATGGTTTTTCCCCAGGCACTTTAGGATTGGGAGACAAGCAGGCTGATAGGAAAGAAAGAAGCAAGGCTCTTTGAATAAGTACATTGTGGCAGAAAGGTGGTGGCTAAGTCAGCTGATGGGAAGGAGGAAGGAAGGGCAAATTCATGTTACTTCTACAAATATTGTCTGTTCAATTCTAACTAAGAAAGAAAACTTGTTGTTAAGTGAGTAGTCTTAAATGACAGCTAGAAAGATTTGTGCATTTTTAAAAAATAAAAACGTAACGCCAAATGGTTTGGAAATCCTCAACTAGATGATACAGTGGAGGGGTTTTTTTGGGGGGGGGAGAGGGAGGAAAGGACACATTTAGACAGATCTCATTCTTCACTGTTGCTAAACTAAACTGAAGCATCAAGTTTGTATTTAAGTTCTTCTTATTTAAAGATTTCAGCACACAATTTATCTTTAGTGTTTTTTTAACAACTTGTTAGAACTAAAACAGGAGAATTATTTTAAGGCTATTTAAAAATTTAGATCAAGTTAAATAATTAACTTACCTTAAGAGCATACACATTAACTAGTAGAAAATTTAATGTGTTTAAAAAGAATCAGTGTCACATAATCTCTTAACCAAAATAATCTACAAACAAATGATTTAATCTAACAATATGGAATATATTTTTGAATAACATATAGTATTATCTTTTATATGTTAAGCCCATACTGCCAGGCCATTATATTTATACCTTTTTGTGTGCCATAGGTCGCTTTAAATCATCATCACCACCCATCAGCAAGCAACTATTCACATGCCATTTAGCATCAATGAAGCGTACCGAAAAGAGACGGACAGTAGCAGATGCTATACTATTACAAATAAATTATTACCATAATCAACTCTTACTTTAATATTTTGTTTTCACAGCAGTAATAATCCATATAACAAATATATAATCAAAACATAAATACACTGGTCTGAACATTTCAATTCATTTTTATTGCATTTGGTTAAGTTTAATAAGTATCACACTCAGAACAGTGTGCTTTGTGAAATTGTTTAAGGAAATAATTATTTACCTTAATATCGTAAAATCTGCAGACAACATTCACCCAGTCCATCAGCAGTTTTACATTTTCTCCATAACTTTCATATGAATAAGACCTGCTGGTGTCATTTTCCATGCTGTTAACACATTCCAAATCAGGTCTTTTTAATTTTGCAATTTGCATGTTTTTTAAGAAAGCAATTTCTGCTTTTAGCTGATCCACGTCAAGAGAAATATTCACCTAAATAAGATCCAACCACCATTTTATTCATAACACATTCCTTATATAGTAAAATAATTAAACTGATAGCATTATTGATGGAATTTTAAAAATCATTCTGAGTAATGTTTAGGATGTTAAAACATACCAACTGTTAACAAACTACTAAGACAAATTATCAAAACTAAAATGGCGACAGGTAAAGTGTACGATATTACACATTTTCAAAAACGTTGATTTTTATTCAGGTTGTGAAAAGAGCCTGCACATAGTTCTAATAATTCAGAGAGACTGAAAATGTCTTAATCTAAACTAATTAGGACTGTGGTGCTTTGCTGTCAATTCTAAAGAGGCTCCAAAATATCAAAGAGCACTATCGTAAACTCTACCTGTAATGCTTTAAAGCAACTGTTTTTTTCTTGGAATTATGCAGCTATCTTTCAGTTGCCGTATGGTCATAAGACATGACGGCTTTAAAAAGTTGCACAGAGTGCTGAAAAATGATGTTGAAAATTAAGGTCTAAATAATGATAGCAATCAATTTCTTGATAATTTCTGTGTATATTTTAAAGGTTTCAAAACTTAATATCTATAGCTGCCATTTTGTATGCCAGCTTTTTCATGAAAGCCCTCCAGATGTAAATAAAGGTACCTTCATCCATGTTATCATCTATTTTTAATTTTTTTCTGAAATTTAGTCTGTGTACAGCACATCTACTTTTACACATTGACTTTATGCATGAAACAGAAGTAATACCAAAGTTTCACGCACAGACCATTGTTTGCTGAAATTCTGAAGACAGAGAATGCTCTAAAGATAAATTAAAACAATTATGCAGTACCTGAAAAGCAAATACTATTTTCCATAACAAAGCAAATGTTTTCTCTCTATGTCGATCTACAATATCCTTTGTGTCAATGGTTGAACCTATAAACCAATGAAACAGATTAATGAAAAGCAAAACCAACAGACCTGTAGGAGACCACCTCCACAATACTTTCTAGTACTTACCATGTTCATCTTTCAATTGAATTCCATGATCATTCAATGCCTCAAAAGCAAGTTTAACATTATGCATCTTCTGAAGTCTGCTGATTGCAGGCACTCTTAATCTTTCAGAAAGAGTCCAATCCGATGACAGCAGTTCTAAAGTTCTCCTTAAATACATTAATATTTCATATTAAAAAGTAATTAATTTCTTCATGCAATATATATTTTATAACTGTAATGACAAAACTCAACAAAAACTTACACAAGACGAATGCCACATTGTAAGTCTGTAGCTAAATTTGTAACAGCAAAGTCAAATTCATCAAGCGAAGTCTGTATGTGATTGACAGGGAAACCCAGGAATCCAAGGTGACGTGAAAGATCACCTTCTCCACTTAGAAAGTCCCGGGAAAATGCTAGTAATATTTCTTTACTAGACTAGAAAAAAAAGGTGAAAAATCAGTACACATATACAATAATTTATTATCCTACGTAATTAATGACTATGTAATTAAGCCACTGAACTATAATATAAATATTACTGCTAACTGTATACTTTGTTTTTAATATTATGGACATTAATTACAATCAGTACTATCAGGTACATATTATGCAGATCAAAAACTTGTAATAATTCCATTCTAATCAGCCCTGAAAAACTTTTGTACTTCACATCTATTATTTTAAAAAAATGTATTCTAAAGAAATAAGCATGGCTTGTGTCTTTCAAACACACAAATACATACAGATTATAGGCAAACATTATTCAAGACAAGCTTAAGTGGGAATACCTTAAATTCTGCATTTTTGAAGAATAAGCAAGGGTCGTGTTCAATAATTCGAGACACTTTGGCACGATCAAGGAAACAAACCAGTAGTAGAAGTTTTTTCAGTGTAAATTTGGACAATGCTTCTTCATGACCTATAAATGCAATATTTTATATAGAGATGCTTCTTGTAACTATATTTTTTACCTTTGATTTTGTCAGTCAATCTGGATTCGTACATGGATTTAAAAAAAAAACATTTTTGGAAATGTTTGCCCTTTCCTTCTTAGGATGGAGAATGACTGACCCAAGGACACCTGGCTGGCTTCATGGCTAAGGAAGCACTAAAACGCTTAATCTTCCAGTTTCTAGCCTGGTGCCCTTAACACTAAACCAAGCTTGCTCTCAATTCTGAAATGCTACCGTGTAATAGCAAAGAAACGTTTTACCATCTCGATAAAGGTGAGGCACAGTTGGGTGTCGGTATTCAGCGGCTATTTGTGGGTTCCACAACAATCGATTTAGTATAAATACTGCCAAACCCATCATATCACTGTTACTTTCCAAAGCAATCAGTTCACCAAAGATTGTCTGACGAAGATAAAAGGGTGAAAACAATTCAAAATATGAATAAAACTATGGTAGCAATAGGACATTCAAATTTTTGCAACAATATAGTACTTGAACACATTCATTTCACCAAGTCTGGATTGCTATACTATTATCTTCACAGAATATTTTAGCAAGCAACAGAACAATGTATGTGAAAGGAAGAAAACAATATACTATATTATTATGTTAATGCAGCTGTTCTCATGATTGAAAATCAGCTTAATAAGCCACAAAATACTGCACTAGTTTTGGCCACTGATACCTATTCATATTAAGCGTTATGTTCTCAAGCAGAAGAGTTTTGCATTAAAGAATCTCTTATCCTGATCTTGAATGGTTCCTTGTAACACAATAATCATTAGACTTTACAAAATAGCATATTGTTTACAGAAAGATCATTCCGAAGTACAAACTCACTTCTAGGCCTATGCGCAACCACAGTGGATTGTAACATAAAAGCCAGTTGAGGATTTTCTGTCGTTCTCCTGAAATTACATAGTGAAAGCATTTCTGAATAATGTTACAGCAGAAGCACGGTCAATGTATTCATCAATATTCTGAAGCCAACCCTGCCCCCTATTCAAAGAGCAACCCCAAACCTTTGGACACCAGGGACTGGTTCCATGAAGAAAGGTTGGAGCTTCACTTCCTTGTGCAGCCTGGTTGCTGGGGTGCCACGGACGGGTGCCAGTCCATGGTCCGGGGGTGGCTCTAAAACACAACTATATTCTTACCAATATCCTTCCACAGATGCCTGTCTTTTCGAACTAGCAAACGCTTTGCTTCGATTTCAATCTCCAGCCTTTTTATTGCTTTCACCATTTCATCACAGGTAAACAAGCGGCAAGCTGACCTACGAAGTTTGTTTAATTTGCATCGAGTTGTATATGACCTTAGCGATGCTTCTTCTTTGGTTGGTGCTTTAGGAACACTGGTTTTATAGGTCTCTGCTCCCAGGAGGAGACTTGCTGTATTAACTAATAAAAGAGAAAACGGTTGTATGCATTTAAAACTTGCACGGTCTCATCTTAAAAATCGTTGAATTGTCATTAGACGGATGGCCAGATGGCTAAAACTTGCTGAGCACAAATGACACCAAATCCTAAGCAAGTCCGACAATCAAAAGAAAAGACTTTTTAACCCGATTGCTAGGCTGACTTCAGATAATAGTAGTCCGACACAACTATATTTCTAGCTGATTGTAATAAATGTGCAGATGCCTGAAAGAACTATAATGAAACGTTTTTATGCAAACAGACACGCAGCTGAACAGTTCTTAGACTTTGTAGCTACTCTTAATCCTTGAAATATTAAGATGCCATTGATCAATTTTACCTTGTGAAACGTCTGTTTGCAGAGTAAAATCGTCAGGAGTAAGTACAAAATTCAACCACCATGTAAAACCTCGTTGTTGTTTTTCTTTCCACTGCTCATCGTAAAACATATTCTTTGCTGCAAAGGGCATTGGGTGCCTAGGAATATCTTTTAAAATAATTAAAAGTTATGTTATTGTTTTTGCTGAAACACTGAAATCCTTATCACCTAATGAAAATATATCAAAGCTCCATTTTTAACTGCAAATGGAGACTAGGAGTGCTGTGCAAAGGACATTTCTTGAAGTCCATAAACTATTCCCCTGCAACTGGCTCTTCTATTTAGTGTGACGGCTTTGAAGGTTTTTCCGGTTATTTAAATATGAATGTGATTTCACGAACAATTATAACTGCCCATAAAGTGAGGCAGGTCTGCATGGACAGGTTGCTTCTCAGCCTTTTGGCTACAATCAAACGTAAAGCTTTCAAAGGAGCAGCCCAGGCCTTTCAAATCAGGGGGCTGCTCTAACACTGATAAATGCTGATTTGCTTATGTTAAATAAGATTGTGAAGTGCCTTTTTCCAATGTTTTGTACAGTACCTCAAAATATGAGATAACGGAACAGATGAACAGCTGCAATGGAACAATTGTTTTAAAATTTCACATAATTCTCCAAAGATTTTCAAGCTTGAGGTGAATTGTTTAAATTCTTCCTTTTTTCATTATACTAAGCTTTCTTGCCCAATCTGTGCATGCAACCAATAGTTCTACATGTGGAACTCATCGGGTTGAACACTGTGTCTACACTCATAGGAATGTATATTATTGTAAGCAGGAATTACCCATTTTGGATTGAAAATGGCATCTTTAGGAGTTCACCTTTCACTCTTCCAAATCAGCCTTCACTCTGTCTCTTCATGGGCCTAAATAACTACACAATAATGTTTTGATCTCTGCCATATCATTCATGAATTCAGAGGATGAGCACCAAAAAATCCCAGCATCAGTAACATGGAACAATCTCCCCTTCTTCATCTTCCAAAAGCCATGAAAACCTGGCTTTTCTCAGAAGCCCTGGGATGGCCTAAAGTTGAAGCACAGAAAGGGTTTTCTATGTACCGTATTTTTCGCACTATAAGGCGCACTTTCCCCCACAAAAATATGGGTGGAAATGTCTGTGCATCTTATACAGCGAATGTTGCCGAAGCCCTGGCCACCTGCCGGCCCCCACCCTTTGGCCCTTTTCTGCCTCCGGGAGCCCTCTTTTCATCCTGGTCCAGGCAGTGGCAATCGGCAGCTGTGGTACAAAAATGAAAAGAATGCAAACCATATAATTCTACTACCTTTTGCTATTTTTACTATTTCACGCAATGTATTTTAGATAAACATTACCAAAATTATTTCAAATGATATATTTTTAAAAAATCTTGTTTCTTTCAAAGTGCAAAATGCCAGGAATTTATGTTTACCTGTTTTTAAAGGCTTCACAAAAGTCAGCTGAGACTGTGCAACAGGAACAACATTTTTTGTCCTTTTAAATTTTTTAGATTTCTGTGATGCAGAACCTGAAAAAAAAATTTCCAACATGCTAAACATGAAATTGAAGCAAAAGGTCAAGAATTTATATAAGCAAACTATTCTATACTTTGATTACCACATCTCTTCTTTTGCTTATCTCCATTCTGAGATTTGGAAACTGATAATTTCAAAGCACTCTTGCTTCCAATTCCGTCACAGGACTTCGGAGTTCTTTTCCTTCCTAAATTTTCTGCATATTCTTCTCTTCCATTCTTAACATCCTCTAAATATTCTCCACTTTTTCTTTTACGATTATGAGAGGATTCCAAATAAATGAATCTGGCTTTATCTTTGATACATTTAGTTTCATTTGAAACACTTTCTATAACTGGAAGTCTTGGCAATGTGTCCAGGTCTGCATTTTTAGGGATAATGTCCATGCAATGCTCTATTGCATTAGAAAGACTTTTTTTAGATTTTAGATCTAACATCTTTGTTTCTTTTCCTTCAGGGTTGGGCTTAGTTTTGGTAACGGTGCTAGAAAGCAAAGGCCTTTTTCTGTTCTGAAGGCAACAAGCTTGATCACTTGCCTTGTATTTGACATTTTGTTCAATCTTATCATAGCAACGTGTTGTAGGATTTCTTTCATTTATATTGTCGGGAGTTTTGGTGGAAAGCTGAGGTTCCATAAAAAAAGAAACTTGCATCTTTTCTTTCTGTTTTGAACATTTTGCTGTTGACATACATGATTTCATATCTGAAGAAAAGGACACTGTTTTACATTCTGAGATTGGCTGAATAACCATTTGATTATCTCTTAAAAACTGATCAGGTGAAAGAATAGGCATTGCTATAGCTGCATCTTCTGTCACTTCATAACTATTGTTTATAAAAGAATCAGGACTTAAAATCTTCCTACAATTCAAAGATATATTTAATTGTTCTGGCGTACCGACTGATTTTGCATTTATTTCTGCTGAGTTAATATGTCGGCATCCTTTGTTTTCCCCCAAAACATTATCATATAGAGTTGTAACAGTAGGGGTTTCTGTTACATTATTTAATAACTTATGATATGCTGGTACTTCTGGAACAGAATATGTAGTTGATAAGGGAGTATAAATGACATGTTGGTTTTTCTGACTGATGGGACTAATAGGGGAAAGAGAAAAGTTATGTTCTGAAATGATTAAGGAATTTCCATTAGGTGAAATTCTGTTTGAATTCACTTCCAGATTCTCACAGGACTGAAGAGGGCTTCTATTTTTCTCTGTTTTTTCAGACATCTGAAATGTTTTGTTTATATTTTTAATGACTGGCACTCTTTTTCGTGATTGCTGTGCAGGAATTCTTCTTTTAATAGTATCCCAAAGATTTTTCTGAAACGACATTAAATACACATGGGAAGTATTATAATTTTCTTTAATTTCCCTATAAAATTAGAAACTCATACTGCCTGGCATATAAAGGAACACTGATTCTCATTTTAAAATTGGCATCAGCATTGCAGCATTTTCACTCTACAATGTACATATCTATACTGTATATTTTATTCACAATAGCTATTTTTTTATTTTGTTGAATGCAATGTTGCGGGAAATTCAAGATGTTTAAAACCCAGGCAGATATACTAAAAATTTCAGAGAAAGCAAGAATATATAGCAGATGTGAGTGTTGTGAAGACTTTAAATATTTATAAAATTCAGACCTATGATATTGCTGCATCTTTAATAACATTGTTATATGATTTTGCAGTTTCAAGAAAACAAAACATGCCTTTTCAAAGATGCCAACAATTTATGCAGAAAAGCGTATTACATAGATGGATATTCTGCCTGCCAAACGAAGAGACTGACTTTATTAATAAGCAGAACAAGAAAGATTTTAAAGAGCTGTTGAAAGAAAAATCTGGTCCTGTTCCAAACCAGGACGACGTTGTAGAAATGAATTGGAGGCAGGCTGCATTTTGGAAAGGCGGTCTCTATTTATTTGGTAGCCAGAAACCATAGTTACGGCAATATGTTTCTGGGGTTGCTGATAAAAAGGGTTGAGAGTAGGTGGGCTTTTATACATTCTTGGGCTTTCTGATTGAGATGCATGTTCCTGTGCAAGAATATGTCCTTTAATATTTTAATGGCTGTTGCCAGATTCCTATGGGGTCATGGTCCAGCTTTCTGAATGGCTATAAAATATCCCTTCCTAAAGCCTAGCCCTAGCCTCTTCAGGCTTCTGCTTGAGACTGTTTTCTATAGCAGGAAGAGAGTGAGGCTGCTTTCTGTCTTTAAGATGTTTCTCCTCTTTTAGGAAAAACTTTCTATTCTCACTCTTTTTAATATTAAGAATAAAGAATATTTTATTCGGGACGGGGGGGGGGGTTTCCTACAGAGGGTCCTACCTTTTGCTTTATAGGCTGTTCAGCACTCCCCAACAAAACTGCTTGATGTTTTACAACATCATTTACAATAAAAGTTATGAGCTCTCGAACTTTGCCGCCTTCTAGTGGTGTCCATGTTATTAATATATAGATCCTCTCTCCAGGCTGCAAAAGAAAAACATTAAACATAAATGCATGATGAATATATCCAGTTACAAGTGCAATCTTGTATGAACCTAATTTCTTTTAATGCTAAAAGTTATACTCCGGGAATATATTTAATTGTGTCATTCTCCAGAAAAGTAGGGCTCACTAGATCAAATTTTGCTTTGTGTGCAATCTCCAAATTTGCTTTGAAATTTAGGAGCTTTCCATAGCAGAACTGTGGCTTCCACAGTGTAGCCCTAAATATAAAGTCAAATTATAGCACTTTAAAATATTGTATGAGAATAAAACCATGCTTATATATTTTACGAGCATAGCACATTTCCCAATAGGTAGCAACAAAATGTCAACATCAATCAATCAGAATAGAGCTGGAAGGGACCTTGGAGGTCCTCTAGCCTAACTCACTGCTCAAGCAAGAGACCTTGTGTCATTTCAGATAGGGGCTGTCCAGTCTTTCCTTAAAAACCTTCAGTAATGAAGCCCCCTACAATTTCTGAAAGCAACCTGTTCCACTGGTTAAATGTTCTTACTGTTAGGAAGTTTATCTTAATCCCAGGTTGCGTCTCTCCTTGATTAGTTTCCATCCATTGTTTCGTGTCTTGCCTTCTGACACTTTGAAAAATAAATTGACCCCCCCCCCCTTCTTTGTGGCAGCCTCTCAAATACCGGAATAGTGCTGTCATGTCACCCCTGGTCCTTCCTTTCTCTAGACTGCCCATATGCAATTCCTGCAACTGTTCTTTATATATTTTTCTCCACGCCTTTAATCATTTTAGTTGCTCTTCTTTGTATTTTTTCCCAACATCTTTTTTGCAATGTAGTGACCAAAACTGGATGCAGTATTCCAGGTGTGGCCTTATAAAGGCTTTATAAAGCCGTCCTAATACTTCACGTGCTTTTGATTATATGCCTCTGTTTATACAACCAAGAATTGTCTTAGCTTTTTTGGCTGCTGCCACACCCTGCTGACTCATGTTTAAGTGATCGTCTACCAGGACTCCAGTATCCCTTTCACGGTTACTACTTTTGAGCGAGGATTCGCATACTCTGTAGTTATGTCTTTGATTTTTCGTGCCCAGGTGTAAAGCCTTGCTTTTCTCCACATTAAATTTCATGTTGTTGGAAAGGGCCAATTGTTCAAGTCTGTAAGGATCTTTTTGAATCCCGAGCTTGTCTTCTGTGGTGTTGGCTATTCCTGCCAGCTTAAGGTCATCTGCCAATTTGATGAGTTCTGATTTCTGATTTCTATGCCACTCAATTCCAAAAACAAAAAAGTCCTTCTGAAACAAGATCTTGACAACTTTGTAACAATTAATATTTTTATAATACTGGGTACTCATATAAATTCAGACCAAGACTGTGCTCTATAAACAATATTTGTAGCAACATTACAGTTTACAAAAAAAAAACCCACCAAAAGCACACTTAATACTTAATAACCTATAAAGCCTCCAAAGTTCAAATAACGTATCAGCCACTAACATATGCATTTGTGAAAAGGGTGATAGCTGTTTAAAAAGCCTCTGATCTGGTCCCGCAAGGATGCCTTTTGACAGCCTTCTTATCTAGAATGTTTCCTTAAAGGCAACTGAATCAACACTTAAAAGACATGGGAATTTTGACACCTAAGCCCATGCCTTGGCCAGGAAGATCTTTTCTAATAAAGGAGATAACCAGGATAATATTTCCTCTAACTATAAAAGGCCATGTGCCATTTTTCTTTCTTTCTTCCAGTCATAAAACCATCTATTTTCCTCACAGCATGTCTTTTACCAAAGGTTTGAAATCATATTATATCGTATCATCTCTTGCTGATAGGCCAGTCTATTTTGCTAGTTGCCCCAAAAGCAGCCAGCCTCCGTGCCTTGATTTTGGGGATGGTTATACTTTCCAGCAAGACTGCTAATGATCCCTCAGCTCAAAAGAAAGGAACCCAGGGAAATTCTCCCAGCAAAGGCGAAGAGGAAAAGGAAAGGAAGGAAAAAGGGTCATTCTATAAGCAAATTGAAATTGATTTTCTTCATCTTGAAGTGAAGCTCAAGGTCACAGAAATAACATACGTATAGTAGTTTTCTTGGCAATATTATATGCAGAAATGATGTTATGACATTGCCTTCTTCACATTTTTTCAACTGCCCAACTTTTCTCCCGTTGTAGTGAGTTTTCCTGACAGTTCTGTGTAAAAACTGCTTAGCTTTTGGAGATTTATCACTGTAAACTGTGTACTACACCCTAGCTAGAAAAGTAGGCAGACCTACTTTTGACTCTTCCTCCCAATATTTGATATTGCAAGTTAAGCTGCATGGTAAAAGCCAGTTTGGTGTAAATGGTGAAGTCATCAGGCTAGAGACTTGGGAACCATGAATTCTAGTCACGAGGCACAAAGATAGCTTGTAAACTTCTGAAACCTTGCCAAGAAAACTCCATGCACTTTATCCATTCAAGTAGTGGGCAGGAGTCAATACTGAGTTGAAGGCAACCCCCCCCCCCCACAGACACACCAAACTGCATAGCAAGAATGAATACACCCCACATACACAGAAACAATATTTGTATATAATATTATCATGTTCGTGTTAACCGTTAGTTTGTGTATTTTATTTTAATAATCAATAATAATCATATATATTCTTTACACCAAATTAATTTTGTTTCTCTCACCGTCCCAATTATCTCTTAGTCATTAACACAGATCCATGATTCACTGAGACTGGAAACTCTGGGAAATACATTATAGCAATAGTTTGGCAAATTGCACCTGTTATCAACTGACAATAGCAAAACCAAGTACCTGAGCAAGAATTATCAACCAACGAACATTCAGTCACCTTCCCCATGATCACAAATAGGCTGCCCAAAAGGCAAGCCAGCAGATACTAATGAAGACTGACATTTTGATAACAGTCAAGCACTAGAACCAGCTGGTATACAGATCCCCTGCCCCCCTCTAACGCCACGCCAAGGACCAGCCCCCCCCCATAAAAGTACCCCGTTTTCTTTGCAGCCTACCACCGAGAACAAGCCTCTTTGCTTTGGGGGGCAAATGGGTCTCCTTTCCACCTGCAACGCCCTTTGCCTCTTATTTTTATCCAGGCTCGGAAAAGGGATCCAGAAAATTGTTTTAACGAGTCCTAATATAAGAGTAGTACAGGTGGCCCTTGATTTACAACCACAACTGAGCCCCAAAATTTCCATTGTTAAGCGAGACATTTGTTAAAAGGATTTTGCCCCATTCTACGACTCTTCTTGCCACAGTTGTTAAGTGAATCGTTGGAGTTGGAAGGTTAGGAACACAAACTCCCTGATTGCCTTCGCTTGTCAGGTTACAAACAGTAACCAGGTGACCTTGGGACACACAGCAACTATCATAACCCTCAGGTGCCAAGGAGGACCTGAATTCGGATCGGATGATCGTGGGGAGGCTGGGAAAGGTCGTAAGTGTGAAAAGCTGTTGCAAGCCATTCTAACTTTGAGCGGTCACTAAACAGACTGTTGTAAGTCGAGGATTACCCCCCACCAGAAACAATCCTCCCACGGAAAGAGCCTCGTTTGGGGAGGCTGCACATTTATTAAGGTTCCCTTTCAAGGGCAAAGAAGAAGCTAACTTTCCACGCCCTTTAGAAACAAGGGGGATTTTGAGAGAACATAAAGCAGACCGCAGATGGACAATTATTCCAATAACGTCCCTGAGCAACGGAGAGTTATGGCGTAAAGCCTACAAACAGGCGCGGAGTGTTGCCGTTTAGCCCTCCCTGCACACCGGCCAATCCTTCGGACTACCGATGCTCCACGGGCGTTAACGCCCCTCCGCCTCCGGCTTAGACCTCAGCGCTATGACCGGAGCCGGCCCTTCCCGGACCGCCTCCCCGCCTCCCCCCGCCGAAGAGAAGCACCTGAAGGAGGAAGCCGCCCTGCTCCTCCACCGTGAAGCCCTGGGAGGCGGGCGGCGGGCGGGAGATGGCCGCTCGGACAGCCTCCCCGTTGGGGTTCTCCACGGCCAGGCGGCGGACGCGCGAAGTGCCGAGGCGGACGGAGCCGAAGCTGAGGAAGGGAGGCCGGGAGAAGTGGCCGAGCGACAGCACCGCCTCGCCCCCATCCTCGCAGCCCGGGGAGGCGGCGCTGCGCTTGCTGCTCTCCGGAGGACGCGGCTCCCGAAGCCCGGCTGGCCCCGCAGCCTGCCGCCTGCCCTCCATGCGCGGGGAACGACCGCCGCCAAGGCGCCCCGCGGAGAACCAGAAGGGGGGGGAGACGCACGGGCGCCTTCAAAAGCTCCCAACCGCCGCTCGAGAATTCAAATTTGCCGCTTCCGCCAATCAGGGGGACCGACCAATAAACGCAGCCAGTTCTCACGTGTCTTCTTCCTCCAATCGCCAAGCGGCTCTTGACAAAGATTCGACCAATCGCTTGAGACGTTTGTTTTTGTTTTTTCTCCAACGTGGTTTCACGCCTTTTCCTTATTGAACCAGTGGTTCCCAACCTTGGCAACTTTAAGACTTGTGGACTTCAACTCCCAGAATTCTCCAGCCAGCTCTGCTCGTGGACTTCACCAGTTCTGCTGGCTGGAGAATTCTGGGAGTTGAAGTCCACAAGTCTTAAAGTTGCCAAGGTTGGGAACCACTGCCTTGTTTCAATCGCTGCCGAAGTCCTCGTGTCCGTAAAGCCCCAACAACAACAAAGCGAGCGCTTAATTTAAAGCCGCCCCTTGAGAACAACGACTAGCCGCCTTTCGGCTGTCCCGAAGGGGCTTTTTCAAGAGGCAACTGGACTTTCTGGTTTTTTTCCTTTGAAGACGTTTCGCTTCTCATCCAAGAAGCTTCTTCAACTCTGACCGGATGGTGGGAAACCTTCAAAGGAAAAAAACCAGAAAGTCCAGTTGCCTCTTGAAAAAGCCCCTTCGGGACGACCACGACCCGGATGACTGAGAATCTCCACAAATAGGCTCTTCTTTCGGTTGGTCATTCCGCTCAAGTCCGCCTTCTGCTCCAGCATCACCCCGAAATAAGTTCGGGAATGGGTTTTTTTCCCCCCTAGCCTGTGAATTGCCAGGGAAGAGGCACCAACACCGCCTGGAGAAGATCCTTTCTCGAAAGCCCCCCGAAATTTTATTTCTATTTGCGGCGTTGTCGCCACACTGGTGGGCTGCTCATGTGTCCTTTCCTAATCAAAAGGAAAACACCAGACGAAATTCCTTGGGATGAGCAAAAGCCTCGAATGATCCTCGAAGGGCTCTTTTATTAGAAAAAGTTAGTTACAGCGTCATAATCACACATGGCACAAGTAAGCTAATGAAAAGTTCACAGCATTCCAGAAATAAACCAATAGAAAATCACATCATGGCAAAGGGTGGGCAAAGGGGGAACAGAAGATTACAAGCTGCATGGCATTGGGAGGGGGAGAGAGGGAACAGAAAGCTATAGCACAGCATAGGGGGGGAGGAAGGGCATGTGTGGGAGTAGCTGGCTCACACAATTCTTGTTACATTAGGCTGCATAGTGAGTTATGACCGTTAGGCAATGTTTTTGCATCCCTGTGTATGTGTGTTTCAGACAGTCAAAGCTGTCCTGCACGCAAACATCCAGAATGAATCCCAACATCTATTAGTAAAGCTTGGAAATATTCCTGGTGATTTGGAATCGGTGCTCAGAGGTTTGGCGCCTCCCTTCTTCTTCGAAGGTTTATCGAAGACGTTTATTTCTGGGACCGGAGAGCAGAAGCTCTTAGTTATCTTGTCAAAATACCCGTAAGGCCAATTTACTGTGACTTAACAGAAAACACAAATCAGTCACCCGTTAGCATAAATCATAGGCTTTTAGGGTTCGGAGCCGGGCAGGGAAAGGGCGGGCGGGCGGGCGCGTTGACAGCTCCCTAGTGCTGCGAGAGGGCTCGCCCGCTGCCTGCGCGGAACCTTCCCCTCTTCTCTCTCTGTTGCTCCCGCCGCCGTGTCTGTGCTAAGAGCTGCAATTGATGGCCCATAATAATAATAATAATATCAAAGTAATAACTATGACAGTGTTTCTCAACCTTGGCCACTTGAAGATGTCCGGACTTCAACTCCCAGAATTCCCCAGCCAGCGAATGCTGTAAGCGATTGTAAGCGAATGCTGGCTGGGGAATTCTGGGAGTTGAAGTCCGGGCATCTTCCAGTGGCCAAGGTTGAGAAACCCTGAAGTATGATTTACAAACCCTGGCTGGGTTCACACCACCCATTATCAAAACTACCTGATAATTTAGTGTGTCGTGTGAATCATTCCTTACAAGGAAGACTCAGTGCATAAAAACAGCCGTTCCCTTTTTTATTCCAAGCTGCAATTGTTATTTCCTCTATTCAGGATCTTTCTCTGCAGGAAAGATCTGGTTCACTGGACGCTGTCCAGGGAAAACTCAAGACAGCAGGTGCGACGACTGGGTTGAGCGCTGCTTTATCACCCTCGGTCTCCTTTCTGGGGCGGCTGAGGATTTTGAAAGGGAAATTCCACGAACGCTCCCTGGGAGCCGGAGGATAAAGAGGAAACCTCCCCCTCTGCGCATGCGCCACCCCTTCGCTTTCCCTCTTGCTCAGACTCTTTCCCCCCCCCCCCATCCACGTGCCATAGAGCCGGAAAGACAGACCAGCTTCCTGTCAAAAAACTCGGGTCTGCGTGACGTCAGCCTTTACTCTCACACACATACGCCCCTCCCCTTCCGCATGGAACCCGGAAGTGATGGGGAAACCTGAGGGGGGGGCGTAAGGGGCGCGACGGGTCTTTTTCCCTGAGGGGGGGGCGTGTTTTTCCCCCCTTTCCTGATGGAGGCAAATGGGGAAGAAGAAGCAGCAGCAGCGGCGGCGGCGGGGTTCCCGAGAGCCCGGGACCGTTACTTGCCCCTTTCCTCGGCCAGGGGGGGACGGTACGTGAGAGGCTCCTCCCCTCGCTGGAGGCCGCGGCGGTGGGGGTGGGGGGGGGGCTTCGGGGGGTTTCCGAGGGACGCAGCTTCACTCCCGCCACCCCGGCCCTGTGTGGGGGGGGGGAGGGGAGGGGAGGGGTCAGTCCGACATCCCCCAGGCTCCGTTTCCCCTCTGCTTAGAACTAGTCCGAACCTCCTTGGATCGGCCCCGAAGGCCGCGTCGCGGTTAAAGGTCGCCGGGTGGTGGGGGGAACGGGGGGCTCTCAGCGGTTGAGGAAGGGGCAGGCGCACGTTCTTCTGCCGCCCACCCTGCGACTGAGGCCGCTTTCCCCCCCCCTTCCTTCCTTCCCGTGGCGTTAGGAAACAGTAAACAGAGTTGGAAGGGACCTTGGAGGTCATCTAGCCTAACCCCCTGCTCAGGCAGGAGGCCCCTGCCAGGGATTCGAACTGCCGAACAATGTTCACCTTTCTGGTCGACAAGCCGCTGGGCTGTTGCCTCTGCATGCAGGCTGAGCAAAATGTTTCTACGCCCCCGCCGCCTCTCTCCTTGCCCTGCTGGCTCCACGGAAGGAAGGAAGGAAGGAAGGAAGGAAGGAAGGAAGGAAAAGGGAGGAAGGAAGGAAGGAAGGAAGGAATAAGAGGGATATACGGGGTGCCAAGAAAGCTACCTGATTGTGCTTTTCATATTCTTAAACAGATTGTGATACATTGTAGACGCCAATAGATAAATGTTGACACTACCTATGAGAATGTATATCTCTGCATGTATATGGAAAGAAAAAACAAAACTTTCTATGAAAATAGAAAGAGAGGGTGGATGCCAATTCTCAGGACCTCACCAAATGTAAATTAACTGGTGTTAAAAAAAATATGGAATGAATCTAGTTTTTTTTTCCAGTGGTTTCAAAGAAACTTATTTAATCCATTTGCAGGTCATAACTTCAAGTATCACTGAAGCAACTATTTGTTTGGAAAAGTTTGGCTTATTCATAACAGTTCTGATCTTTACATGGCACAATTGCAATGAAGAAGAGAAGAAGGCTTAATGTAAATGTAGATGACAAAATACATCTTGGTCACCCAAGGGAGCAAACTGAGAAGATTCCCCTAACAGAAGACTCTGAACAGGAGGCTCGTGTGGATTCTGCGGAAGTAGCTCCTGGAGACCAGCTGACATATTCCAAAGAACTTTCTCTGCTGCTCGATCAAAGAAAACTTTTAACTTCTTTGCAGTACAATACAAATCTACTGAAATATTTAAATGATGATCGACAGAAGCAGCCGTCTTTTTGTGACCTCCTTATAATTGTTGATGGTAAAGAATTTAACTCCCATAAAGTAGTAGTTGCTGTTGGGAGCAGTTACTTCCATGCTTATTTGAGCAAAAATCCAAACACAAATGTTATTACCTTGGATCATGTAACGCATTCAGTTTTCCATCACCTGCTTGAGTTTCTTTACACATCACAGTTTTTCTTAAATAAAAATGAAATACCTTTAGTTTTAGAAGCAGCAAAATTTTTAGACATTATTGATGCAGTTAAATTGCTAAATAGTGAAAATGTTTCCATTTCCCAATCTGAAGAGAAAACAAAAACCCCATCTCGGCTAGAAAAGACAACTGAACAAACACCTAAAATAGCCAACAATCATCAATGCACTTTATGTAATCGTAATTTTTGCTACAAGAAATCATTAGAAAATCATTTGTCCAAAGCACACAAATCTCCTGCACGGAACAAAGAACATGGGCGAAAAATGGTTGAGAAGTCAGTAATTTGTACTAGACGATCAGTGCGAAATCGTAAATGCCCAGCCAAGTTTGATCAGAGTGACAATGAAAGTGGCAACGCATCAGATACCAATCTAGATACAGTTGCTCCTAGTAAGGAGAGCAATGAATCCGAAGACAGCGGAAGTGAATACAACACTGATGGGCAGGAAGAGGAAGACGATACGGAGTCTGAAGAACACAGCGAAAAAGAATGTGGTGAAGAGGCCCTTCAGCCAGATGGCCCAGCAGGAAATATTTCTGAAGACAATCTTTCCACATGTATCACACCTATTCTTCAGAATAGCAGCAAAAAATGCTTGCAGTGTCCTAAGTGTGATAAAAGTTTTGATCGACCAGGTAAATCAGAATACGTTTTGTCTTTTACCTTTGCAGGGATAGGCTCAAAAGCAATCAAGTCATTTCCAATCTTGGTTTACCATCTAGGGCCAGATTCAATGTATAGAATTGTGATTATTCTTTAGATCTTAAATATATCCATGGTGCACTTAACAGCACATGCAAAACTTTAGGCATCCCTTGTAAAAATTAATGCTTCACTGAATCCTTAAATGAACAGAAGCTGACACAATATATCTCTACCATTCAAGGCAGCATATATAATACTCCTCCTTATTTTACCCACAGCAACAATCCTGCAGTTAATTTAGCTGAGGAAGACCCAGATGGCTATCAGATTGCTAATTGAAAGACTTTTTTTTTAATTTTACAGCTTTATAAGAGCCATTTTTCAAATGCTCAGAAAGCCGTTAGAGAAACTCTTAGCTTCTGAAATAAGATGAAACAGTCACACAGCCTGGGAAGTTAGGTTATTTAATGACCACATCTGTACAGTTGTCTTGAACTAATTGAACTATAGGTCTAGTAAATGAATCACTTCATTGGGCCTCACTAACAAGTACAATAAAAATGAACTATAAGGTATATCCACACTGCTATGCATGTCACATTAACTGTTATCTTCTTTTGAATCTGCCTACAACTGGATTTCAAGAACACTGCGTGCTCTCACACATACACACAAGTTGCAGGCAAACAATATTGAGATTAATAAGTAATGTTAAATTAGACCTCAGAAATATAGACAAAAGTCTCTCCCTCATTCAAATGTTTCATCTCCACTCAAATTTTACCTGTGTCATTTGGGGCTTTCAATCAATGTAGGAATATGTCCCTACAGTTATGAAAATATATTAGCATTGTGATATACACTATAAGGTATACTAATTTATATGCATTATAAAACAATGTTCATTCAATAAAAAGCAAATTAGCTTCACTGATATATAAACTCCATGCAAGAAAAAATGCATGTAGCTCATTTCAAACAGTGCAACAGACTTGCACATGTTTGTCACTATTTAGTTATAGAGATTTTTGGCTGTTATACTATTGAGTTATAGAATTTTTACCCCTCACCATTGGTTGTTCTAAATGGGATAGTTCGGAGCTACAATTCAACAGCATCTGGAGAGTCCAGAGATTAATGGACTGCTCTTTAAATTATTGCTTCTCAACTGGTATGTGGTAACTTTGGTAACCTTATCAGTTTACTATTAAGTCAATAGAAGCATAGCCATCTTTCTTGGAGAAGAAAAAGTCTAGCCTGATTCTGGATACCCTTTTGCCCAATGTGCAATTTTAGGCTTGCAGTTCAATCAAACATTTTTTTTATTTATTTAATTTTTATAACTGCCCATCTCAATAACTCTGGGCAGTTTAACAATTCAGAAAATACGCTACAATTACAAAAACATGAAATCATTTGAAGATGCCTTTTATAGCTGCCAAAGCAGTAATGGGTTCCGGATCCCATCGCAACCGGTATGCTGCGACAGGGCCGGGCGTCCACCACATGCACACGCGCTGTGCACGCATGCACACCCCTGCCCTGCAACGCTCCAGCTGCTCGGCGGAATGTCACGCAGGCGCTGTATACCGCGTGTGCGTGCACAAATGGCCTGGTTGGGTCAAATACAGGTAAGGAGGGCGGGTGGGCCCTCCACAGCACTGTACCGGAACTATCCCTGCTGCTCCCAGCAGGCACACCAGTACACCCGTACTGGGGTGTACCAGCCTTAACCCACCACTGTGCCAAAGCTCTTGTACCTGATAATATCAAGTGCAAACACCTACATGAAGACTAACCAACCTGCATTCTCTTATGGATGATCAAACATCTGAATAATTCAAGATAAAAATAAAATTGCAGTGTGGGCTTAGAATCTTAGTTTATTTAAAGTTAAATTAAATCTTAATATAGTTCTAGACATGTTTATAGAATCACATTCAGATAATGATGATCTTTAATCCTTAGTTGCTTTGTGCTCCAGGACTATAGGAATAGGAATTGATAATGTGTAAGATTTATTTTATTTATTTAATTTTTATAACTGCCCATCTCAATCAATAACTCTGGGCAGTTTAACTATTCAGAAAATATGCTGCAATTAAAAACATCTTTGAACAATACAAAATATATATATCTTTTATTTTGTAGGAAAATTTGAAAGCCATGCTCGAGTGCATACGGGTGAAAAGCCTTTTGAATGTGATATTTGCGAGCAGCGTTATTCAACCAAATCTAATTTAACAGAACACAGGAAAAAACACAACAGTGCATTGGAATTTCATAAAAAGGAACACAAATGTTCATATTGTAACAAACTGCACGCCACCAAAAAGACCCTGATAAAGCATGTAAAAAGGCAAGTATCATTGATACTGCATTTTGGGTAATAGAATGATCATTTAGTTTCCTTTTATTATAAAATTATCTAACACTATGCTGCAGGATATTAGATGTAAACAATAATCCAGTTAAATACATGGCAACTTATTTTAAATGTGTCGGGTGTTAAAAGCACACATAACATACATGAGCCTTTTCCAATCATGCCCTGCCTGGAGATGAGGAAAATCTAGAGGACCTCCTCCGGCTGAGTAAAATTGTGCATATTTATAAAGTGGTATATCAATAGTTGTAGTCATCATGAATCAAATCAGGATATATGCTCTCTACCAAGCATGTGCGCTTGGGAAGTGAGATCTCATCAGTATGTTCAGTAGTATTACATATTCTTTTTAATATATGTCCTTCTGTTCTGTTTGGTGAATATTGAAAGGTGATTTAAATAAATTGGGGCAAAAAGTCCTTAAAGAGGATGACTAAAAGCACTTTAAAAAAACAGTTGACATTTGTGCTGATGTCAAATCGTAAATTTCAGCTTGGGTTATATACAGAACTTTTCAAATGGGAATATAGATTAAGAAACTTCAAATATTTTGCTTTCTTTATATGCAATACAGGATAATATTTCTTTTTCATAATTATACAATTAGGCCAGCAAGCAGCAACAAAATGCAAACTAGTGATTTGTTTCTTGTGTTATATTGATTAAATAAATAATGTCTTAGTAGATTCCCTCCGTAGATTTCATCCTGAAAATGTACAAGAGTTTCTATCTACCAGGAAGAAAAAAAGTGAAGGATGGAAATGTGAGGTAAGTATGATTTTGGTTTCACTGAAATTATTTGATACTTCTGACTTATTTTTTTTAAATCTGTGACTTGAATCCAGATCGGAGGCTGTGCATTTATTCACTGAAGTTCTTGAATTTGCTGTTTCGACTGCTACTTAGAACTATTGTAAATTGTTTTAGAATGTTCGTCAAGGAGCTGCAGGAGGAAAGGGATTTTTGAAATTCCAGAACATGAACAAAAGCTTTGCTCCATGCTCTTGGTTATGCTGCTGTTTTTATGCTGCGAGAATAACATGCAGATGTTGTTTGAGTACATTGACCTGCTAAAACAATTAAGTGACTAAATCATAATGTTATGGATAAATGGGAAATCCTACGTTTCATTATGTAGTTTAGTGTGAAAATAGTGTACGTTGCAGTTGGGTTCAGGATAATAAAAATAAAAAGTACCGTAATATGACTTTGTGGCTTATTGACGCATGATCTTTTTGGTGAACGCTTCAATAAAGTAACTTTAGTGGAGAAAATAGTATGTAGCAATCCACACTGAGTAAATCACCGTATATGCTAAAGTTATGATAAAAGTTCAAGCCCCAACACTGACACAAGTCTTTAAGAAGATATTGGATAGCCATCTGTCTGAAAGGGTTTAGGGTTTCCTGCCTAGGTAGGGGGTTGGACTAGAAGACCTCCAAAGTCCCTTCCAACTCTGCTATTGTATTGTATTGTAACAAGATTAACAGAGAAGCAAAATAGTCATAACTATGCAATTGCAGAGTAAAGTTATTTCCCGAAAGCTACCATATGTATTCACATATACATATCAGTAGATAAGCCCAACCCTCAAATTTTCAACCAAAAGATTATGAAAAAGGCATTATCTACGGATAAGCCAATCCACATTTTTCATTGTATTGTGGTTAAAATATTATAGATAATTTCATTTGAGTGTATACAAAAATTACAAATACTTTAAAAATATTACTGTGGATACCTGTGGATAAGCCTATACTTGGATAAGCCAAACCCAAATTTTTGGTACATTTTGCACCTAAAATTCTCAGCTTGTTTGCAAATGTAAATGTAATGTGCTTTCTTATAATTCATTCCTTTGAGTGATAAGATTGGGTTTGTGTATATATTTTCATGGATAACTTGACTTTCTCCAGGAAGCTGAACGTTGTGTATTTTACTTAATCATTGCCTATTGTTATTGCTACAGATTTGCAATAAGTCTTTCACACGAAGACCTCACTTGGAAGAACACAGAATTCTTCATACTCAGAACAAGCCTTTCAAATGTACCTATTGTGAAGAGCATTTTAAATCCCGTTTTACGAGATTGAAACATCAAGAAAAGTTCCATTTAGGTAAGAAAATATTCAGTGCAAATATGTTTTTAATTCATTAGCTGAATTGAATTCTGTACACCAGTTTTCCAAATCTCTATTCACAGTGTTTAAACAATTCTTTAAACTGCTTGAAGGTGAGGTTCAATTTTTGGACAAATTAATTAAACAAATCCTTATTTAGAGACTGGAAAAAAACCCCTCAAATTTCAGTTAATCTAGTTTTAGTTAGGGATTTACAGTACAGTAGAACGCCTGGTCATGAACGCTTCTGACCACAACCAAATCGGGTGACGCAAAATTTTTGCATCTGGTTGCGAACAAATATTGGCGATCAAATACAGCCACGGCTATTTCCCCTTCCGCGCCATTTATTTGTACGCGCACGTGCAGTCAGTCTCGCTTCCGGTCACAACCAAATCAGGTTGCCACCCAAGTCATGGAAGGGATTACGGTGGTGACTGGAGGTTCTACTATATATGTTTTGCAGCTCACAGGTTATTTCCCCCATCCTCCACTTCAGCCCATCTATTTGATTCCACCACTTTAGTCTAAAGCTGATCCAGGCCAATTTTCCATTAACCTGACCAATTACTTGATTTTTAACATTAGTTTAAAATTACAAAAACTGTTTCTCAATGAATTCTGAAAAATGCAAAAAAATATAAGCCCAACAACAGAGGAGAGGTGGGGAAAGTTATCAGGGTCCCTTCCTGTTTGGTTTTTTTAAAAAAATGTAATAGCTTTGTGAGCTACTAAACCTTTGGACACTCTGTTCTCCCAGTTTTCTTGGAAACAGTAAATTTTTAGACTTTGAACAGAAATGATTAAAAATTTTCTCCTAAACCATTTTCTTTGTTGCTGAGAACTAAAGTAACATATGAAACATTGATCTGTTTATATTTCATTATTTGTTTAGTCGCATGTAACAAATTTGTGTGTTTGCTGAATAATCAGACAAATAAAAGAACATTGACAATTTTTTTTGTCAATTTTGTCATTAAAATCTATTAGGGGGAAAAATTGCTGCAATTCTACTTAATGCATTAGCACAACTCTATTATACTTGAAATAGAAAGATTAGGGGATGTTTATTTTTTGAAGTACCTCTCAATATAAAAAAACAACAGAGAAGGACTTAAGGTTATTGGGATTCAACAATACATGGAAGTTATAACTACACTTCTTGGCATCCCCCCCCCCCCCTCCTTGGTTTTGGAGCTTTAAAAGCTGTGCTTGTGATGTTGACATGGAAACAGCAGATTTGCTTAGCTACCCAGAAGCTACAGAAGAGGGGATAACTATTTCTGTGTTTCTAATTTTGTTTAAGGATAAATGGATTTTATAAAGATAAATCATGACACTGCTTTTTAAGAGCCATCTTCAATCTGGCGTTTCTTTTCTGCAAGTCACTATTGGTAATTTGGTACATTTTGAGGAAAATTGTTCATTTAATAAACATCTGTTAAAACAATTGCTTTCTCCTGTTCACGAAGACTTCAAGAGGTAGTTTGGCTCTTTATGCTAATACAATGCTAAACGATTATTTGAGTCATAGAATCAAATTTCAAAAACCTTAGGGGCTGATCAACCCACTTTGGCTATGTGAGACCTAGAGTTTTAGATATTGGCAAAAATACAGGAAAGAATCAAATGGCAGACAATTCATAGATAAACTGGTCAAGGAAGTCACTATTGATAGTTATGACACCATAATTTAATGTCCTACCAAGGTGTCCATAAAAATGTGTTTAAGTTTTACAAAAAGAAGAGAATGCAAAAAAATATATACAAAGCTGTACAAAATGTTTTCCTTTTTGGTAGTAAAGTTTTGGTAAGCTTAATTTATTATGTCAGAATTACCAGTTGCAACTTCCGGGAAAGAAATGATGAACTGTTTAAAAACGGATGATTGATGTTCTTGTGGTTAGGTATTTCAAAACGAAGAAAATATTTTGTTCCATTTTGTATTTTTGTGTTCCAAAACATGAGTTTAGATTCCGATCACTTGCTCAAGTTGCATAAATGTAAAATTGAATTCCTGTGTCTTTTCAGGACCTTTTCCATGTGATATTTGTGGTCGCCAGTTTAATGACACTGGAAATCTGAAGCGCCATATTGAATGCACTCATGGAGGAAAGAGAAAATGGACTTGCTTTATTTGTGGAAAATCAGTTAGAGAAAGGTATGCTTAATACACATGCTGTGTTTAATATAAATTAAATAGAAAGCAGATCTATGAATTCATCAATATTTAAAAATATATATTGTAAGAGCAGTTGAACAATGTAATTGTATGGTGGAGAACTTCTTTTGATGCTAATTAGCGCACATATGTTTCTCAGAATATCCCGTTCCATTTATTTCCCAAGTCTTTACTCATCAATCAGCATTTCTATATACTGAGCCGAGGGGGAACTCCATTGAATTGTAGGGTTTCTGGTGTATGTTTTTATTCGATGTCCATACCTTGTTTATCTTGTGTAACTCAAGGCAGAATGAACAATGCTCCTTCCTCCTTTGATCCTCACAAAACTCTTTGAGATAGGTTGGGCAAAAAAAGAAGAAGAAGAAGAATCTGTCTAAAAACACCCAGCCAGTTTCTGGGCCTAAAGAAAGTCCATCACTTCCTGGCTCCCATGTTTATATCGGTGAAATATTTGTTTATTTTTTTCTGCTGCTTAGGTTAGATAAAATGAGGGTTGTGCAGCACTTTGAATTAAAAAAAGAAAGGCTGCTTTGCAGTTCAGAAACTCATTAATATGTCAGCAACCTTTTCTGGGACTATAACAGCTGCAGAATGATCCTCAAGAGAGATGCATTTGGGAAGCGCTCTATCCTAAACCATCATTTTCTTCTCTGTAGCAAAGGCTTTTCCTGCTTAATAAAGATAAGGCGCCTGAGACTTGATGATTGGTAAACGCTAAGAAAGACTAAGAAAGAACCCAAAGGAAGACTGTGCAGATCACCAGAGCCTTCATTCCCAATAGACAAGAATGTGGACAGGCAGAGCAAGAGCCTTTGGTCAATGTGTTAAACGGCCTTTTTCAGATTCTTCCTTTCCTCTCTTTCTTTTTCCTTCTCAGGCATCTTATGTGCTATCGGCACACTTACTTAGTTTATTTTATATTCTGTGTATTTACACATTCAACTACACAGCATAGCAGAATTCTCAATTTTGTGAGTTTGTGTGACTTAAAATGATAACTAAGTTTGTGTTCCTCCTATGAATATCAGCAGTGATTTTATTAGGATTGGAATTGGACAGCAGATTAATTTCTAAAATTAAAATTTAATCTATACACGAAATAAAATGGCAGAATCTTATAATTTTAAAAAGGAACGATAAACTCCTTATCTTCAGTTACACGTACACTTCTACAGAGACCCCAAAGACTGTGGATGTACAATGGTGTTCCAAAGTATTGCACTAATATTTTTAGAATGCCCTGGGTGCTACATGCTGTGCTGGGAGAAATGTCAGAAACATACATGCATTTCCCCAAAAGGCCAAGCCCAGCGGTCAGTGGTCATTGGCAATGTTGCCAGAATCTGGTAACAGTTTGTCCATTATCAAGAGATATCAGTTACACTTTGCAGGAAATTGGACTGTCGCCATTTTGAATGCATTACAATGAAATGTATTATTGTAAAAGGATTAGGGGAAAAACCGTCTTTATATCTGAATTTCTTCCTTACAGAACAACTTTAAAGGAGCATTTGAGAATTCACAGTGGAGAAAAACCACATCTCTGTAGCATTTGTGGACAGAGTTTTCGTCATGGAAGCTCCTATAGGTGATACATTCTATACTATAATGCCACGATCGGTTATGCTCTGAAATGACTTTGTTATGGTGTTTATAGGTAGTTTGTCATTAAAGAGTAGAATTAAAATTCAGTATGAATTACTGCAATAAGAGAAATCCCTATGGGGGAAGTTATTTTTAGATTTTAGCAAAAAATGGACTATTGATAAGCAATCCGTACCAAAGTTTGCTCCTCTGAATTGTCATATTTCCAAGTAGATGGGTACAAAATTTAAATATAATTTTTACCCATCCACTTGGAATTAAGGCAACTAGATTCCATGACCCATTTTCCCCCCAAATTCAAAACTATTTAGACTTAATAAAATCAGTAGCAGCATACAGTATCTACCCAGAAATAGTACAGCAATGTCTCAGAGTAGATGGTATCATTGTTGGGTTATATTAATGTAGATTTTCACACTTAAGTTATACTTAATATAAGTTTTGTAACCTTAGTGTAAGTTATACTAATTTAGATTTTCAGATTTGAATATCATGGTACATTAAGCATGCAGATGCTAATCTTGTATTCCTGTTAATACTGGCTTCATCTGCGAGTCCACCATGATGATAAGAGATATGAATGTGAAGAATGTGGAAAAACATTTATTCGCCATGATCACCTTACAAAACACAAAAAGATACATTCAGGTAAGGAGTGGCATTGACGTTACCTTTTTCAATCAAAGAATCCAGGAACATAGTGTTCGTTTATATTTCACAAAATAATGGACTGCTGAAAGGAAAGGATGTCTGTTTTCACCATGACTGGTTAGAGATGAAGAGGATGTATGCCAACATATGTGGCCCGACTGTTATTTGCAGAACAGATATTCCATGAATGAAACGGCTTCTACTCATGGAAAACACTGAGGTATACCAGAATGCAACGGTTTTCTCATGGAGGAACTGCATATTTTAAAGTTATTTTTTTCAGCAGCCAAGGGTCACAGAATGTAGATCAGTGGTGAAATTAGTGGTGGAACCAGGACACAGTAAACTCAATTCCATCCCCCCTCCCCCCCCACACACACACCTTGACTCGATAATAAATTTAATTTTAAAAGACAAGTTAAGCCTATGAGCAGTTTATTTTATTTTGTAAATCCTACTTTTCTCCCTGAGTCCCAGTCTTGGCGACATATATATTATCATGTACTGATGAGCCTTGGACACTGATCCCTAATTTATTTATTTTATTTATATCCTTTATTTTATGGAGCTCAAGGTGACTTACATAATATTCCCTTCTATTATTTTCTCCACAATAATCTTGTAGGTGGGTTAGTGTTCTGACCCCCCCTCCGGCCTGCGAATCACCCAGACGCAGGCTTGGCTGTTTGCCACTCTTTAATCACGGAGTTTTCGACTCCTTTGGCTGAAGGCCCAGACAAGACTCACATGCAAGAATAGTTGGCAGCAACCCAAAATCCAACAGGCACAGATACAAGACAGACAGAGTATTCCAATACTGTTTCAAACGGTTGTGTCCTGCAAATGACCCCTCCCAACTTCTCCACTTATATACTCTCTTGGGAGGGGCCAAGCCACAACCACCTGGGCTTAATTATCCTCTCTGAGTCTGCCTCCGGAGCTGCTGCCTCCGTTTCTCCGCCCTTCTTAATCTTGCGTCAGGGACAAACTCCCTTTGATCCTCCCCACTGAGGCTCCATGCCTCAGGCACCTCCTGGTGGCCAAACAGCCTCTCTGGTCCCTGCTCTGAGTCTGAGCCCTGCCCAGGGTCCTCCACGTCTTCCCTGGCAGACTCGTAGGGTTCCTCGCTCTCTGAGTCCATCGGCAGCTCCACCGGATCCTGCTGGGCCACAAGAGGTTAGACAGAGAGAAAATGGCCCCAAATCAGAAATAGTTGGATGCCTCTGGCATTATTTTGCTTCCTGGGAGTTTTATGAAGTCAATTCAGAATATATTATTGCTTCGTCTTAGGAGAGAAAGCCCATCAGTGTGAGGAATGTGGAAAGTGCTTTGGCCGAAGAGATCATCTCACTGTTCATTATAAAAGTGTTCATCTAGGAGAAAAAGTATGGCAAAAGTAAGTTTAATTTAATATTGAAATTTATTCCAGAAAACATTCCTTGGTCAAAAGTTTATTTTCTAATATATTTCATTTACTTGCTTTTCTTCGAAGGTACAAAGCAACATTTCATCAATGCGAAGTCTGCAAGAAGGTTTTTAAGGGGAAATCAAGTTTAGATATGCATTTTAGGACACATTCAGGTAAAAAAAATAAGAGTGGCCTAAAAACTCAGTTGGGATATCCTTCTGTTTTTAAGAATTTTTTTGCAGCAAAAGAGAATGCTTGCTTTTTTTTTTCTTTTTTTTTTCAATTTCCTCTATTTTGGGTAGTGAAAATATTTAATCCAGAACATTTTGAGCATTGTTCTTAATTTTAAATCAATAACAGTTTATTGATTTGCTAAAGAATCTTCTGTGATTACAACTAATGTAATGAAAACTAATGTGATTAATGTGTGATTATTGAGGTATGAATTTTAAAAGGTTTTTTTTATTTATTTGATGAACTTTTGAGGGAGGGGGAGGAAATCCTCTTGAAGCAAAACTACAAAAGTAAGACCTCGCTTTCCACCCATCCTCGTCTTCCCATGCCCTGCAATGCTTTCTGTTAACCTAAGTAGCTCAGCCCATTTTTCATCCAAGGCTGTCAATCAACATGAATCAGGTCATCTGAATTTATTGCAAATCACAGAGTATCAGTTAATGGTGGTGTTTTATCAGTTTTGCATATTCCGAAGCTTTGTTCTAACCTGAAACAAAGTTTGGTGTAAATGGAAGGTTTTCTGTGTATTCTTAAAATTAATTATGTATTTTGTAAAAAAATGAAATAATAGTAAACATTAAAATGACTTTTGTGGGTTTTTTTCTCAGGCATGTGTCAGATGTTCTGTATTCTATAGAAATTACTTGCTAACAATGTTTTGTTATATAACAAAGATTAAATAAGTAGATAGGATACAAAAGGTAGCATATTTATTCTATTAATATTGGGTTTTTTTTTTTAATGCAGGTGAGAAACCGTACAAATGCCAAGTTTGTAACCAGTCCTTCAGGATAAAGAAGACATTAACTAAACACATGGTTATCCATTCAGATGCTCGCCCTTTCAATTGTCAATACTGCAATTCAACATTCAAACGAAAGGATAAACTAAAATACCATACAGATCACGTACATGGAGGGAAATCTTCGGAAGAACTGCAGAACTCATTGCCAGATGAAAAAAATGTGTCGTTACCAGCTCAGTTCACACCAGACGACAAAGCTTTTCCAGGGGATTCTAAACCATTTGTGGATCAGAAGACAACTCACCAAGGGGATACCAAGGCAATGCTACAGAAGGTCCCCTCGGAGACGTGTGTCCCAGTGACCCTGATATCTGTTCGAATACGTGAAACTCCGCCTGATCTTGTACAGCAACCGTCTCCTGTTACATCTTCATCTCACCCAACTCCTCCTTCACAACCCGCTCCAGCAGATTATCAGCAAACAACAGAGCTGGAATTTCTTGAAAAATATACTCTTACTCCACAGCCAGCAAATATAGTTCATCCGGTTAAACCTGAACAGATATTGGATCCTAGAGAACAAACTTATCTTGGGACGTTGCTAGGTCTTGATTCAGCTCCTTCTGTACAGAACATTTCAAATAATGAACATTAATGATCATGTCTATGAAATGTGATATTTCATTAGTCTTGAGATGTTAGCCATTTTGAAGGCTAACAGTATTATATAAGCTGTTGTCTATTTCATTAAATGAATGGGGTATTGTATTGAAATAGGTGTGTGTATGTGTGTGTGTGTGTGTGGAGAGAGGAAATAAAATGTAGAGAATGTCAGGGATCTTAGCATTCTTCTATATGACAGAAGACAAAAAATACTGGATACGTGAAAGTAATGTATTTCAATGAACTGTATTTGGTTAACTGATTTAGACTTTAAAATCATTTAAATGAAATAAGTTCAATTTTGGTTTAATCACTAAATGGAGACCAAGTTCCACAATCTTAAAAGAGCCACATTTTTTATTCAGATTTGGTCAAAAATGTGAAAAAAGGAGCAGCTGCTTTTAATAAACAGTAGAAAAGTGCTGTGGTTACCTGAGATCAGAAACACTTATTCTAAATCATTTTTAAGACATGCACAGCCGTTCTAAAGAAAACTATAATTTTTTTAAAGGATTTATTTCTGACTGCAATGTTTGCTATTCTGTGTGTGTGTGTGTGTGTGTGTGTGCATAGAGACCAAGAAAGACTATTCCGTTCATTACATGAAGAAAGCTACAGTGCAAAAAATGCATAACATAGTTGGCCTTTATGGTGTCTGTCTGTTTGCTACAACAAACTAATACAAGTGTTCTACTGAAAATTCTTTTAACAATTGAAAAGTTAATGTATCTATATTTTCTTTGACTTCAGTTATTTTAAAGCTGTTGAGTATGAAAAATTATTGTTGCCATTTTAATGCAGTTGTTTAGCTTTCAAAATCATGTATTTTTCTTAAAAATTGCAATTTTTTAAAAATAGATTCTTGAAGCGTAAAAAATATAGATTTAATCAATTATGGATTGAAGTGCCCTCCCCATATGTTTTCACTCTGTACATATCTCAATTTGTTTGTCATAAAAAGCTTTACAATTAAAACTATATATGCCTTTTGAGTGTCGCAATTTTAAAACCATTTCTATTTCAATATCAGGCGAAATAAATAAGGTAGCAATACTGCTTCCTAGACAGTCTCTTTGGTATCAGAAAGAATCACTGCTGTTACTCATCTAGAATACATCCAAGAATCAACCGTGGAAGCCTGGCTTTTGTTTATGTCTTCCTTAATCTTGCTTTTTTCAATGGGGTTTTTGGGAATAATAATTTAAAAAGAAGAAGAATTTAAATACAATTTGTTGTAAATAAAATCTGTATAAATGAAGTCTTGTGGAACTGAAATACTAATTTCAATTGTTTTTATTATAAAAAATGAAAGGAACTTTGTTGAACATGAGGGAAAAAAATCCATGTAATTAAAAACTAAACAGAATAATAGTGGTTAGTGTTTAAATCAGGTCTATACAGATTAGAGTCTTTTTACCTATTGCAACCTAATACTATCTGTATAAAATGATTTAATTTGAAGATTATTTTCAAACTGTGTTGCAAGACATACCTTAATTGGACGTTTTTAAGGAGACTGGACAGCCATCTATCTGAAATGGTATAGGCCAGGGTCTCCTGCCTGAGCAGGCGGTTGAATAAGAAGACCTCCAAGGTAAGCTTTCTAACTTTGCTAATAGTTCTTATAAACTTGAAAAACGTGCACATGTTTTTATTATATCACTAATTTAGGAATCTAAATATACATCATATTTTTTTACACATTAAATAGCTAATCATGTTAGTTTACCTTTAAAACTACAGTATAGTAGCAAGGTTTATTGCATTAAATAATGTTTTGGAGTCTCTTAGACATAAGCATGGAATAGCACTATAGCAGGGGTGCCAAACTTGACTTCATTGAGGGCCGTGTCAGGGTTGTGTTTGATCTCGCGTGGACTTGGCCAGCTCAACGTCACTCATGATGGGGGCACCTGTAGTGACCCGGGCAGGACTGGGGGGGATCCATTGTCTCCAGTGGAGGCATGTGAGACCAGGGAAAGTGCCAAATGGCCTCCAGCCGCCGTCTGTCAGGGAACGTAGAGCTTGGGAGAGAGCTCCACTTCCACTGGCAGAGGGCTGCAGGAGGCTACAGCAGCAGGAAACGGAGCTTCAGTTTGACCTGTAGGTAACGCCTGGCTTCCGCAATGGGAACTGCCATTCTCCACAATTACAGGAAGTCCCAGACTTAACCACGGTTCCTTTAGTCACCGTTCAAAGTTACAACGGCACTGAGAATAGTGACTTATGACCATTTTTCGCATAACCATTGCAGCATCCCTAAGGGAACGTGATCAAAATTCAGATGCTTGGCAACTGACTCATTTATGACAGTTGCAGTATCTTGGGGTCATGTGATCACTTTTTGCAACCTGATAATAGCAATAGCAGTTAGACTTATATACCGCTTCATAGGGCTTTCAGCCCTCTCTAAGCGGTTTACAGAGTCAGCATATCGCCCCCAACAACAATCCGGGTCCTCATTTCACCCACCTCGGAAGGATGGAAGGCTGAGTCAACCCTGAGCCGGTGAGATTAGAACCGCTGAACTGCAGATAACAGTCAGCTGAAGTGGCCTGCAGTACTGCACCCTAACCACTGCGCCACCTCGCAGTCAAGGGGGAAGCCAGTTGACTTAACTGTGTTATTAACTGCAGTGATTCACTTAACAGCTGTGGCAAGAAAGGTGGTAAAAAGTGCAAAATTCATTTAGCAAACATCTCACTTAATAACAGAAAGTTTGGGCTCAATTTTGGTGGTAAGTTGAGAATTACCTCTAACAATTCACGGGTACTGAGGAGTTAACTGAGGTTTCCCACCCCTCCCGTCAACTCTGAGGTAGGGAAGGTCAAGAACTAGGCATGGTGTGGATTCCAGGAATGTTGTGGCAGGTGCAATAATAGAATTTTGAAAGCCTGTCCAACTTTCTGTGCGTCTCGTTTTATAATAAATCAACTGGGTTATTTTGAGTTTGCTGCTTGATTTGGACATGGAAAAGACTTGATCTGACTGTTCATTATCTGTTTTCATTAATTATTTGAGTAAATAGGCCAAGATATGATGACTAATGACCATGGTATTCTTTCAGGACATCAGAACCTGCAAAAGAAGTTAATGTATCTTGTAGGCTTGTTTCAGATATTAATACAAATATCAGAATATCCCTTGCAAACCGTACTATTACTGCAAACTGTATTGTATGTTCCTACAATCCTACAATGAAAAGGCAATTTTAACATGCTTGGAACTTTAGAAGCCATCATTATGAGGTCATTATGTTATTATTAACGTGGTTTTTAAAATGTTAACAATTCTGCCAACTAATTGCTAACATATACTGACTGTACCCAGAACTATGGAATGGATTATGTGCCCGCTAGGAGGTGCAATTTATCAGTTTATTGCAATACTGAATACTTCACTATTACTACATTCCTAAATCACAGGAAACCAAAGTCTGTATGGTATGATGGAAGCAGCCACAATGGGGAGTTATTGTCTTATTTTTGGTTCACAGGTGACATTATACGTTGTGATGGGTAACTTGTTAATATTGTACACATATATTTATACACAGCAGCATACAAATATATGTTAAATATATAAACAAATATGACAAATATCTACAAATATCTTTTAACTAGGATAACTTGTATTACATACAATTATAGTAACAAACCCAAGAATCTTTAACAAAAGATGTCAGTCATACTCTAAATCAGCAATTTTTAAAAAAGAAAGAATTGAAACTTTTAGTACAGCTCCAATTTACCTCACTCATCACAATAATAAGAAATTATGTATCTGCAGGTGTATTTAAATATGCATATGCATCTATTATATCTTATATATACAACAGAAAACTGGAGTCTTAATTCCATCATCACCAGAATGAATTTTCCTGGGTAACCTCAAGTGACATACTTGGGCAAGGCTCACTCGTTCTTTAAAACATATTATGCTTGTCATAATATAAATGAAAATAAAGGTAGAGAAATGGGAAAAGAAAAAAGAGCAAGGAGAAGCGTAGGGTAAGATAGAAAAGGTAGAAAATGTTGACTTCCAGTTTTTTTTTACTGTAGCAAAATACAAAATAGAATTGGGGACTTTTTACTTTTTGCTAATTTAGCCATTTCTATAACAGCAAACTAATTTAATCAGCAAAATCCAAAGTCAAGATTTCATTTTTTAATTAAAACATTTCTGCTAACTCCATCACTTCTTCCGTCTATTCTTTCATTGTGGGAACTGACATAGGCTGAAGTTCCCTCTTAACAGAGGCCATGGTTATACAGTGCACACAGTTGGCCAGGTTTCTACAATATATGAAACCATAAGCCATGATTTATAGTATCCAGTGGCTGGTCTACACAACAATAAGTGAAAACCAGGGATCCCACACTGTGACTTAGCCCTAAGTGCCAATATCACTTCTTTTACCTGAGTGATTGAAAAATAGGAGCACCAATTTTTATTATTAATACTTCTATACCAATGACAAAAAGCTGCACACAGAATTTATCACCTTACAGCCCAGTCTAGAAAAGTTTCACTAATTTGTTATGTTTGACCCTGTTTTTTAAATGTATTTTCTCTCTAAGAACATGGCCTGCTAAAAGGACAAAAAAGACTATGAAATTGTCCAGTTTTTCCCAGAAACATCCATATCCTCCCGTTTATTATGACCTGTTTGGCATTTACTGAGCCAGTGTATTATAGTCATTAAATATTATATTTCTTTCAAGGAAATCTTATGTTTAAGCCTTCATTTGACTATGATGTTATGATTTGATTTTAACCACTCTATTTTAGCCCAAACAATTATAAATAAGGAATAGGGCTTCTATTATATTTTTTAAAAGTCATCTCAGATCTTTAGACATTAATTTGGTTTATTAATAGAGGAAATGTGCATTTTTAGTTAAAGTTTTTTTGTTCTTCTTTGCCATATACAGTATTGGCTCTTCTTCATCCTAATGAGGTTCATATTTCACATATACCCTAATCATGATGATCATCATCATTTCTACGTGCCTTTAACAAAGCATAATAAAAATCAAATACACAGCATAAAATTAGTTTACAATTTAACAACCCACTAATTGTAAAACCAATATATACAGCTAAAATAAATCAAATGTAAAACCATGTATATTTAAAGGGAGGTCCTATGATACTAGGTAATATGCATAAATCCTCAATAGGTTCAGACATTGGGCAGATTCCAGGCACAATTAGAAACACTTGTGGACAGATCCAAGTAGATATTTTATTACAGGAATCTCACCAGACTATTTTGCCTCCTCCTCCTCCTCCTCCTCCTCCTCCTCCTCCTCCTCTTCTTCAGACAGTGATTCCACCATGTCAAAAGACGGCAGCCCTCTTTCTAACCGCAAAAGGACTTTCCATATCTCAAAAGGATCTGCCTCTCTGTGTGACCCAGAAGAGTTGGGAAGAGATTTATCTCTGGCTTTAGGTAACACAAGGGGTCTCACTTGAGGTTCTTTGTATTAGAAGGGAAAACGTGGATGTCTTCATGCAAGTCCACCAATTTGGGTTTCTTGCTCTTTGTCTTAAAATTGGGTTAGCATATTTATTTCACTTTCTATTTAGTTAATCCAAATGCATGTCCAACTAAGTTAATGTGCTTTATAGAGTAACAATTAAGCGTTAAAATAATGGATATTGGAACAAATTTTAAAAATTGTACAACTGGCTTTCCCAGAGGTTGTTTTTTTTAAACTTAAACCAAGGTGAGTCAGGCATCCTGAAAACCAAGTCAAGAGAAGAAGGTGGTGGACTTCTGCTTCCCACTTCTCTGCGTGTTTTGTGAATAAGAAACAAAACTCGTGAGAGATACAAGTTAGGGAAACGTGAGTCTGGCAATGTACTGCAACCTCCTCCATTGCTCCCTTTAGGGTAAATCCAAAATTATGGTGCTTGGCTTTGACATTTAAAAATATATTTTTAAAATTTATGATGTTTCCACTTTTTAAAAAATGTACAATGCTTATTACATGGATTTATGCGAAAGCACACTGTCACTTAGCAAATTTGTTTACTGCAAAAAAAAAATCTGCAGGCATTCTGGTTTGAAAGTCAGACTGATTAACAGTGTGACTCTAATTTACATTCTTCAAAACAGTATTTATTTGCAGTTTGAGCACCCCTCAAGGTTTGAGTACAAATAACGAATTTTAGAATGCTAAATGATCCATTACCATGACAGGAATTTCTATGATAATTCACCTTTGGAAACCTGATATTCTTGAACTCTTAGAATCACCCGATTTAATCAAAATATTTTTTTTCATCATAGCACAATACATGTGTGCATAAATGGTGGCTGATTTCCATAAAATTGCTCCTAATCATTTTATGGCCAGATGTTGTAGGTAAACCTCTCTACATCAGATTAACATGTCAGCCTGAACATTAGTAGAAATCAACTTTTTAACATTATGCACAGCATTGATTTCCTTCCCTAAAGATGTCGTCCTAAACATGCTCAGTAGTGGGAATATCTCCTAGAACTTAATGGAATTTACATACATTCCACAAAGTCAAACTCTTTCTCCGAACCAGCCCATTTCAAGCTCTTGGATGATTACGCTGAAATACACCATGGTAGAATAGTTAAAACAACCAACCAAGCCTTTTGGATCTCTTACTTTAATGCATTTACAGGGATTCTTGTGAAGATAAAAAAAAAATGGCAAGGGACTTATATATGCATTTCTTTTAAATAAAAAAAGAGTCTGGAAAGGTAGGATTTTTTGTTTTTCCTTTTCATGAAAAAAAAAAAGGGAAACGCGGATAGGAAACAGGTGGATAACAGAAAATAACTCAGTATGATATCTAAGGAAATTATTAACCAAACATAAATGTGAAAAAGACTAGAGATAAAAAATACAAATTGCAAAACATGGGAGGAAATGTAGTAACTTATAACTTGAGTTCAAAAATGGGCTTCAAAAATTTTAGCAAGGGGTTTTCTGCTCAGTTGCTAGGTGGGCATGGCCATGGTGGGCGTGGCCTAGTCACCTTTCTTCAAGCCTCCGGGAGGGCTAAAACGGCCTCCCCGGGCTCCAGGGGCCTCTGGAGGCAGGAAAGGGGACCATTTCCGGCCTTCTCAAACTTCCGGTAGGCCCTTTTTCACCCTCCTTGAGCCTCTGCATGCGCCCTACACTTATCTGCATCCAAAACGGGCTGCATGGGGACTCTGGGGAGGGGAGGGATGGGCAGTGCCAGCCAGGAATGGGATTTGGGGATTCTCTAAACTGCACAGAATCTTAGCTAGAGATTCTCCCGAACCCCTGCAAACCCCAGCAGCCCCCCCCCTGCTTGAGTTTGAAACAGACTTTGAAGGCAGAGGTCTCCGATTCCTTTTCAGCATAGCACTGAAAGAAAAAAAAAGATTAATATGTTGCTGTTCAGAAAATGAATCAAAATAGAAAAGAAGAAACAACAAATGGATTATACTAAAGCAAATGCACATTTTATTCAGATAATTTTGCATTGAAGAGAACCTACCAACTACCTACTTCCAGATACATTTCTGTAAATTTGGACATTATAGGAAAACAGCCATGTTAATCTGTGGTAGCAAAAAAAATCAGGAGTCTGGTAGCATTTTCCAACTGACCATTTTCATTAGCTACTCTGTGCATCTGATGAAGTCAGCTATAAGTCAAACAGCTTAAGCCTTTTTAAAAAAAATGTTAGAAAAGTTCCTGTCAGATTCCCATCAATTTAGAGAATGGCAACAAGATGTCCTTGGGTGATTGAAGGTGCCACAAGTACCGGTATAAAGATTAGAGACCAAGCAGTGACCTGCGGTGAGGTTTATGGCTGGTGAGGCACTGACACAGTGGTGGGTTTCAATTTTTTTTAGACCTGTGGACCTCAACTCCCAGAATTCCACAGCCAGGCATGCTCAGTTCAGATTTAAAGTGACAGCATTTGTTTTTCTCCTTTGCAAAAGAAGTTTCCTTCTTTCTTTTTCTTTTTCTTCTCCTTTCCCCCCACCCTCCCTCCCTCCCTCCCTCTCCCTCTCTCAAACACACACACATGCACACACGCACAGAGAGAGAAGTTGGATTGGACTATCTCTCCTACCCCCTTCCCTCTCTCACTCACTCACTCACTCTCTCTCAAACAAACACACACACACACACACACACACACACACACACACAAACAAAGTTGGAGGAGGCAGGAAGCCAGTGAAAGAGCCATACTGGAGCACACACACTTTCCCCCAGCCACGGAAGGATCCAGCCCAGATGCACTGATTACAGGTTTGAAAAGGCAACGCGGTACCCACTGGACACCTGCCGTTTGAAACGAAGCAATTGACAGAGAACTGTACATTCCTTATCCCTGTTCTGGGTCCACTGGGCATCCTCGCCTGGAGAGGCCTGTATTGTTTCTTCTCCTTTCCCTTATGCTTTTAACAAGGTCAGTCTCAGACCTTCTGAACCCAGCACTGATTTCTACAAAAGGCTTGCATTAAAATCCAGTTTGATTGCCATAATATCAGTACTTGGAGCGTTCAGCGGAGTTAATAGAAAAGAGCTCTTAAATAGCTGAAAATATATTCCAGAATCAGATTGCAATTTGACAAAATAGAAGAAAATAAATACCTCCTTGTTTCCATAGTTACCTGGATATGAAGCCTGTACTATGGATTTCATCAGTGGTCAGAGGGCATTTTCAGAAAACCACAATTTTTAACCCATTAGCTGATTATCAGAGTTACATTATTCATGAAACAGTGCAAAACTTTAGTCTGAACTGTTAATTTCTAGGCATCCTGAAAGCCAATTGCGGTGGGAGAGTTTGCTAAAGTCCAGCTTATTGTCGTAAGATCCAATCTGCCTGTGGAAAAGAGCAGATTCATTGTCTGTCATTCAGACTTTAGCATGTGGCTGATAGACAGTTTCCCAAACTCTGCCCCTCCTGACTAGGCTAGCGATATCTGGTCTGCAAAAAATCTGGAGACTATCAGTAGTCAAAAGTTGTCTTTTTGGTGATCATCCAGATTTTTGTTACTCCAAATTTGGAGGCGTAATCTTGGCAGATGGCAGTGCCCCTCCTCAAAATAGGAAATGAAGCCCATCCACTGACTAGCTTGGTAGAAATCTGGACGTTTAATCTATCCATCACCAGAAAAAAAAAAGAACATTGCCATGTAGTAACTTTTTTTACAGACTCAGTTAACAAAGCAGCTATGAAATATTCACTGAACCCTTCCTCCTGCAACAGTGAAAGGGAAAGAGAGAGCGAAAGTAGAAGCAAAAGGAAAGATTCTCCATTCTTCCATTCCCAAATAGAAAAGAGCTATAAAGTAGTTTTGCCTCTTAGCATACATTCTCTTCCTAACCCCTTGAAACAGGTCAGATTTTCTCCTTGTACTGAAATCTCTCACAATAGGATATGGAAATTTACAGATTTTTTTTTTATTCCAAACTATCCATTTTTTATTTAATTAGTGTGTTACATCCACTTTTAGCATAAATACAGTTAAAACATAATTATCTTTATTACTTTAAATCTTGGCCCATATTTTTTTTTTTTTTTTCACTTTCCAAATAAAATATTTTATTCAATTTTCACATTCCATTTGCAATCATTTATATACAGGGTATTTACTATAAGAAAAGAAAAAAAAAAAAGAAAAGAAAAAAGGGAATAAAACGAACAAGTAAAAAGGAAACACAACTCATCATTCACAACCCCACCTAACCCTTGCATCCTCCATACACCCCATCTACCCCCTCCAACTTTCCTTTCTCCCTCTAACACTCCCCTCCTACTTCCCTTTCCCCTCAAACCTTCCTTCTCCCCTTACTCCCCGGACACCCTCCTTACATACTCCTTACATTCCCCTTACTCCTTCCTTACTCCTCCCTCTTCCTTCCCTCTACCTCCCTCCTTGGTGTATGCCTTTATTCGAGTATTGTTTGATCTGATAAAAGTAAAGTGAACCAAGGAAAATAATAATAATAATAATAAAAAAAAAGAACCACCGTATATAAATACATTCTTGTTCTTATTAAAACTATATTAACACCCCCCACCCCACCCCCCACAATCCCCATCCCTAATCCTCCCGACTTCCCAGGGCCCACACCTGGCATTACCTTCTGTCTAAAATATCTTGTATACATATGGATTAAAAAAATAAAAGTAATATATCAAAAAAAGAAAAAAAAAAAGAAAAAGAAAAGCAGAGAAAGAAAAAAAAAAAAGGAAAAAAAGAAAAGAGAAAAAAGAAAAAAAGAAACCACTCTTTGTGTTGATCTCAGCCCCCCATCTTTATCTATGCTTAAATAATATAAATCATTCTATCTATATTTTATTCTCATCTCTTACTTCTTTGCTATTTACCCCGACCTTCTGTAGGCTCTCCCGTTCCCTTCCTAAACCTCATGATCCCTTCCAATAAGATTTAAGCAGCGTGATTCATGCCATATATTCAAATATAACTTTACAGACAAGTAATCAAACTTTCCCTTCTAGTAAAATTTAAACAGCGTAAATGATCTTTCTTTACCCCTTTTTCAAACAGTAATTCAAAATAATCTAACCAGATTTCCCCTTCTTAGTAAAGTTAAGCAGCGTAGATCAGATATTACTTTACACAGGAATCAATTTCTATCTTAAGATAATTCCAACCGACTTCCCCTTCTAATAGGATTTAAAAAACTTAGTTCATTCCACATGTATTTTACCCTCATCCCCCACTTGTCTGATATTTACCACTATCAAATTTATACTACCATTTGTTTAAAATATAACTCAGAGCAATTTGTAGCATGAATCATTCCACATATTCCAATAATACTTTCAGCAAGAATCAGTTAACCTTCTATTTTAAGGTAGTCGCTTCTAACAAAGTTTAAACAACATAAATCATTCCGCATTCTTTTTACAGTTATCTTAAAATAATCCCAAGCGGCTTCCTGTTCTAATAAGCTTTAAACAACGTAAATTTTGCCCTCTTCCCTTGCTTGTCTGATATTTACCACAAATAACGTAGTTCATTCCACATGCATTTTACCCTCATCTCTTGCTTGTCTAATATTTACCACTATCAAATTTATACTAACGTTTATTTGAAAAGTAACTCAGAACTATTACAACCAACTTTCCCTTCAAATAAAAGTTAAATAGCATGGATCATATTCAAATAATACTTTCAGCAAGAGTCAGTTAACCTTCTATTTTAAAATAGTCCCATCTAACAAAGTTTAAACAACATAGATCATTCCGCATTCTTTTAACCACTATCAAATTTATGCTAACGTTACTTTAGAATCTAGCTCAAAGTAGTTTCACCCAGCTTTCCCTTCTGATAAAAATTAGTCCACTTTTTCTACCGGAGAGAGGTCTCAAACCCCCATTCAGTCCTCAACTTTAGGAAGTCTTTTGAAGTATCTAAATTCTCGATCTGCGTTCTTCTGCTTCTCCGAGGGAGGAGGGGCTGCCCCCTCCATCTTGCAGCCGCATGGCCAGCCGTTTGCTTTCTCCTTCCGCTTGTCTCTCCTCTCTTCCAAGCGCGTCAGGAAGTCCCGCCTTCAGAATCCTAGAATAGAAATCTTGAGCCTCCGAAACAGAGTTAAGACGAAATCTTTGATTCTCAAATGTAACCGTGATGCCGGCAGGGGCCTCCCATCTGTATCGAATCTGTTGACTCCTAAGCTCTTTAGTTAAAAAAGTATATTCCCTTCTTGCTTTCAACATGTGGAAAGGTATATCTTTGAAGACAATCACGTCTTGGTCATCAACTCGGAGACTGTTATTATAAAACTTTTGCACAATCGCGTTTCTAGATTCTTTTGTAGAGAAATGTATAATTATGTCCCTCGGGAGCTGTCGCTGTTCCGCTATCAATGAGTTTTGGCGATAGATTTTCCGAATCTGCCAATCAAAGTTAAGTCCCGGGCTTCCCAGCGCATGGCTGAAGGCTTCAGCAAAGGTCTGTTTCAAATTCTCTTGTTCCTTTTCACGGAATCCTCTGACTCTTATTGAAAATGCCTTCCTATCAAAATTTAGCATCATAAGCTGTTCTTCGTTATTTCTAATTTTTTCTTGTAAAATTTGAATATTGGTAGTCAAATTAAAATTAGCCTTCTCCAGACTTTCCAATTTGTTCTCTATTTCAGCAGAGTAATCTGACAGGGCAGACACGGCTGCAAACGTATTCGCCTTCATTTGATTAACTTTAGATTTTAGATCATCATAAAGTTGCAATACAAATTCCTTAAGTTCTTGCTTAAAGGCATTAAAGATTTTAAAGAGATATTCCTGTGTTAAAACTTCTCCAGTAGAGGGCGTAGGAGACAAAGGCTGTGTTTCCAATAAAAATTCTTTACATTCTTTAGACACATTTGTAGCAAGACGCTTCTTTGACTTGGGTGGCATAATAGATAAGCAAGTAAGCAGAGCTTCGCTCCCCTCTATTTCCAAAGAAGAAGAGTTTATTTTGTTAAGGAGCGGTCTGCAAGAAGATAACACCGGCTGAGTACATCAATCATCCACGGAGAGAAATCGCCATTTTAAGGTCTGTTTAGACAAAGAAGTCTCTAAGACGAATGGTGCTGGTATTTACGATAGTAATGAAAGCATAAATCTCACAGGGGTGGGACCCGCCCGTATCAATTCTAGCTTGAGAAAACTTTATTTTGTCCTGGGGGGGGCTAGCCTGTCTGGGGCTGCCAAAAAAAAAAAAAGGCAGCTGAGAAGAAATGGCTGGAGATAAACGCTCCGCTTCGGCTGGATCTAATCTCTTTCCACAGCCAAAAAAGAAAAAAGGCTGTGGCTTACGATTAGACCCTAGCCTACGGAGCTATCCTCCCTGCCCCTTTCTTAGCCAAAAAGGGGTGCTATCTATGATCTTAATTAGATATACAGACCAGATCTCTGAGGAGCTCGGTGGAGCCCTCCTCGGCAACAGGCCACGCCCCCAGGAAGTCCAGATTTTTTTTTTTTTTTTTTTTTTTAATGTCTCTTCTGCACACTGAGTCCTGTCATAACTTTTCACCTTGCTGTTGAAGCACCTCTTGTGCGTTTGTGATTCAATTCCCTCTGGAGGCCGACCTCGAGGGCTTACTTGGATATTTGGGGGCAGGAACTGAGGTCCCCCACTTCAGTAATTCTAAAGCCTGTTTTACATAAAAGTTCATCAGGTGAGAATTGTTCCTGGGTAGATTGTTTTGACTGCATTTGAATTCTTTGCCATTAAAAAAGGCAGAATAACTTCATCTTAAAAACCAAAATGCTAGTTTATCATCCATCTTCCTGTCATGCTTTATAAGAAGAAAGGCAGGAGAGAGAAATAACGAGTAGCTACATTGCATCACATTGGATGGTTATTTGTTTGGGTTTTTTTTTGCAAAAATGTTCTGTTTACTGTTGTAACAAAGTTGTACAGGAAATAAAAGAGTATATTTTATTTAGAACATTTTCAGAACTTTACTCTGTCCATTTCCTAAGATTTACATTAATTTGAGAGTTTTCCTAGTTACCTTTACTTTTTTTTCCTGATCCATGCACATACTTGTACTGTACAATATCACTGACATATTTCCGATGGGGATACAGATCATATCAGATATCAACTCTTCCTCTTACCCCTGGGCTATCAAACCATGACAGTGTAACATTGTCCTATTGCACTGCATTCTAGCTGGCCCTCTCGTTGCAATCAAACATTTTGCAAGCGTGGAACCGTGATTTGCAGATGATGAATAACAGCATGTCAGCATTTTTTTAATTTTTATTTTGCATTGGATAGATTTAGCATTTATTGGGAAGAATGCCTGGTTTGTCATGTCTCCTAGATACTGATATTCTACCGTAACAGATGAATATCAATGTCAGATTAAAAACCCCAATGCCATATCAAATTGCCACCAGAACAGCACTCTTTAAAATTGACTTTCGCAGAGGGAAAAGCTCCTTGTTTATTGATGCAAAGCTAAGGGCAGGGCAGGAAGCATCAATAAACTAGGCTACCTCTGGATCATTTGGTCAGGAAAGGGAAGCTATAATTAGAAGCAGACACACATAAACTTGGCAATATGCACACTGGAGACTACAAATGATTGTTATGAAAGGTGATCATAAACTGCCTGAACAAGACGCCCTCAAGCCCCGGTTGGTTGGTTCCATTTGTACCCTGCCACAATCAAGAGTGATTCTCGCTTTCGTTGTTATTTTCATGGCCAGATCAAAAAGCTTGGTCAACGGGAAGGTCTATTATGAGAACTACCTTGTATTTACAATCTACCTTGCAGAGAATATCAATCACATACGGCTCTTTGTTGCCGCCTCCAAAGTTGCCAATAGTCCATAACGCAGCTGCAGAGATTTCTCAGATTGTGAATGAGGAAAAAAAAAACCCTTTTCATCCAAGCACTTCCCAAAAGGAAAATGTTGCCCCTTTCCATGTGATTAGCAAAATGTCTCTTTGAGAGGGACTTTATAGAAAGGAGGGATTAATGATCAGAAATGCCAGCCAATCTTCCTGGATGCCGTCCAAGGGGATACACTAGCAAAAGACGAATAGGAATGCTCTGGAATGTCTATTATCGTAGTGAAGGTTTTAATGCAGGAGTGAGGAAAGATTGGTTCCAAAGAATGCGTATGCCAGCCCGAACCCCCGGAACATTAGAAGCTGACCTGCTGATGTGTGTCCGGCTGTTACGCAGAGATGAAATGATCAAGTTGAATGCAGGAACCAGGAGGCAGGTTGTCCTGATTCAAGTCATGCTGGGAAGGCAGAGGTTGGGAACGGTCTGTTTATTGCTCACTTGTCACAAAAAATACGTGACCCACCAATGGTCGCTTAGTGGAGCTCTGGCCCAGCCCTCCGGTCTCCCTCAGTCCAGATTCCCCAGCTCCACAAACTCCTGTAGCTCCCAGCCGACCCTCGAGGCAGAGAGGGAGGCAACAACACCCCACAGAAGCAAAGTTCCAACAAGCCAAACACCACCTGAGACCCAGGTCCAAAGTCTAGAAAGCAAAGGCCAAGGGTCGCATTCCCCAAAAACCCTCAGTCCAAAGTTCAAGAAACAAGGCCCAGGAAAGCCCGGGGGGGGGGTGCACATAAAAGCAAGCAGGTGCTCCAGACAAACACGCTTCCCCCCTCCCCAGAGTCTGCTTCAATTGCTCTTCCCCAGTTGCTCCTCGTGAGGAGGGGGCTGCTTCCCTGCAAGCAGTCTTGATGACCTTTTCTGCTCTCCTCACCTGAGGATTGAGCAGGAGACACAGCTGTTCCTCATCCGAGACAGTATAGAGTCTGTCATCTCTGCTGGCCTTCTGCCACTGCTCCAGTCCGGCAGCAGATCACCGTCTGGCCGACCGCCTCCCCCACCCCCAATGCCAGACCACCTGGGGACTGCCTCATCCGCAGCCCCTGGACTCTCCACTCATTCAGAAAAGACCGAGCCCTCCTCATCAGATGGCCCCAGTTCCAATTCCTCCTCCTTCTCCTCTTCCTCCTTCTCCTCTTCCTCCTCCTCCTCCTCCTCCTCCTCCTCCTCCTCCTCCTCCTCCTCTTCCTCCTCCTCCTAACCGGGATCCAAGAGAGCCATGACATACGTAAGTCCAGAATCCCTCTAATAGCAAACAGAAATGCACCTGATGAGTAGCTGATGAGGAAAGAGATTTTGGAATAATGGTAATGGTTGGACAAAGGTGTCCATGCAATGTGCATCTGCTTAGAATAAAAGGCCACCAGCAGGTTAGTGACTATAAGAAACAGTACTGGAATTAGAACCAAAAATCCCAAAACAAGAAGTCATTGAATGAAATTGTATCCTAGAAAAATCAGGACAGGCAATATTTTTTCCTTTTGTTTTCCCCAATGTACAATTCAGCTTTGGAGTTTGCTATCATACGGTGTGCTTCTGGTTTGGCTGGTTTCCTAAAAGGCCAGTTTATGCAATTGTGGGGCTCAAGAGCCATTAGCTTTCACGACAGTGTGACTCCCTGTAAAGGGCTTCTACTGGGAGGCTCCTGGGCTTCCCTGGGCAGCTGGTTGGACTGGATGGGCCAGGGATCTGATCCAGTAATGCACCAGTGCTTATGGTTTTATGTCCATATGTATGCACACAAGCATATATGTGTATATATATACCAATTGGCTGCATGTTTTATGAATGTCTCCATCAAGTGACAATGGCAGATTTTAAAGATAAGACAGCTTCCCCTCATTAGAGAAAACAAAATGGAAGACAGATACACCGTAGGAGAAATATATGAGAGACAGTTCCCATAGCATGAAAACTGCCAGCATATGAAATAATAATTCTAAATCCTTCCTGCCTAGGGCTGAGCAGTGAGAGGAACGGGAGATCTGGTTCCAAACATTTCTGGCAGAAGCTGGTTGAGGGCAACACTGGTTAGCATCTCTGGTGACAGGAAGGAAGATTCCTTTTCCCCAAGCAGTTTCCACTTTAACAAAGAAAAGAAGGAAAGCAGATTTTAGAAACATGGAAAGGCAGACAACCAAGCTGATGGGGGTTTTTTTTGCTTTTCTTTTGCTGATGGGTAATTTTGTAATTCAGACTGCAAAGCCAGAATGAAGCTGAATTTCCATCTGAGTGGGAGGCACACAATGAACTCAATTTATTTTAAGCTTATATTGACTATATGTCAGAGAACCATTTCTCTGTGTGGAGTGTCTGTCCTGGGGTCAGGCTTTAGGGTGTGGAGTGACCATGAGAGAGAATGGACCTGAAGTTTGTCAAATAAACAGCCATATATGGTAATGGTAAAGTCTAGCCACAGATATGTGGGAAATACCATTCCTTGCAAAAATAGTAGTTATTTTCAAAGACAACTTTGTTATTTGGTAATAATAATGTTTCTAGTAGCTAAGCATTCCTCTGCCTATTTGGAGTACTGTGCTGTCAGTAGCAACTATAGGTAGAACTGAATAGAACTGTTGTAGTGGCATATACAGAGGCAAGGATTATATATATATATATATCCATCTGGCAATGCAACAGTGATGCAGAAGGGAATGGAAAACTGCCACACTACATTTTTCTGAGCAAATCATCAGTGGATAAAAAATAACATTGATGGTTGCCAATCTCCAATAGGAGATGACACAAAAAGAGAATCTGCTTAAATCTGTTTAAAATGGACTAGTCTTCCAAATCTCTTTCTCTCTCTCTCCTCCCTCCCTCCCTGCTCTCCCTCGCTCTCCCTCTCTTGATTAAATTTATTTATTATTTATTTGTTTGCTTGTTTCTTTGACTTGTTAGCTGCTGCCCCTCTTGCCTAAAGTAAAAATGGGCTTTTTTCAAAATGAAGTTGCTAGCTAGATACATAGAATCTGTTCGAATGCAGCTAGAAATGTCATATGTAGAGAGATAGCCACCGTGATTTCTGGGACAGAGATGCATAGAGAATTATGTAAGTTATTTTTGAACTTGCTGATAACTTAATTCCTGTTAGTATTTCTGTTGCTTTGTCCAAGTGTTAGCTATAGCTGCTTACATTTAAGTAAACCTCCTGATCCAATCATGCACAATGACACCTAAGTAAATATAAATGAAAATGAGAGCTGCAAAAATGCATCACATAGGCATTATGTCTGTGCACAAAATGCTCTTTAGTGACATCTTATGTGTACAAATGCAACAAAGAAATACCCGAGAATAGATACTATTCTCAGATGTATGCAAATCAGTATGATTAATGAATGAAAACACCTATGAAAACATTTGGAGGCACCACAAAATATGAAACAATAACCCTTCCTTGACTATGACCTCTGTGATTCATATAGAGATAGAATCTGCAGTTTCTGCACATATGTAGTAACTCAGTCAAGAAGTTCCAGGACGTAAGGTTTTTGTGCTTCCAGTAAACATGCCGCATGCTCTTATGAGCTCCCTTCCAAACATCGCAGTTAATAGCAAAAGCAATAGCCACAGTACTTATATAGTCCACCCTTAGTACTTTACAGAACTCTCTGAGCTGTTTGTAGAGACAGCGTATTGCCCACAACAATCTGGGTCCTCATTTTACCCACTTTGGAAGGATGGAAGGCTGAGTCAACCTTGAACCCCATCAGTATCAAATTCCAGCTGTGGGCAGAGTTTGCCTGCAATACTGGATTCTAACCACCAGGTAATACTTTAATTTGGCTCAATCTCAACCTTTATTTGAGCCAAGTGACGCTATTTGATTACTTTGTACATCTATGATCTTATTTCCTTTAGGAAATATAGGCATTCTTGTAATATATGTCTTGATGCCAATAGCAAATTGTAAATCGTGCCTTTGGCTTGATCATGGCTAATATTCTTCACATCGATAGGCATTCACGAAACAGGCCTGTTGCAATTACAGGCAGTCCTCAATTCATGACCACAATGGAACTCAACATTTCTGTTGCTAAGCGAGACAATTGTTAAGAGAATTATGCCCCCATTTTATGACCTGTCTGGCCAAAGTTGTTAAGTGAATCATCGCAGTAGTTAAGTTAGTAACACAATTAAGTGAATCTGGCTTCTCCATTGACTTTGTCAAAAGGTCGCAAAAGGGGTTCACACAACCCTGGGGCACTGCAACCGTCATAAATATGAGTTAGTTGCCAGCATCTGAATCTTGATCACATGGCCATGGTGATGCTGCAAGGTTCGTAAGTGTGAAACACAGTCATAAGTCACTTTTTTCAGTGCCATTGTAACTTCGAACGGTCATTAAATGAACCAAGTACATTCGACAAATTCGCAAGATATTAAAGTCCAAATTGAGTGGAGGAAACATCATAAAAGCCATAAATACCTGGGCTCTACCTGTGATCCGATACTCTGCAGGAATAATTGACCGGTCCTAGATGAGGTTGGACAATTTGGACAGAACAACAAGGAAGCACTTGATCCACAACACACCTGACATAACAATAGAAAAAAGTATGGTTCATTGACCTGCAATACCTGGAGATGCACGAATTGAAGATAAACAGCAAGAAAAAAATCACAAAGTATCGGGACTTGCAAATTGAGGTTGAGTGACTGTGGGGGAAAAAATCATGTATTGTCCCAATTGTAATTGGAGCCCTTGGGGCAATACCTAAAGGGCTACCTCGCTATTTGGACATTCTAAATTTACCTGACTTGAACATTCTGATTCTACAAAAGAACCACCCTACTTGGAACAGTTTATATCCTCCGACGTTACCTTAATAGTTCCTACGTCCTTGGTTAGGACTCGAGCTGTTGAGCTACCAACCAGCCCCAAAGGCTGTGAATCTCACCAAAGATTAACCACATAATAACAACAACAACTACTACTACTACTACTACTACTACTACTACTACTACTTGCTGTATATTTGCTTGGAGATAATCAAGCAGAATACATGGGAGCCAGCCTTTTTTTTATTCACACAATGACGTGATGAATTAATTTGCTCTGTATTGACCTGAAGTCCCAAAGGGATCTCAGTGGTCAAATGGGGATTTGAAGCAGAATTTCTCAGATCCCAATCTAACTTAAACATTATGCTACTCTGACTTTTACATTCAGTGATTAGTGCTTGTCCAATGCTAATAATTGGTTGCATAAAAGCCATTCATATAGCAATATTATAAATTTGTCATTCAGCTTAAATTGAGCCCGACCCAAGCCAAATAAAATTAATATACAACAAGGAATGCTTTCATCAGTGATCAATTTTGGAATAACTCAGTGAGAAATCACGTAAGTCCAGGAAGAAGATTTCAAGATCAACCCCTGTATAAAAGGATCAAGAATGAAAGACAGTTCTGTGAGACATAATGCTACAGAGCAAACACAAGCCAAAAAACTGAAAAAGGCGATTCCTACATAAAAATAATACTTTAAATGACAGTGGCTTACTGAGCTGAATCCATCAGAGAACAGCTTGGTTTGAGGCTTCTGGTCGTTTATCTCGAATGTCATTTCAACCTAGACTGAGCAACATATGTGTTCATACCAGGAGGGAATGCAGCACATTGATGGAGCAGACTCTTTCCATGAAGAAGGATCTAGTTATTTCCAGTAAAATTGGAAGACCATGGAGAGTTTCAGCCAATCAGGATAGTTAATGAATGTATGATGAAAAATCGTTTAAAGCAGTGTCTTCCGTAACTAAGTCCCATGCTATCTCTAGACATAAAAAATGCATCCCTGGCCAACGGCAAGTATTTCTTATGTTTGTTTCACAGAATAGAAAGATCGAATTCCAGTATTTTCCCATGAAACTGTCAGGTGTAGAACCAGGGTTGTATAACGTTTACGTATTGATTGGCAAGTTGGACCATAAGAAGGGCTGAGAACCAAAGAATTGAGGCCCTTGAACTCTGGTGCTGGAGAAGACTCCTGCGAGTCCCTTGGAACCGGTCAGTCCTAGAGGAAATCAACCCTGACTACTCTTTAGAAGGCCAGAGCCTGAAGATGACACTCAAGTACTTTGGCCACCTAATGAGAAAGAAGGAGTCACCGGAAAAGAGTCTAATGCTGGGAAAGATGGAGGGGAAAAGAAGAAAGGGACGACAGAGCAGTCAGCGTGAGCTTAAATGGACTCCAGAGGATGGTAGAGGGCAGGAGGCCTGGAGGAATGTTGTCCATGGGGTCACGATGGGTCGGACATGACTTTGAAACTAACACCAACAACCTCCCTGGGGGATGTTGTGGGAGGTAAATGGTAGATTGTCACAGGAGAGAGGATTATCATACAGATAGCAATTGTGGTTAAGTAATTCATTGGCAGGAAGTTGAAGAATATTAACTAAGACATCTAGAACAAAGAGAGCCAATTTGGTCTCTGACTGATAACAGAATTCCCTTCTGCAGCTAATGGTATCAACCCTACACTCTGAAGTGAAAAAGAAAAGTGTTAGATATTTAGGTAGACCTCAACTTATGACCTCAATTGAGCCCCAAATTTTTGTTGCTAAGTTAAACAGTTATTAAGTGAACATTGCGCCATTTTACACCTCTCTTGCCTTAGTCGTTAAGTGAATCGTTGCAGTTGTTAAATTAACAAACTGGCTCTTAAGTGAATATGGCTTCTCCATTGACTTTGCTTGTCAGAAGGTCACAAAAAGTGATCACGTGACTTCAAACATCATAAATATGAGTCGGTTGCCAAGCGCCTGAACTTTGATTGTGTAATCATGAGGATGCTGCAAGGGTTGTGTGAAAAACGGCCATTATTTACTTTTTTCAGTACCATTGTGACTTTGAAGAGTCACTAAATGGACTGTTGTAAGTCAAGGAATGCCTGTATGCGCAGGAATATAACAAAGAAAAGAGTACACAAATTGTATACTAAATTCAATCATGGCCCTTCCAATACACTCCTGCAATATCTAGGTGGAAATTGATATGTTTCTTCCTGCAGTGCAAAAAACGTATCAATAGTATGTGTTACATAGATTAAAATACAGGCAACTATAGGACTGGAGTCTGTCATATTTTAGACCACAAAGCTACACAGTGTAGGCTTGTATTCTGAGAGTAAGGATAAGGTGACTGGGAACAATCCAACTGCCAATAGTTAGGTAAATCTGATGAATTGAATGGCAGTGGAAGCAGCCCTATATTTATTCAGGACATTGCATTTAATAAATATAATGTAATGAGCCCATTTTGAAGAAGGTTTTGCTTCGGTTTATTTCCTCTGTTGCAAGAAGCAGAGTTGTGATTTAAGAGCAACTTTCCTCCAGTCAATTCCCTCTACCGTAGACGATTCTCACGCTGTGCAGATCAGTGGTGGGTTCTGGCAGCCGCTACTCCGGTTCACTCAGGGACGCACTCCGCATGCTCTGTGCATGAGCAGAAACCAAAAACAAGATGGCGGCACCTATGGCGCAGCCGGGAAAACAGGTTTAGGGCTGTGACAGCACTGAGTCACTGCGGATTCCCTTTATCAGCATTGAAGTTGAACACAGAGAAAGACCACAAGGATGCTATAAATTATTTTGTTGATTAAATACTTGACTTGCCTCCAGAACCTGTAAGTTCTCCAACTGGAGGTTTTCAGAAGAGGTTGGATAACCATTTGCCTGAAATAGTAACAGGGTTTCCTGCTTGAACAGGGTCCCTTCCAACTCTGTTATTCTGTTGTTGTTACTTGTAAGAAACCAATGTAATCTCTGCATAAATTAAAACAAGTAGACAAGGATAAACATACAGGATCACATGGTGGAAAAGTTCTTTTTCTTGAGACCTCAGTATATTTCTTATCAAAACCATCTTGTTTTTGTCTTGGGGACAATAGAACCAGTAAGGTTTTCTACTGATATAGCAAAAAGCTACAATAAAACTGTTGAAAACCACCAAGGCAGGCTAGAAACACGGCATTTCTAATTATGATGGAGCCTATTTTTCTTAAATTAGTCATTTATCTGTTAAGGTGGGAAGTGATTAGAATGCAGCATTGCAGGCTAACCCTGCCCACAGAGCCTGGAGTTCGAGTCTAACCAGCTCAAGGTTGATTCAGCCTTCCATCCTCTTGAAGTTGATAAAATGAGGGCCCAAATTGTGGGGGGGGGGGGGGATGCTGTCATTTGTAAGCCACTCAGAGAATGCTATAAGGCAGTGGGGGTGGGGCTATATATAAGTCTACCTGCTGTCACTATTTGAGTACTAGATGTAATTACAAATTCTGGCCTGTTTATAGGTGCCAAAAATGGAAAAGGACCACTTATTGCCAGCCCCAAATGACATGGCTGAGACCCAAGACAAAACATTTTGCAGACAGTTGCAAACATTATTTTATACTGGCTAATAGGAATTACAGTGCTGTGCAGTTAGCACCCACCATGGGGGTAGTAGACGATAACTGTTTAAAAGAGGAAAGCGGTTTAGCAAATATTTGAATAGAGAAGTAGAAATAGCATAAGAACTATTGTATGTTGCCAAGTGTTTTAAGTGTGCCAGAACCAAGAGACTTTGCAACAAATTCCCACTCAGCTATGGCCTTCACCCACCAGCTATCACCAATCTTTCTCACAGAGCTCTTTTGCAGATCCAGTGGGGAATATCTGAAAGGTTAACATGTTAGCATTTTGCCCATCACTGTGAGAATCTTGGCCCTTCCAATTCCATTCACAGTCAGAAAAAAGCATAACAAATCTGATACTTTATCGCAATTGACATAAAGAAAAATGAATATTACTATATGATAACACTCAGAGTGATCATTGCAATTCTCAAAACTCAAAATCCCATAAAAATGGATTTACAGATTCCATAATTCTGAATGTAATCTGAGCAGACACAAGGATAGAGAAAATAGGAGCACGTTGATTTGTGTATATGCTTTCAAAAATCAACTCAATTTTGACATTCAGAAGTCAATATTATCTTTTAGCCTAACCTACTCAAAGAACTGATATGAAATTAATGCGAGAGGAGGATTATGTACCTGAAATACAATCCTTTGGCAAGGGGGTTCTTGTCATTTTTCATAATCACTGAATGAATATGTATAATCTGAATACTTTTGACATGCTTCCCATAATTTAGGAGTTTTGATAGCAGTCCACATATTCAATGGAAATTTTAATAGCTATATCAAGAAATCAGCAGAGGAATAAAAACCCCTTCTTCCTCAAGTAGCTGATGGAAGTTAAGCTAATCAGCCCAGGAATTAAATAGTGTGGGGGGCGGGGGGGAGAATATATTGGATGTCTGATGTTTTGGCAGCCAAATGAAAATCAAGCATAATTAGATGGATTATCAAAGCAAGTAACAGACAGGAAATTGCAATCATCACGAGAGGTGCAATCAGAGTGATAAGAGACCAGAGGACAGTGAAAAAGTCCATCTTGTTATGTGAAGCCATTGACCCAAGTAAGCTGAAGTGGAACCTCCAACAATATTATTGATTCCAAAACCTTTCAAGGTCAAATAGCTCTGCAATTCTATATTCTCTTCATTCAAATGTCATTACCCAAATATTGCCCACAGATAATCAATGCCCTGTACCAGAAAGGCCAATCTGCCAATCTGCTTCCAGGTGCAATTCAAGATGCTGGTCATCACCTATAAGCCCTGTGTAGCATAGGGCCAGATTATCTCTGGGACAATTTATCTCCAGTTGCTTTTGCCCTCTTGGTATATAGCAGCAGTGGCCCAAGGTCAGATGGGAGCCACCTACTGCCTTTGAACCCTCCAAAGGTTGCTTCCAGATGGTCTTGTGGGAAGCCACCCCTCTCCTAGAAGAATGAAATATTTTAGGAAATACTAAAAAGGCAGAATATTATATTTCCCTAAAGGGAGAAATGGAGAAACATGATTTTTGGAGGCAGAAAGCAACCCCCGCTTTCCTTAATATCCCCAGCAGATACTGAAATGCAGCTTTCAGAAATGCAGATTTGGTAATCGGTTCAAGACAGGATATTTTGAAACAAAGACAGAATGGTAGGATTATCCCTCACTCAAGATCCAACACAGGGCAAAGACATTGAGCCACAACAGGAATTATTGCATCACCCTCTGAGCAGTCCAAACTTCAACCAAACTTAGCTCAGTCCAACACCTAGGATTTGTACATTGCCTACAAAGCCAGCCATAATCCCTACTTAACCCCTACTTGGCCCCAGGGGAGTCTGACAACAGCCAATAGAATACATGTTCTTGCACAGGAACAGGAAACTGGAGTGCAAAGCTTAAAGAAGGTATAAAAAACCCCTCACAATCACCTCCATTTTGTCAGCTGCACCAGAACCATTGGGCTTGGTGGTTCTGGTCGTAATTAAACTTTCTTTCCAACCAGCCTCCACGTTTCCACTCTCTTTCTCTTGGAACTGAACCAGAGGGATATTTCTTCCCACAGTTTTTAAGGGCAGACCCACGTAGAGCACATTGCAATAGTCCAATCATGATATGACCAGGATGTGAATAACCAACTGAAGTAACCATCATAATAAAACCAACATGTTAATGTCTATACTGAGGCCATCCTTTTATAATTCTTCAGAAATCTCCCACTCCCCCTTTTTTTAACTACTGCGAATAATTTGATGTAGGCCAAAACTAGATCATCTTTATGGCAACATTATGAAGGTAACAGAAGCAAAAACTTAATTTTTTATATTCCTCCATTGTGGGAATGATTGATTGGTTATTTGTCATCAAGTCCACATCAACACTTAATGACCATATAGATTTTCTCCATAATGATCCAAGCTGGCTTTTCCACATGTCCCTAACCTGGTTTTTTCAGGATTGGTCTTCCCATAACTGTTTCTCTCTGCTTCCTGTTTGTGAAAAACTATTGAATCCCCTGACTTCTAAATTCACTTAAGTGCTTTGGATGAGGAGTTTGGTTTTAAAATCTTAAACTCTAAACTCTAAAGAATCGTCTTTACTGATACACAGTTTTGGATGCACAATAAAGGATGTGTCGCTCTAAATGAGAATGATTTCTGTGCCACTTAGTTAATTTCCAAAGACATGTGGCAGAGGCTTAAAATCTGGATCTCAAATCTTATGTTATTCAGAACTAAAGGTAATATTAATAAAAACTTACTGTATTTTTTCTTCATAAAGTTTTAGTCTTTTTTTAGCAGAAAGAATGATCCACAATATTGTGAAGTTGGCATATTCCTTAAAGGGTTTTTCCTCTATTATGAGATCTACAATAGCATTAGGTAATAATTGCTAAAATTTATAGAGAAATGATAAAGCTTGTTTGCCATGTTTTTAAATGTTAATTTAATTTATAAAGAGCTATTAGTCCTATAATGGGATATTGCTATATAATTTGGGAGAACAAAAATAGCACTAACATATGTAAGAGCCTTTTATTATGAGAAAAGGAGAACTTGTGGATATGGTTGGAGGGCATTTTCTCTGTCCAGTAGCACCATTGTCCTTAAATCCACAGGGGACATGAGAGACTCCAGTCCGCTAAGCTGAAAAATCTGCACCAGGTTTGAGTCACCACCCAGTGCTGCTAGAATAAAATGTTAGCAAGCACAAATGCTTTTTAAATGGGACTCTTCAGGTTTGCTCTTCATGCTGGAAGGGACAGAAGCAGAGATATGGGATCCGTTAGACCCCGTCCCTTGGCTGCCTTTCTGGACTCAGGGCAGGACTAGAAAGCCATAGCTATCCACCCCCTGTGTAACTGGAAACTTTGGAAGAAGATGTTTTCTTGGAACAAATAATATGGCTCAGTCAAGAACTAATTTTCTTCTCTTCTACCTCAATTTCTTGCTGCTCTTCAGTTTAAAAAGTAAGCATTAACTCTCTTTCTCCTGTCATTATTTAAGGCCTGTGTGTAAACTATTCCAGCAAAACTATCTGAAGGCAATTTACGTATTTTAAGGGAAACTCCTGGGTTATATGAATCCATAGAATGATGGCTTTGAAGCTATTAAAGTTCAAAATGATTGATTAGATGGGACAAGTTTTGAACAAATTCTTCTTCTGGAATACTCAAGCAACTGTAAGTGTTGTTAGACGTACGCACCATTATAAAAAAACTCACCATTTTAAAAATAAGATTTTAAAAGGCACCTATGTTTCTGTGTGTACCTCTATTTATATCCTTCCTTTCCAATTTACTAACATCTGTCTTCAATGCGTTTCGTTCTTAGATTCGTTGTAAATCAAATAAAGTAATAAAATATTGGGGGAGGGGGAACTCTCCCTCAAAAAATGACTTCTTTAAAAAAAGTTTCAAACATCATATGGCAACTTTCAGCTTTGCAAACACAATGTCCCATTCTAAGGACCAAATGAGCATCTGCGCTTGGTTCTTCTTTTTATTTTTGTCTTTTTAGAGAAGCCATTTGAATAAACCCCTGCTTTACCAGAGAATATTTTTATAAAGCTTTTAAAATTGTCTTCTTTCATCATTTTGTCAGAAGGATGACAGCTATGTACAAGATGTAGAAAATAAAAAGAGGTTAAACTGGCAAGATTGATGTGTGTTTATGAAAGAAAAGATCTGCTGAGCAGGTTTGAAAACTGTGTGTGTTTGAAGAAGCTGTTGTGATTTGTGCTTGTCGAATGTGAATCTTAATCAGACAATCTTACAGCAGCTGCTGTTAAACAAGATTTGGCATTAATGTGCAATGCCTTGTAATCTGGGTCACCTTCTGTTGCTGAAGCCTTCAGACTGTTGGGCTGAACGTGGTTTTATAGTTGGGTATAAAAAGCAGATGCTAAGAACCAGTAAGTCACGGATAACAAAGTAAGCTAATAGAAGAAAAACTTTAAACAAAGAATATGATTCTGAATAACTTTTTGAACAACTTTCTCAAATCAAGGACATTGTGCAGTGATGGCTAAAATAGCAGAGTTCTGTGTCACCAAAATGTTTAACATTTTTTATTTCTATCAGCAATGGTTGTCCAAAGATAGTAAGGGTTGAATCTCTAAGAAGAAAATAAGGGGGGGGGGAGACAATAATGATGAACGTTTCCATTTATGTGTCTTTCATAACTTTCTGTCTTCTTAATTCTCGGCTTTTTAAAGAGATGTTTTAAAAACAATTAAAATGCTTAATCCTGATTCACACTTCTCTTATCCAATCTCTATTTCTGTAATTTGCCACTTTTAAAAACTACAGGGAAGGGAATGTTTATTGTTTTCAGTCTGAACCAGACATCTCTCAGGCTAATACTAAAAAGAATAAACATTCCCTTCACTATACTTTTTTTAATCACTTAGTTTAGTAACAATGTCCAAGGCATTTAATTTCTGTTTCTTTCTTTTACTTTATGTTATATTCTCCACAAATAAAGCACGGCTTTTTATACAATACAACAACTTTCCTTGACCTTGGAATTGCAGTCAAAGAAACATGAGACTGAATGGAAAAAAATATATGGGGAAGGAAAAAAGCAAGTCCAAGCATGATTTCACAAAAGAAATTAATAGTACTTATATTTCATGCATAATCAGCAAATGGAATAGAAACTGTTTAGGGGAGAGGAAGAACCCAGAGCTGCTCGTGTGTCAAAGGATTTGAAAGATAGATGGAAAAGCTTTCAATCTGGGTCGCCTTCTTTTTTCCCCTTTGGCCGTCAGCTGAGATTGTTGTGGCCTGATGACGGTTCAGAGAGGATCTCAAGTTTGTATTAGTGAAGACTGAAGTGAAAAGTTTAGAACTAGCCCCATGAGAAGGCTTTGGAACGATAGTCAAGGGCCCTGTTGGAAGAATGAGCCTATAATTACATTTTAGAAGTGTGTGTGTGTGTGTGTGTGTGTGTGTGTGTGTGTGTGTGTAGATTACAGGGAGGCCTTGACTTACAACAGTTCATTTAATGACCATTCAAAGTTACAACGGCACTGAAAAAAGTGACTTGTGATTATTTTTCACACTTACCTTTGCACCATCATCATTATCATCATGATCGGGTGGTCTAAATTCAGATGCTTGACAACGGGTTCATATTTATGACCGTTTGTTGTGTCCCAAGGTCATGTGATCACCTTTTGCAACTGTCTGACAAGCAAAGTCAACGGGGAAGCCAAATTCATTGAATAACTAGATTATTAACTTATCAACTGCAGTGACTCCCTTAACAACTGAGCCAAGAAAGGTCAGAAAATGGGGCAAAACTCGCTTAACAAATTCCTCACTTAAAGTATGTAAATTTTGGGCTCAGTGGTGGTCGTAAATAAAGAACTACCTGTGTTATCGTGGCTTTTTTTCATATACACCTCAAGGTGACAAACATACAAATACTCTTTTGTCCCCCTGTTTTCCCCACAACCACCACCCTGTGAAGCGAGTTGGACTGAGAGAATCAAGTCACCCAGCTTGCTTCCATGCCTCAGGCAGGACTAGAACTCACAGCTTCTTGGTTTCTGGGCCTACACAAAACTGGCTCTTATCTTTGGATGCAGATTCTTTTTTTAAATGATTAATCAGCCTATAAAATTACATAAACCCATCACTAGGAAAGAGGGAAGTCTGCATGGTGAGGTGAGATGTTGAACCCTTAAGCCTATTTTCTTTCCTTTTGAACACAAATTGTTCCTGTAGCCTGGTATGTTTATATAAATCAATTTGTTTCACAGTATGTGACATTTGTATCAGTATTTAAACTCAAAACCTGTGGGCTTCCAAGTTTCTCTTAGCTTTTACCGGGGTTCAAATGGGATGAATAGGAAATGAAAAAGTCGGTTTGATTTAGCAATCAAGCCTTCAGTTGAGCTGTCATTAAATTAGCCCATCTTTCTTCCCAAAATTTGAGACATTTTATGGAACAATTTGGCCTGAGGGAAAATTTTAAACTTTCCTCAACCACGTGTAGCAGACTTGTTCCCAATTGGGCCACCAGGACATTACTCATAGAGAAAAATCATAAGGGCTTCTGTAACTGCATTATTCATTTGAGTAATTGATTGATTTCTATAGCTGCCTTTCTCAGTAAATGACTCTGGGTAGCTCCCAATTCAAAAATATATGTGGTATATTACAATTAAAATCTTTAAACCATTTTAAAAAACTAAAAACAGTAAAATACTAAAAAAAAGTTAAATGTCTCATTTGAGTTCATGCAAAGTACATATTTGATCATTCAATCCATTAAAACAGTGGTCTCTCTGTGCTTGTGGTTGAGTAGAGATTTTGACTTAGCTGTTCCCAATCCAAGTCCTACCAATCCTTTCCCATCATCGGGGCAACGGAAGCAGGTAAGTAATATGACAGCACCTTCAGAAAGTGTGGGCTGAAATTATTATCCTTTCAATATTGATGAAAGTATTAAACCATAATAGGTATCTATCAAGAATTGAACTCTTTTATTTTTAACATTTAATCAAAATGAGGCTATAGTATGACTGCTACTTGGCAGTATGGCTTTACATTCTGAAAAGTATTTCATATTCCATAGGGCATGAATATGCCAGCTAATTTCAGTTCTTTAAAGTACACACATCTCATTGTCAGATAGGAAGTATAGCCACATAATGTTTGGGGGGAAAATATCAGTATGTTTAAAGAATTGCTGGCATGTATTATAGGTTGCCGTTAGAGAATGGCCTACTATCCAAAAATCTGATGATTTTCTAATGCCTCATCGATGGTGAACATTATAATCCCTAACTCTCTATACAAAAACTTCATATTGGCAAATACAAGTAAAAGGCCGGCTACTTGATGAATACTGGATGGAGGCAGAATGTATTGGTCGATGAATTATTGTTGGAGATTAGGGACTGTAGGATAAACTGGAGGCCTGAAGCAACAGGACAATACCAGTACCATCTTTTCATGCCTTTTTCTACAAAAACACAATAAGAAATGCACCCAGGAAAGAATTCACTAGAAGCATATAGATGTGAACCAGTATATAGGAATTAATATATAGCACTAGGATGGGCCCCTTTTGCATCTCCTCTGAAGGGCCACTGAATTTCAGCAGACAAATCTTGAGAAACTTCAGGACCATTCTGCTTGGCCAGTATTCATGTAATAGCAATCCTCTCACTCATTTGTATAAATGCAAACTTCATTGTGGGGATAATCTTGACTAATTTGAATAAGTCTAGAGCATTAGGAAACCACCAGGGATTTTTAGGACAGTAGCTCAGTCTCTGGTGTCAGCGTGCACCATGAGATCCATTTTTAATATGCTTTTCTTCTCTTACAAATTTGTCTGCTCCTCTTTGTTTCATTATTTTATCTTTCTCTGAGTTAATACAGGCGACCAACTGAGGAATTTGGTGAAACTTTATATGAATATGTCACTTTATGGTGTAGAATGGAAGAAATATCTGCATTACATTTTTGATATGCAGTATCAATAGCACAGACAAAATTGCTGGTGATTTTTAAGCTTCGTATACTCAGAAATATATGTAAAAGTATTCCACAATGATAACTCAACCTACAATCTAAATCAATATAGCCCCAAAATTTCAAATATATTTGAAAGCTATTCTCTTTCTTTTCTTACTCTCTTTCTCTTTCCGTGACATATAAAACTTAAAAGAAAATCATCCAGGTTGTGATGCTTTTAACATGGCTCACTTTGGATCAGAGCAAAAGAGAGAACCATCAGTTTAAGACTATGCGTACAACTGACATCCTTTGAATTGGCCATTGCAGTGATGACTTCATTGTAACGTTGATGTTCCTCCATTAGCAGACAAGACTGGCAATTTCCATGCTGTGAAAACTCTCACCAATTAGGGCCAATAAGAAAAAAAAAGATGCTAAAGACACATGGGCACGTTCAGTTTTTAGAATTAGTTGGCACCGCTAGCAGATTATTTGACTGGCATCTCTTTGGGCATACTCTATGTGGAAACGCTTTTGTGTTCTAGGAAATGTGAAATACAACCAAGCGTTACAAGTGGGGATATCCACGTACATTTGAAAGTGTTTCTAAAAGGCCATTGGGAGATGTTCTAAGTGGCTCTATTTCCTGTGAAAGGGAGCTCAATATACAACACAAGGGTATTTGATTGGTTGTGATAGCTGACAATCCCTTAAAACCCCAGCAGCACAGTTTTCCTTTTTGAACAAAAGGTGTGACGTGATTTCCTAACACCATATTTTCTCGAGAAGACAGTTTCTGACATTCTGCAAAACTCTAATTAATGTTTAATTATTGTGGGAAGATAAAAGGTCGGTTGAGAAAGGGAGATGGAGTTGTTTCTCTGGGTGATGAACATCCTTTACTTGTGAAGAAGATGGAAGGAACCAACTGCTCTCCATCAGAGGCAGAGAGGCACCATTGTTGGCTGATGAGTTCCTTCAAGTGCTGGTGCTGCTGTCAACTCTCGTTAGCTGATGGAAAGAGAAAGAAGTGCCAGCAATGCTGATATTCAGGGCTTTCCCCGTAGGGAAACTGGCTGGCTGTTAGAGAATGATTACATGCAGTGCAAACAAAAATATCCTGTGTCCCCAGGTAGCTTCTCAGAAAAGAGAGGGAAAAGGCAATTTCTTGGGTATCAAACAAATGTGCCTGGATAATACGCTAAGGTGCATTTTCCCTTCTTTGCGTTCACTTGCATTAATACGTTCATCAGTATATTCAGACTTTTCACCCTGGTCCTTCCGTTTGAGCCCAGCTGGGGAAAAGTGTTTCAGCATCCCACCAAAGTAGAAATTGATTTCTGCAAAATGGAGTCAGTCCAAACAAATGAGGCTTTTGAGCAATTACCTCAGCAGGTGGTAGCACCTGGCTAATTTTGTCATGTTCAGGCCTAGTTGGTGCTTGGAAGAAGATCTCCAGGGAATTGGAGGGTTGTAAACTGAACTCATAAGTCATAGAAACGTCCACGAAAGACAGTGACAAACCAGCGCCATCTTCCTCCCACGAAACTACGTAGCTGAGATGGGCAGCTGTATAATTTGAATCAATAAATAAACAGAAGACTCCATGACATCCATGAGGTCACCAGAAATTGAGCTTGGCTGAAAGACTTTATTCATGTCACTTTTATTTTTTTATTTTTTTATTGCTTCTTTTTTTTAATACAGGCAGTTCTCGACCTAACAACTGAGCCCAAAATTTATGTTGCTAAGTGAGACATTTTTTTTGAGTTTTGCTCCATTTTAAAACCTTTTTTGCCACAGGTGTTAAGTGAATCACTGCAGTTGTTAAGTCAGTAACATGGTTGCTAAGTGAATCTGACTTATGCATTGACTTTGCTTGTTAGAATGTCGCAAAGGGTGATTATGTGACCCCAGGACACTGAATGTTGATCACGTGGCCAGGGGATGCCGCAATGGTCGTTAAGTGAAAAATGGCCATAAGTCACTTTTTTTAATGCCGTTGTAACTTTGAATAATCACTAAATGGATGGTTGTAAGTCGCTGATTATCTGTAACAAAAGAGAGTAAGAAAAAAAACCAAAGATGATATTGAAGGTGATATGTACATTATCAAACAGGGAAAATAGAACACAATGTTATAATCACATAACATACTATATTTTTCTTTGTTGAATTTTTTTTCACTTTTTTGTTAAAGCACTTTTATGTATTCTTTTTTTCCTTCTATCTGTCTCATGTTTTTTTGAGCAATTGACTAAAAATGGTTTGTTCCTGGAATTACAATAAGATTTTAAGAAGAGTCACAATTGCCATCTCTTCTTACCTCTAAAGCAGAACTGGTCTTTTTGATATGCTGAGACTATAAGGCCCAACAGACCCAGCCAGCATGAATAACAGTAACCTGTAAGCCCAACAATAACCCCTGGTTCATGCATTTTCTGCCTCTTACACTTTAAAGCTTTGTTATTATCTCTTTTACTCTCATGTGCTCTTCTTGTCTTGTTTTAACTCCCCGACTCTTACTTATTTCCTCAGCAAACTAATCCCTTCTTTTTCCTCACCTTTTCTTCCAAACAGAAAAGAGCCCCTGTACCTGTAGGATTTTATACTCACAGCCCCACAGTTTTATATTTTCCCAAACTCTGAGGCTCTACTTTGTGAGCAAAGTTGCCCCTTGTCTCGTTTTATTTCTTTACTTTCTTATTTCTCCTCTTCACTTCCTCTTTCTTACATCCTGCTAATTAAAAGGCCCGGCACTCAGATTTGTAGCACCTAAGGAATTTCCTTGCTTCTCGTACAGAGCAATGCTCAAGTCTATGCGCCACCTTCAACCGTTTCCCCAATTTTATTGCAACTCCCTGGTTACAAAAGGACAGCAGGAAACTTGAGATATGGAACTGAAGACAGGAAAGGATATTGCACGATTGAGCAGAAAATCTAAATGCCAAAATCAACAGATGTTAAAAGATATAAATGGATATTACTCATCACTGCAGAATATCCATGTATGAAGTCTAACATTTTGGAGCCAAAATTGTAGTGGAAGATTATTGCTGTCAAAGCTTTACAAATAATCCTTGACTTAGACCTACAGATGAGACCAGAATTTTGATCACTAAGCAATGAGGTCATTAAGTGAATCATGACATGGCCAGACCTGATTTTACTATCATTTTATTGTGGTTATTAAATGAATCATGTGGATTGTTTTTATGTGACTTAATAAAGTCTTTAAGCGAATCTGACTTCCCCAATTGATTTTGCTTGTTGGAAGACAGCCAGGAAGATCACAAATCACAAGATTGTAATTGCAAGATTTTGCCAACGTCATAAATGCGAACCAACTGTCAAGCACTCAGATTGCAATCATGTGACCCTGGGGGGCGTTGCAATGGTCATAACTTTGAGGTTAGATCGTATGTTGCTTTTTCCGAGGCTATCATAAATTTGTCTCATTGTTAAATGAAGAGTTGTAAATTGAGGACTACCTATACTTGAAAACCAGTTAGAGACATTTGGTTGCTCACTATCAACTATATCAAGGCTCTTTTGCCTACTTTCCTAGGGTAAGGAGAAGGGCTCATCCTTCGATTTGAGCAATCTTAAATCTGAAACCTATATTTCATTTGCCACATGAATCAAAGCCCCATCCTGGTCACTGTATTCTTAATGCAAATATTATTTATGGATTCAGAGGTAGGTCTGACCAGCACTATCATATTTTATATTTTGAGTTCCCTCCTTCAGTCTTCTTTGTGAGTCTATATCAGGTTCTGTATCACAAGTGAAAACTATAATCTAATACATGCTCAGCAGATACAGGATTTGAGGAACAGGGATAATATGTGTGGCCCAGAGGTGATATTCAGCAAGTTCTGACCAGTTCTGGAGAATTTTGAGTAGTTCGGAGAACCAGTAAATACCTCACCTCGGTCTGGCCCCACCCCCAACTATTCTCTGCCTCCCAAGCCCCAGCTGATTGGGAGGAAATGGGGATTTTGCGGTCACTTTCCCCTGAAGTGTGGAGGGAATGGAGATTTTACACTATCCTTCCCCTGCCACGCCCACTAAGCCACGTCCAAAGAATAGGTAGTAAAAAAAATTTTAATCCCATCACTGGTGTGGTCTCTTTCCAAGTCCATGTTTTTATTTAATATGCGATTTACATATAGCTATACCATATTCAATATTACCTGAAAAACTCCAGGTAATTAATAGATGGCAGCAAAGATAGCATATTCTGAGTGCTCTTCTGGATTTTTGCAGTCTAGATGTTATATGTATGGAATGCACTAAACCGTATGGTTTATGGGTTTTCTTATTCTCCAGTGTAGCCATTCAACCTTGAGTGCGTGTAAGTGTGTTCATATATTTTACTAACAATCGGAAGATAAATCTGAATTCTCAATTCTTTATCCAAAATCAAGTAGTCCTAAGAACTTCAGCAGCAGTGCATAATCCTGTTCTGTGTTACAAAGCAGCATGGAAACGATAAAAAAAGCATTAGAAAAGTATTTGTCATTGTGTGATGAAAACAAATGCTTTTGGAAAATTTCCATTTCAATTTTAAAGTGGGAAATTCTTGTAGTTCTCCCACTCTGAAAATTTCTTGGCAGCCTGGATAAAATAGAAAAAGATAATGAAATGTTGACAAGCATATAATCTTTTTTTTTCCTGCCAGAGAGTTTTAAACACATGGTTGAAAAATGATCAAGACCATTAGTAATAACAATTGCAAGAAAGTGCAAAATAAGTTCTAATTCTTTAACTGGAGAAGAAGTTCAAACCAAACACCATGCTTAAAATACAGTGTGGTGGTGTTACCTTCTTGTAAAGAACATTCGTCTTGGGGATTGCCCTTGAAACAACTGAATCCATTGTAGCTTCTCACTGGTAACACATTCAGGAAATAAATCAAGATTGAAGATGTGCTGAAGAAATATTATTATCAATTTATTCTAATTTATACACCACCTGTCCATCTGAATAAGTATTCAAGGAAGCTAGCAGAATTTTAAGAAACAATAAGAACATAAAAAACATAAAGCTGACATTAAAATCAATTAACAATTAAACAAATTGGGTATTTACAGATTTTTCTAGATGCTAAAAATGTGGACATCCAGAACATTCTCAAAAGAGTACTTTCTATAGTTTGGGAGATATACAATGGAAGGTCCAGTCTTGTATGGAGATCAGCTCAGATCATAGGGACATAACTGGAATAATGTCTCCAGAAGATTCTTACTTGAGAATCCAAGGATCTTGCACTTTCCAGAAGAGATTTACTTTTTCAAGGGAATGCAACTTCATCCTAGACAGGCTGAATCCCCATCTCATAGACCAGTTTCCTTTATACTAAGATCATTTCTGATTTACATGGTTTCCAGTCTCTTCCAGCCTACGTCTGAGACTATTCAGCATTTAAGGGTACCAGATGCTCCATTTGGTATTTCGATGGTAAAAAGTAGCAGAATCCCTTAGCAGGACTTTCTGGCATGGCTTGAAATAAAGGACCAAACTATCTCCAAAATAGATCATCAAAAAGGAAATCATAGTTTTTGACATAAATAATCCAGCAAAGGAAAAAGAAGTTTCAGAATCGTGAGATCTAAAATGGATCCAGAAAATCAATGTCATTCAATTGCATCTGGAATTGCAGTAATACCACCTTCTGAGGTAATCTTCCCAGAAATGAAACGAAAGTATCTGAGAATATATAAAAGAAGAGAGATTATGAGAATGATACACAAACAAACAAACACGTGTTCATCCATAAAGGACTGCTACCATCCATACAAAATATTTATTTGTTGAATAGAATAGAATAGAATTAGAATTAGAATTAGAGTTAGAGTTAGAGTTAGAGTTAGAGTTAGAGTTAGAGTTAGAGTTAGAGTTAGAGTTAGAGTTAGAGTTAGAGTTAGAGTTAGAGTTAGAGTTAGAGTTAGAGTTAGAGTTAGAGTTAGAGTTAGAGTTAGAGTTAGAGTTAGAGTTAGAATTAGAATTAGAATAACAGAGTTGGAAGGGACCTTGAGGATTTTGTAGTCCACCCCCCTGCCTAGGCAGGAAACCCTACACCACTTCAGACAAATGCTTATCCAACATCTTCTTAAAGACTCCCAGTGTTGGGGCATTCACAACTTCTGGAGGAAAGTTGTTCCATTGATTAACTGTTCTAACTGTCAGGAAATTTCTCCTCAGTTCTAAGTTGCTTCTCTCCTTGATTTGGGTGAAAAGTGTTTGGATGCCTATGGGATACTTAGAAACGGAGCCATCCACTCCGTTTCCAGGCATCCCATAGGCACCCAAACACTTTTTGCCCAGATGGAGAACTGACATGGACTGGAAGCTTTGTTTCCTTGCAAAAGAGGCACTTAAAAACGGAGCCATCCAAGCATTTACCCGAGGAATGATATCTCTCTGTTACTGAAAAACCCCACTCCACCCTACTCAGTCCAGCTTCTAGGCTAGGATGTTGCTGAATACAATCTTGTTCAAAAATTTGATTTAGTTTCTACTCAGAAATAAGTCCTGCTGAATTCAAAATAACTTGGATCCAAGAATATATTTATGACTTTATATTTCCCAGAAAGTAATCATGAATGTTTGGTATTTCTAAGTAGTCCCCCCAAACAACAAGCTAAGTAATCAACTTTCAGCCTGCCATTCCTCCCTTATTCTAGCCATTACATGCTTCATTTCTTAATCTTTTTAAAATTAGTTCTGTTTCTCAGCTAACTTCTTTTTAAAAAAGATCTTTCTCTATGATGGTTTGGAGCTCATAAACTTTGATTGATGTTTGGCTGCAACTTTCATTTTTCATAGAGTGCTCCTGATAATAAATCTTATTTCCAATTGCCTGGTGAGATTTTCAAATGACATTTTACTAATCACAGTTAATTTAAAAAGGTATCTTACCTTTATTATTTTGATAAATAAGTCAAAGTGATGAATACACTTAGTATTCTTTCATCCTCCTATTTTACCCCCCAAAAACCAAACCCTATAAGGAGAGTTGGGCTAATAGAAATCAACTAGCCCAACATCTTCCAACTGGATTTCATGGCTAAGGTAGGACTTAAATTCATGGTCTCCTGCTTTCCAGCCTGGTGCCTTAACCTCTACACCAAACTTGCTCTCATATTAATATCTCTTAATATTCTGAAACAACAACATCCGCCTATCTCAGGTCCTTGAGAAAGACTCAATAGGTGACAAATACCAAATCCAGTTTAAACATCTGGCTGGCTGTGGGCCCAATCTGAATAATAGTAATATAGAGCAGTAAAATTCTTATTTTACTGATATCCAGTAGAATGTAAAGCTGCTAATTTTGATCGTAAACCAAGGGCCTGCTTTAGATATATGTTCTTCCTTCACATATTAGATAATAAAATAATAACTATGGCAAACGCTACCTGAAAGGCTTTTGGGACCATAAATAACAAAAATACTCTTTTCCGAAGCATGCCAGCCAGAATGCATAACCTCAGTTTACCTAAGATTAAGTGGAATTCTAAATAAATAATGAATTGCCTTACATGCGTTAAGAGATTAAAATAGTTCTTTGACTGCATGATACTAGTATCAACTTCACCTTTGATAGGCAAAGAAAAACCTGGGATGGAGTTTCAGAATACATGTTTAAGCAAACTTTCTTATCTTTAAGAATCTATAAATGTTAGGCCTGGAGAGTTAATGTTCTATGAAAAATAAATAGTATTTTTAATGTCCTGTGAGAAAGGAAGAATACATTACATTTGAAAGCTCCTGCGCTGAACTAGACTATTCTAGTAAATCTAATTCAGCATCTCTCGATCGGGAGGCATACCAAGCAGAGAGATTCCTGCAGATACGTTAAGGCAGAGATTCGCTGGACTGGAATTAATTCTTGTTTTTATAAATTCCAAAGATAATCCTCTGCTCTTTGAGGCATGCCATGTAATTGCACCAGACTCAGAAACTGGTGAAATATCCTTATACCTGAAGGTTTTTTAAAAGATCAAAAGGGCTTTGGCTGCTGTTTCAGGGTAAGATAGAATGGGAAATGAAATTGTATATTGGACTCCCTGCTTTAAACCATTTTGCAACTTCTAATTGCAATATCTTCATACTACAGGTAATCTTTGACTTACAACAGCTGGTTCAGTGACCACTCAAAGTTACCATGGCGCTGAACAAAGTGACTTATGACCATTTTTCATACTGCTTCTGATGCTTGGCAACTGCTTCATACTTATGACAGTTGCTGTGTCCCCAAGTCATATGATCACCTTTTGCAACCTTTTGACTAGCAAAATCAATGGGGAAGCCAGATTCACTTAACACAATCATGTTACTAACTTATCAATTCACTGAACAACGGTGGCAAGAAAGGCTGTAAAATGGGACAAAACTCACTTAACAACTGTCTCACAACAATATTTTGAGCTCAATTTTGGTCGTAAGTCAAGGATTACCTGTATCACCCAAAGGTTAGTGAATCAATATAAAATCCTTCATTATTGTTATTTTGGCACAATGATGATTGATTGAATGGATGGAGAAATTGAAGACTCTTCTCCCTGAAGGTATCTGCCTGTCCAGCCAGGTCAGGTACCTGGGGGCACTCCAAGTCCCATCACTTGAATGTTGTCTTCTAGCAGGACCTCCTAAAATCCAAAGTGCCCCTGTCCTCTTGACCTTCCAGGAGGCTACAAAGACCTGGATATTCCCTGCTAGGATTGAGCTAGGATAAGAGTTGAAACCAGAAAACATGGAATTAGTGTGATCATGACAAGGTGCCTTAATAGGAAGTTTGATGAAATGTGGGATTATTGTTTGTTTACGCTGACAATGAGCCATCTGATAAGTAGCTGTATGATTATGTAATATGTAATACAAAATATGTATTACAAAAAGTATTAGACCAGGTAAAGGAGGCACAAAAGGCTTCAGTAACAACAGCTCTTTATTGCAAGTCAAGTAAACATCCGGCTGGGGAATAGTCACACAGCATCCCCTTTTAAAGGGATCTGTCAGACTTCTTAGCCAATGAGATTCAACCTCTGTTCCCGCCAGAACAGAGGACCTTGGTGGAAACCTCTTGCAGTCTGTCAGCGGGGGGGGGGGGGAGAGAATATCTAACAAAAAGTTTCGATAACTCTGTCTTAATGATGCTCTCTAACAAATTGATCTGAAGATTTGCTTTGGCAGGTTTTCAAGATCCTATTGCATTACCCTACTAGCCGTAAAGATCATTCAGTTCAAACGGTTAAGGTTTCCTGAGTTTGCCAGTTTCAAAAAGCTTGAATGTTAGAATGCAGAAGACACTTTGTGGGGAATCCTGCTTGAATCCTTCTCATCTGTCTGTCTGTCTGTCTGTGTGTCCATCCATCCACCCATCCGTCCCGTTAGGGTATTGATGAAGCAGCAGCTAAAGAATTTCAGATAAATGGGAGTGACGATGAAGTCAGGTGCCCATTGCTGCTCTTGAAATGGTGGGTTTCTTTCTTTGTATTGGTTCTAAGGAAATAGTGGCCTGCTTGGAATGCACAGGCCCTTCTTCTCTTCTCCTAATGGTCCAGGATCATCAGAAGCTGCACCTTTTCCTCTTTCTGTTGGGGTGCTTCCATTGTTGGGTGCCCCTAGAGCAGTGATGGTGAGCGTTTTTTGGCTCGCGTGCCAAAAGCAGGGGGAGCGCAGGGGAGTCATGCGCGGGCATGCCACATTCATAATGCTATGTGCGTGACCCAGCACGCATGCACTCACTTCCCCCCTGCACACATGCTCATACGACCAGCACCCCCCCCCCCCGCTTTTGATGCACTTTTTTCACCCTCCCCAGGCTCCAGAGGCTTTCTAGGAGCCTGGGGAGGGCGAAAACAGCTTCCCCCCCCCCAGAGGCCTTCCAGAGGCTTCAAGAGCTTCCCTGAAGGCTCCGGAGCGCAAAAAAACGGCCCTATAGGCAAGCCAGAAGTTCAGGAATTGACTTCCGGTTTGCTCATAGGACTGTTTTTGGCCTTCACGGAAGCCTCCAGAGGGCAAAAAAACAGCTCTATGAGCAAACCAGAAGTCTGTTCCTGGATTTCCAGTTTCCCCGTAGGACCAGTTTTCCGCACTCCCAAGGCTTCAAGGAAGGCGGAAAACGACCTCAAAAGAAGGCCAAGGTCAGCTGGCCAGCGTGCACATGGACACTGGAGCTGACAGGGCAATGCCTCGTGTGCCCTAACAAATGGCTCTGCGTGCCACCTGTGGCCCCCCTGCCATAGGTTCACCATCCCTGTTGTTTGAACCTGTTGTTCGCCATTTTGGCTTTTCTTACAGCTGACTAATGCTCATGGCTGCTCTCTTGCTGCAGAGACAGTCAAGTGGATTTAGAGGTCGGGGAGGATGTGGAATTCTCCTCTTATTAGTCGATGGAACTGTGGGAGGAGCCGTAGCTGTAGGTGCTTAAACTATCGGTATTATGGAGCTGAAATGATGCGAGTCTAGTAGAGTTGAAGAGATTCCCTAAGGACGTTGATTTTATCAGAATGGTAACAGGGCTGTTGCTTTTACTATGACAGAGTTTGCAGCCTCTTATGTGGGAGAGAAGATAAACTTTTTGTTGTGGGAAAGGAGTATCAATAGTTTAAAAGTATCTCAACTCTTCCCTTTGGGTGTATGTGATGTACAAAACCCAGTGTAACATAGCCAAGGTCGTAGGGAACGGTGAGTGAAAATTTGTGGTTTTGGTTCTCTTAATCAGCTGTTACATCGTTTGTTTATTTATTATTGAAAACATTTATATATCCACCCATCTTATAACCACCCTAGGTCAGCTCCTAATTAAAAGTAAAACAAGATAAACAATAGAACTGTGACACTAAATACATTAAAAAGATGAAAAACTACAACAAGCTGATATTAAGTCATACAATCTCTTATCCCAGTAATTGGGGGGGGGGCAGGTATTCAGAACTTTACAAACTTCAGGGAGTAGAGAGTGTAGTAAAAAATGCTACCGGCACAGCAGGCTCTGCCCACCCCACTCCCCCCCCCCCCGGACATCATCACATCTGTTTTTGATGCTCTACGCATGCGCAGAAGGTCCTGTGCATGGGCGGAGATGTCACGATCGTGCTCACATTTGCGAAATGGTAGCGAAGGTAAGTAGATTTCACCCCTGATGCCCACTCGCTCACCCACACCCATATATACACATTAGGTTGGGCTTACTGTCTGAATAAAGAAAACATTAGAACAGGGATTTTTGCAGATGCTTTGGAAGAGAGCTACACAAAGCTAGAAATAATTCTTATTTCTATATATTCAGCATGCCTTCAAATTTTAATTTAAAAACTTACATTTTAAAAAAAATTAGAAATCCCTGGTCTCAGTAGGATGGTTAGATTAGATTTTTGGGTATCCTGCAGTCTAAAAGACCACACCAAGAACAATGAATGGGGCAGCAGTAAATAAAGTGACACATAGCAATAGCACTTAGACTTATATACCGCTTCACAGTGTTTGACAGCTCTCTCTAAGGGGTTTGCAGAGTCAGCATATTGCCCAGAACAATCCTCATGTTACCAGAAAGATGGAAGGCTGTGTCAACCTTCAGCTAGTGAGGATCGAACTGCTGAACTGCTGGCAGCCAGAAGTCAACAGAAGTAGCCTGCAGTACTGCATTCTAGCCACATTTATACAGTACATTTATCTTTTTAAACTAAGACCCTGTTCTTGATTCCTGGCTGACTGACAAAGGAAGATGAAACCTTGTGATGTAATGTTGACTTAGCTGCATACAGCACTAGCAAGGATGTGCGTCTCCAACTTTCCAAGCCATAAAAGAAAACATATTCTCTATGCGTTAAAAGTCAGGGAACAGAACTTCTAGAGCTGAGCAAGAAGGCCAAACTTTTTTTTTTTTTTAAATGCTTACAGCAGATCAAAGTTATTTTGCTGGGGAACCGAAGGTGACCTTTGGGAGATTTTGACGCTACTTAACTTTTTATATCATTTCCATGCCATGAGACAAGGGAAAACTTTTCCAAATAACTCCTTTCTGTATATCTGCATTGCATCGCTGTCAGTCAAATGGACACGGATGGGAGTGTTTTTCAGAGAAAACTGTCATTGTACATATCTTGTCCCTTGCTGGTACCAATGTTGCTATATTTATAAGACTGACTCAGGCTAACATGTAGTCCTTGTAAGAAAGGAACACCAAGGACAGCAAGGACAAACGAAACAGTAGTGTAAGACAAGGAGCCCTGCAGTTTCCATTGCCATCTCCTCCTCCTCCTCCTCCTCCTCCTCCTCCTCCTCCTCCTCTTCTTAAGGGTTGTGTTTTGGAGTTGTTGTTTGCCGCTCAGAGTTTGGGAGGTTTGGGGACCATCTATGAATAATGTTAATAAACAGGCCAACAAACAGAAAACAGGCTCCAGGAGGCCATACCTGGATTGAAGCCCATCTCAACCTTGAATCGTTCTTGAATAATTCCAGGACCAGTTAAGCTTATTTTGGCTTTAGAAAATGTTCATGAGGTTCATTGCATGGATAGGCAGCCTGCAATTGGATTATATGCAGCTTCCTTGTTAAGTAAGTAAGTTACAATTAAATTAATCTAGTCCAGTGTGTGTGTGTGTGTGTGTGTGTGTGTGTTGTATATCCATGTGTTATATCTGTGTAAACCCTTTACTTAGGTTAATTTCATTGCCCCAGCTTTTAGTATTTTCAATGAATCCCTATTTTCACAAGGGTAAAAAAAAATAACATCAGGTCGCAAATTAACTAAAACATAATCAAAATTCATGAATAAATAGCTTGGTCCCAATTGGAACCGTCCCAATTTGAATGCCAAACGTCATTTTAAAATCCGCTTCTTCTTTTTTTCTTTCTTTGTTTCTCCTGACTACGGAAGGTTGGTGCCTCCTTTGCCTTTTCACTCATGCAACTACGGAGTTTCCTTTGTCTTTTCTGATTTAAATGTTTTTTTGGGGGGTTAACGAAATAATTGGCTCTTTCTTACGGAAGCAGAACCACCGCCAGTTGTTTTTATTGGTTTCCATGGCGACATTCTCCATTCAAGGCAATAAGCCACGCATGAGGTTGCCATGGCAATTTAGGAGGATGCTTCAAAAAACAGGCCTGGAGTAAATAAATTCTATATTTAGGGCCTTGGCGTTTTTACGGCCATAATGTTTCTGCTTCTGCACAAGGTATGACCTAAAGGCTTGTTCGTTTCTCTTTTGTGATCCAATTTGTCATTAGCCTTCTGGAAAATACAAGGGATGCCTTGTAAAATTATTTATTTATCTGCTGTCCTCCTGCTGCTGCCGCTGCTGCCGCTGCTCTCCATTTTTTCTCCTATCCCTCCCACAGTGCAATCCCTTGCCTCAAACTCTTCACCTTTATTTGGGGCAAAGCATGGAGGTATTGCCTCCATTAGCAACGAGAGCAATCTTTCATTCCTGAAGAACAGAGAGTTCCATTCCTTCGACTGGAATCTGATACAGAGTATTTTGATTTCAATTCATTATTATTATTATTATTATTATTATTATTATTATTATTATTATTATTTCATGGTTACATTTGTTTGCTGTCTGTCTCACCCCAAGGTAACGCTGCTTTGGTGGGGATGCAGGGTGCTATGAGCCTTATAAATAATGCGTTTGGACAAGTCATGCCCAGAGAAGGAGGAAATTATGAGGTCATTTAGAAAAGAATACAAACAATATAGAAATGCTTTGCAGGATGAGAGGAGAAGTTAACGAAATAGCTCGACAGTGCTGCAGCTATACATTTAAACCACACGAGTGTAAGTTGTGGACGTCCTCATTCATCTTTCGCGATTGAGAGGATTGTTTTGCTTGTCCCTTATTGAAACAGATCAGAGGTGGGTTGCCAATTCTTTTACTACCAGTTCGGGCGCACTCCTGCACGTGCTCCCCCATGACCCAGAAGTGTCCAGGCAGGTGGACAGAGCCTCCCACCGCTCCTACTATCGGTTTGGCCAGTCCAGCAACCCACCTCTGAAAACAGATAGTGCATTTATATTTTTGCCTACGAATGGATAGCAAGGGGCTTAAGTGAGCCTTATTACTGGGAAAACGTGCTAACAAATGATAATAGACTGATGAAATCTAATAGTTTAATTCTTGAAAACTGGCAATGAATAGGAAGGCTTGTGAATGCCACAATCAACAGCACCACCATTTGCTTATCAACAGTATTGCCTGTGATGAACAACAGAACAAGCCAGCAGCTTTGTGATCCACGGAGATCCTTGACTGGGTGCCAAAAGTAGAACTTGGTGCTTTTCCCTAGCCTCTCTGCCCATGTTTCTCCCCTGGTTTATTTTAATTCATTGCCTCCTGTTCTGTATGATTCAAGTATCCCATTTCTCTTTCTTTTCATATTGCCTATGACCGAGAAAAAGCATTCCATGTCTCTTAGGCTCTTCATAAAGTTATATGCTTATGTTCTTATTCTTTTTGGCATTCCCTTAAGAGTCATTACGCAGCATTAGAAAACTCAGGATAGCATACGTGGTCTTCTGGGTCTGATTTGCCAGGGAGTTCTTAGTAGTAGAAGGAAGCCTTCTTCACTATCTGTCACAACCCATTGCAAACGAATTGAGACTTGCCTAGGTATACCATAGCAACGAATCCCTTAAAGCCATGCTGAATACCTTCGGCAATAAATATATGTCCAATAAAATATGTTATTTCAATTCCTATTTAGGATTTGAAGATATTTCATTGGTACCATGAATTGAGCATGGTTAGGCATAATCTCATTGGCAGGTTGGATTGCTTTGAACAACCACTTGAGTACTAAAAAATTTTTTGTACAATTCACAAAAGAAAGAAAAACTTAGCTGATACATAGAAATTAGCTCTAATTGTGGCTCAGTTTAATTTTAGGGAATCTTTCAAATTGTTTTTTATTATTATTTACTGAATGTGTGTCTTATTAAATAGTTATTGAGTCCTCAAATAATGGAGATGGTAAAAAGAGGTCAGCTAATAGGTTAAAGAGATAAGATATACAAGGAACGGAGAGAAAGGAAGAAGGGGCACTTTCAAGAAGGCGAGTCTAAGATGCCATTTATATCAAATTGAAATGCTGGATCTTCTCTTACTGCTTATTATCTTCTCAGTCAAAAGTCAGTAAATGAGGGTCCCATCTGGCAAGGAGGAAGAAAGTGAGTGTGCTGCAACTACCGATTCATTGCCTACAGAAAGGGACACATTCATGGCTGTGATGTTTTTAGCCAGTTTCAAAGCATGGCTCTGAATGCTGCTTGCTGCACAAACCACTCTAGCCTACCATCGTACAGGACATTTCTCATTACTCTCAACCCCCACCCCCCAAAAAGCAGATCCTTAGCCAAATAAAGACTAAGTAGTAGCCACCTGTTCTGACCCCCCCCTCCTTCACTCGTTCAAAGACGACAGGCAGACAGACTTAAAAGGAAATAACTTTATCAGTCCTCGGCTCAGACTGGCTGCGAGCCCAAAATAAACATAAATAAAGTCTCTGGCAAGAAGATAACAGAATGCAAAAACAAAGATCTCTTACGGCCAAACCAGGTGTACAGAAAGAAAGCAAATCACTTCTCCAAGTGCCTCTCACAAACAAACCACGAACGATGAACCATGAACGAACGATGAACGTTGACTTCTGCAACCAGGATGTGGCACTATCCGTCCTTTTATCTCCAGAAGACGACACTAACGAGCCCCAGCTGCATTGTTAGTCCTGCATCCCGACTCAACTCACAGCAAACTTCTGCTGAGTCACAACACTACCCATCATTTTTATTTTCTAAAAGAGGGCACGGATTATGGAAACCATTTGAGGCTCAGGGCCACCCTTGAACAGAAACATTGTACCGGAAGCTGAAAATCCTTGTTTTGCAGCATTGCAGCTTAACAGCTCTCAAATTAAATTGGTTTTTAATGTAGAAAAAAATCACACATATCTGAGGTCCTGGAAGTGACAAAGGAGGTGTCCATGACTCCATTGGGACTCTCAGGTGCCACATTGAGAATTCTTGCACTATGGCAGCCTGATATACAGTGCTGGTCATCGACAGTCCAGAAGGCCCCCGAGTTCTTCTGTATTGTTCTTCACTGGCCTTCACTGTAAGGATCTTTGTGGAAACACGATGTGCACGAAGGAAATGGCAACTATTACTGTATTCTGGAGTGCCACTCTCAAGACGTGTGGGTCTAGGAGCTAAAGTGAAAGTGGAAGGCTGACATTGCATACAAACCTAAATTCAATAAATGTAAATACTAATATAATTTTAGAATTGGGGGGGGGGAGTAGAAACACTTTAATTTCTTTTCATATGTAAAATCCCTTAACATTTTATGTCTCTCTCTTTCCCTAATATCTAAACTATGATATTCTCTTCCCAACAATACACATTTTTGGCATAACATGATGGATTCTTTTTGGTCTATCACAACATTTCCCTCGAAAAGAATCCATTATAGATCATTCTGATATTTAAAAATACCCCTCTCCATGGAGGGATACCTCTATGTGGGCCTAAATTCTCCCATAGCGTTGTGGCCCTTTGGCTGCCATCAGAGCCAGCAGCAGAGGCAGAGGAGGAGGAAGTTGAGGGAGAGCTTGGGGCATCTTCAGAGCCTTTGGAAACAGCTTCGGAGGCACAGGGCCTTCTGTCCTCCCCCAAGTGGAGGGGCAGCTGCCTTTGGGGCCTGAGCCGAGTGAGGTAGAGGAACAGATGGGGCCCATCCCACATGTGCATCTGCGCAGAGAGGAGAGGAGAGCAAAGGAAAACAGTAAGCCGTCTCTCAAGGAAAAGAAGACGGGGACACTAGCCAGCCCCTCCCTGGTTGGGGAATAAGTAGTAGGAGTTGGGGAATGGCCTGTTATGGCAGCCGCTCACTTTTAGGATACAGCAAGCAATTCGGGTTTCTTGGCCAGATCTTTTGGGACTCGTTACGTTTGATGTTTGCTTATCCGTGTGAATGAAAGACTGTTCCTAGCCTGTTTGAAAAGGGGTTTGTTTTTACTCACGAGTAAGTGGCTTATCATTGCTTGCTAAGGCTGAGTCAGAACAAATAGCTAGGAAGAGGCAGCGGCTGGTGCATTCTGCCAAAGGGAGAGGCTATTCGGTGGTCTAGGAAAGCGGAGCATAAAACAGCACCCCACCCCAGGCTGTATTAGAATTCCTTCTATTGCCCCGTGAGTTCATAGAGTGAGATTTCAGAAATTCAGAATACAAGAAGAAGATTAAGACTTACAGAGATCTAAAGCATTCATTTCATATTTAAAAGGAAAAAAGACCACACTAACTACCTCAAATCCTATTCTGAATACCCTGAATTTACTTAAGGACGCAGACCTCAATATTAGTCCAGTGCAGCCTTCAGCCAACGAAGCACATTCTTGATCTAGAAAAAAATTACCAAAACTTTAAAGTGAACTAGAAATAGATTTCATTTTTTTATTTATTCAATTTGTATACCGCCCATCTCACATTTCTTACTGTAGGTGACTCATATTATTAAGATAAGCAAACAATATAAGAAGTATTAAAAAATATACCGAAATCAATAAATAATGCAGTATCTTCTCTTGAAAACCAAAAGGTAAAACCAAAAAAAATGTAAAAGACAGGGAAGTGAAAGTGGCGGATCACTCAGTGCAGCCATCAGGCAGGTCCTGAACTGCCACTGGATACTGAGGCCCATTGGCACAACTATTGTAGAGCCTTTCAAAAGGCAAGTAGGATTGGGGCCAATCTAACCTCCAGGGGGATGGTCTTCCAAGGGGCAGAAGAAGCTCTCTGCTGGGGTCCCATCAGATGACATTCCTCATTAGATAGGGCCTGCAGCTTTTCTGCTAGACCTGATGGGACAGGTACATGGAAGTAGGAAGAGAGGGTTTCATGGGAGTAATCACGCAGCCCTTCCTTCCTTCCTTCCTTCCTTCCTTCCTTCCTTCCTTCCTTCCATCCACCCACCCACCCACCCACCCACCCATCTTTCCTGTCTCCCACTGGGTCACCCATTGCCAGAGTGAGTCTACTGACTTTTCTGCTGGTTGTCCACTTCTGTTTCCTTCCATCTTTTGCCAATATTATAGACTTCTTGAGGTATGTTTTTTCGGCCAAGTGCTGCCTTTTGTGTTGAAATGGTGTGCATTGATCACATTCCCAAATAGAGACATGAAAAAAATGAATTTTGTTTAATTAAAACTATTATCTTAATTGATTTCAGTGTATGCGATTACCTCCCATGTATTTAATAATTTCCTCCCTTCAATCATATTAACAGTTTAGCATCAACTGTAGACACTTTCCCAGGACTCAGAAGGAAAGTCACTTTTCCATAGTATCCGGCTTCCTGGTTTATACTATAGTTGTGTTATAATATCAGATGTCAATCTTTCTGTGGGATTTCTTGTTTTAAATAATTTCTGCTCTATCTTGATTAATGCTAATACCAGCCAGTAGATGGCAATCTTTAATGTGAACAAAATCTTCCTGGGAAAACTCATTACTTCAGCTGTAATATATTCCACTTTCTAAGCGGGAAAATCCTCTTGCCAAGCTTCTCAGTTACATCAAAAGGTTTTAACGATGGGGTAAAATGTTTGGCACTAATTATTTGAGTAATTAGGTTAGCGCCATAATGTCTTTTAAATACACTCCGAGCAATACTCCGTGTATCAGTCAGTCTAAATTTAGAATGATCAGCAGTTTATTTCAATATTTTTAGATGTTAAATTTTTCTAAAAATTTTTGTCAGAGCAGGTCAGTCCTGTGTGATCTTAATTGGTGGCGAAGAGAGGAGAATTTGTGTGGTTCTAATAATTCTATATCCAAAGCTGCTAAGACCCAGCGCCCGTCATCACTCTGGGCTTTAACCTTCAGCCCATCCTTCCTCTCACACTCGCTTTACTCCCTCCTGACGGTGTTAATTGGGACAATATTCTTCTTTCAAGAACAGATGTTTGCAGCTCAAGCATGAGGAAGCACGTGTGCCTGCACACAGCATGCTTTCACCCCCCAGCAAGGGTTACGCACAGAACGGGTCAGGCCGTACAGGAAAGGTGGTTCCCGTGGAATCAGAGACTCGCCTTCCTGTGTGAAAAGGCCAAACACCAGGAAGTTATCTGTGTCCCCTTTTCAGGGAGAGACATCTGCCAACTGGGCCCTGGGAAGAAGGAAATTACCTCTACTTACCAAAGAACTTCTCGCATCCTCTAAATATCCAGACTTTTAATGGATGCTCATATATTTTGGACCAGGTCACACGAGCCTCTTCAGTACATTTTTAAAAACAAGAGAGCTGACAGGGTGTAAATGTGAGCACAGTTTATGTTCTGAGGCTTATGAGATTTAATACCATACTAAGGTCCATGCAATATGTAAGGGGCCAACTGAGTGAAGGTGGATTTTTCTTTATTGGGTCAGGAATTGATGTGGTTTGAATTGTGGGTTTTCCCCCCCAAATCTTGTGCTCAAAAACTCTGAAGTATGAGAAAGGCTAAAAACAACCTGGGGACAAATGTTCACTTTTATCATCTATAAAACAGTGATGGGGAACCTTTCAGACGCCCAGGGCACAAGCTGCACGTACCCAAACTGAAAGGCGCACTTGCAAGTGTGGATGTGTACGTGCACAGACTGGTGTGCATGCGCTGCAGGGACCCAAAGACCACCCGGCCGGCGGGAGGCAGGGCATGTGAACACCGGCAGCGGGGCAGGAGGTAAAATCTTTTTCTTTCGGAAGCTCCTGTTTTGTCGTTTGCAGGGAAACAGAAGCTCACGGAAGAAACGCCACGGAGATCTCACCTGGGGTGGTAACGCACCTGCCAGCAGAGAGGGCTCTGCACGCCACCTCTGGCACGCACGCCTGGCATGGGTTTGCCATCACGGCCCTAAAACCTCCCCCCAGCATTTCCCCCTGTATTTTTAATCTCATAATTTACTGTTGCTGTGTAAGAAGCACTGCAGTGAAGACATAATCTCCTCTTTAGGCTTTATTCTTCTTTGAGATGTAATGCTTGCAACTTTCATTTCATGCAACTAATCATTTGGATAGCTGGTACATAAAATATTTCTCTAGGTAAGGATTAGGAAAAAAGATTTTGGCACAGAGAGAGAGAGAGAGAGAGAGAGAGAGAGAGAGGGAGGGAGGGAGGGAGGCTCAATTTTGCAGCTGTATAAAACTAGAAAAAATTACTTCTTGCTTTGTGATAGTTCTTCAAGCATGATCTATCTAGATCCCTCCACAACACTCTGTATTTATATTTTAAATGACTGATACTATAGGGTTTTTTAAAACAAAAAACACACACAGACATTCTCATATATTATGTGTTATTTTATTTGTGTCTAAAGTCACCTGAAGTGACTTAAAGTTTGTCTGGTACTTCCTACCATCCAACAAATTATAGTAGGTGCATGAAATATTATTTTTATGTTTAAATGGATCAAGCATAATGCAGAACAGGCCCATGGTCTTCCTCTACTGTCTTGCAATCCAGATTGAATACAGACTGAATATCTTACCAAGGAAAGGGAATTGTGTGTGGGGGGGGGGGGAGGAAAATGGGAGTGAATCAAAATGAATCCTGGTGCCAACTATAAAAGTTTAGCTCGTTGTTTGTTGGGGTTTTTTTTTGAGTGCCTTTGGAGGTTTGTGAATTATCCCTATAATAGTAGAAGTGGGAATGAGAGTTCCCTACTCATTTGGAAGAAAAACAGCTTACACCAGAATAAGGATGGCAAAATAAGTAATTGTAAAATAATTACGTATATAGAACTGTAAGATACGTTTGTCCCAATATTGGCGTGTAAATCCTTTGAGGACTTCCTGATTATGAGATATGCGCTTTTAAGCCCTGAACAAGGGAGCCTTTTCTATTAAACTAGGAAAAGGCATAGCTCTTGTGCTGAAAGTTGTCTTATTAATTTTTCTTTTGTGTTTCTATTATTTTTAGACTCACTTTGCATGAATGATGGCCCCAAGTGCCTGTCCAATTCCTGCCAAAAGGACTCCGAGGGCCATGCGGCTGCCACAGCCACTGGTTGCCACTGCCTGGACTCATCGGCGGACAGTTCTGCAGAAGACTGTATTGAGGAAACCGATGATCCTTGCTCTTCTGCCCCTTGCCTTCACAATGCTACTTGTGCAAACGCTCCTGGAAACCTCAACTTTACTTGTGATTGTCCCACGGGCTACACTGGCACTGTCTGTGAAACTGCCACTAGTTTGTGTGACTCATATTTCTGTAGGCATGGAGGCACCTGCCAGGATGAACCTGGTGGCTTCACTTGCCTCTGTGCTGAAGGATTCACGGGTAGACGCTGTGAAACGGACCTTGACGGATGCCTTTCCAGCCCTTGCCTCCACGGAGCTTTGTGCCGAGGGAGGATCGGGGGCTACTCCTGCTACTGTGTCCCAGGATACCAAGGGAAATATTGTGAACGGGAGGTGGACGAATGCGCTTCTGAACCTTGCCTGAATGGAGCCTCTTGTTTGAACCTGATAGGGAAGTACGAGTGCATTTGTCCTCTTGAGTACACAGGTAAGAACTCAAAAAAATAATATACACGCAACCTATATTCTGCAGCCCCCCCCCCCTCCACAAGGCACATTCCAGACGGTTATTCAAGTTCTCTTGTCTTGGCAAACCCATGCAAATGGTATGAACAGGCACTGTAATTTGGAAGTGGGTATGTCAGCATGCTGTGGAATACATAGCAATAGCACTTGGATTTATATACCGCTTCATAGTGCTTTTACAGCTCTCTCTAAGCAGTTTTCAGAGTCAGCCCCCAACAGTCTGGGTCCTCATTTTACCCACCTCAGAAGGATGGAAGGCCGAGTCAACCTTGAACTGCCGAACTGCAGCTAGCAGTCAGCTGAAGTAGCCTGCAGTGCTGCACTCTAACCACTGAATCACCTCCGCTACGTAGAGAAAAGATTCTCCTGTTCGATGTTAAATTGCATCAGTGGTGATGTCACCTAAGTGGGTAATGAAATGTTTGCAAGCAAACAATAAAAGAACACCGAAGTTCCCACAAAAACATGTTTTAATATTTAATGTTTGCTGTATGTGTCTGATCAGTTGAATCAGTGGTGGGTTTCAAAAATGGTTCGAACCTACTCTGTGGGTGTGGCCTCCTTTGTGGGAGTGGCTTGCCACCCATGTGACCGGATGGGAGTGGCTTGCCGCCCATGTGACCGGATATGAAGATACCGACGACACTTGTCAGAACCACCTTAAATTACCTCTCACACACAGCACTGGGATGCATAAGAATAGGATGTAAACTTGTTTTTTAAAAGGCATCTTTGGTTTGGGTTAAAACAACTTCAACACACGCAATGTTCTGATTGCACCACAAACGCAGGAGTCATCCTTACCTTTCACAGAGGCACTTATGAGTTTTATAAATAGGAGCATGATAGTGTAGAATAATCATCTCCAAGGACCAGTGGTGGGTTTCAAAAAAATTTTGGAACCTCTTCTGTAGGTGTGGCCTGCTTTCCGGGTCCACTGGTGGAACCTCTTCTAACCGGTTCGGTAGATTTGACGAACCGGTTCTACCGAATAGGTGCGAACTGGTAGGAACCCACCTCTGAGCTGAATGTACCTCACTCTCCAGGGCAAGTATTAGGATATAATGTGGAAAATACATTCTTAGGTCTCCATGTCCTCCTTGAGTTTCTTTTCCTTTCCATCCATTTCCTTTTTGCGAAAGTTTGTTGATCAAGATATAACTCTCTGAAACTCCGTTGCCTTCTCTTTTGAAGCTGACCTTCCATAATTTCCACTTCTACCAGTCTTTACCTTCCTGGTCCTCCGTGCCTCCTCGGTTTTCCTATCGATCTGCCTGGCCTACCACACTGCACACCACCTTCTCTCTCTCTCATGCTAGGAACTGTCAGCTTCATGCTGCTTCCTCCACTCAGCAGTGCTACACACTGTTTTCACATAACATATGCTGTGGTTTCACTTTCCCTTCATTTCACTTTACCAGCTGTAGACTGCAGTCTCGTTATGGACCTAATATTCCCTTCCCGTTTCGCCGTGGGATTGCAGCTGCAGGGATTCGATAAGAATCACTCTAAATTATGCATCAGACTTTCAGATCAGTTTCATCAAAGGCCACCTCCTTCTCCACCTCTTAGAAAGAGACATTTTCGTATGTCCTGACAAGGTGGTTATGCATTCTGAAGCTTTGCCTTCTCTCTCACAAAGCTGCATATTTTTCAGCACATAAGAATATTTCTGTGAATCTTAAATCCACTTTTGATTTTTATCCATCTATTAGATTATTGTCTTGCCTGTCAAAGGAACTGTAGGATTATCTAACCACTGTTCAGTATGAATCATTGATAGGGTAAGTTCACAAATTCCAAGGAAAAAAGCACAGTTGGAGATCAATGCAATATGTTCTTGTTTAACCTCACTTCACACAAAATCACGTGAAATCTCACCATGAAATTTCCAATAATATTTCTTAATATTGCACATTGTTTCAATATCGCATTCCTGCATTTCAGCAACTGTACATGAAAAGGCAGAAGAGATTTACTCGCAACTCAAATTTCCTGGCAAGTAGGTTCCATTAAAATTGTTGGAACTGATGTATATAAGGGGCTCTATCCACCATTACTGAAATCAATAGCATTAACTAAGGGTGTTATGATGATGTTGAGCCTCTTTTCAACAAAAATGCCAGCTTTTTTTATTAAATAGTCTAGAAGGTTATATTTCACAGGCTGATACATTTAAAATGGTATTATATAAGGATGACAAAGCAGTTAAATTGAAACTGCTCAGTGTTTTTATGAACTTGGTTCAATTTCATTCCTTGTGCTTATTTCATTAAATTTGTCCTCCAGAACCTCACTGGTTCCACCATCTAATTGTATTACATTATCTCATTCACCCCATAGTCCCTGAAGGGTTGAACATCTATTTACTTTGGAAAAGAATCAGTACTGAAAGAAAGGGGTGAAAGCAAAACAGGATGTGTGCTAAGTAGGTTTTGAAAGTAGGGCCTTCCACATTATTACTGTTTTCATTCCTGAAATTCTGAGAAGCGGTTCGCTTCTGCTGACTTGGAATGCTAAAAAACAAAGGAGGCAAATCCCGAATTGCCGTTGAAACAAAAATACTCTCCTCTCGCCCAAATGGGAAACGAAGGGGGGAACCCTTGAAGTCCATTTGACTCAGGGCTTCAGGATCTCTCTAAACTCTTAAAGGGGAACTGTGGGACCTCACAGGACCTGAACGCTGGAGCCAGGAAGAGGAGGAAAGCAGACGTTCTCATCGGTGGGGAATCAGTTTGCAGCCATTTCAGCTGCAAGGCAGCTGAGCGGGAAATAAATCGGCTCTCCAGCGCCACTCGTGTCCCGGGGACATAAATGGTTTCGACCTGCTTTCACACTGGCACGATCCTCGTGCTGAAGTGCCCTGCGTGCATTCCTGAATGCATGTTGTTGTCAGGGAGAATTGTGGGGTTTCATCCTGAAAATTTTAATCAGGAACATAGCTGACATGTAAAAAATATCAAAACGAATAACCCTCCAACAAACTAAGTTTAGCAAGCAGTTTCTGGAAAGAGAAGGAGCTTGGTAGCAGATAACGCATCGTGTACAAAAACATGATGGTGTTTACAGGAGTGTAAACTTTGCATCCCTTCCCTTCTCCTCCCCTGGGAAATAAATTGTCAAGGAGTGGAGGAGTTATGTCAAAAAGTAAAAGGAGAACTTTTCTGTTGAGTGGCATAGACTTTATTTTGACGTCTGCCTTCAGTTAAGATCCATCACATGGGCACCAAATAACATTTCAAATAAAAAATGTGTTGCTTTCCTGCCACCCTGCTGCTACCAGTAGGTGTCTCGGTCCAGGGCAAGTGATGAGAAGAACTGCAGAGCCCCAGGAAAGACAGAAAGGAGAGAGACGGAAAAGCCCATTAACTGCTGGCACGGCTGCTCTGAAACGATCCTATTCAACCTGGACCTCCTGTTGTACGTAGGAAGCGGCATGGCATGGACTGTGTTAGCCAAACCGAAGGCAAGAGCTGCAGCCCAGGAATAAACTCCTTGATGGAGGGGAAGACAGACTCACCATTCAACAGCAAGAAGAAAACTAGTATTAAAAAGGGGAAAGAGAAAATTAAATCATCCAGACAGGATTCGGGATTGCTCAGCAGGGCTGGTGGCCTCTATCAGGAAGAGAAAGTTGAACATCAGATGGAAGAAAGAGTAGTTTTGTCCTACTTCCAAACTCTCCCCCAGTTTTCCTTTTAAAATTTGGCTGGTCAGTTACCATGAAACGTATGGATGGAGACAGGGGTTTTCTTGTGCATTTGTTGCTTCAGTCACCTTCCTTAGAAAAATGTCTTCCTCCAATTGCAAAATGCAGAAAGCTTTCTGCAGTAGCATTCATACTGTTCTCACCCCTACAGAGCAATGATCTGAATATTGTTCGTCTAAAACTTAAAAGAATGTTTAGTAAGTTTATTGTTATTGTGAATCTGATTGTCATTCATTCAGCATCTGGATAGTTGGTTATGTAGGGATTGAGGAAAGAAGGAAAGGAAATTTTCTCTTCCAATCTCATGTATTTACAAGCACTGGAATCAAGCAAATTGCCCTTTGTTTATATGACAATTAACATCTTTGGAAAAAAAGAAAACCCCACTGTTCTCATTTAAGCTTACTGACTAACCTTTCCTGCCAGAACAGTAGAACTGAAAGTTTAAAAGATTTAATTTCTGGAAACCTAAGGGGAGGTCAATGCCCTGAAATAAATAGGTAAGATCAGGACAGGATTTTAAGCATTCCTAAAATGTGGTCGAGCTCTGTAGCGCCAAGAAGTTCAAATTACTAGTCATCTTGTAATAATACATAATATCTTTCTAGGATGGATTCATTATATTTATGATCCTAACCGGGTGACTGCTTCTGTGGAGACACACTTTTAATCCAGCTATAGTTGAAATCAAATTAAGCCATTCGAAAGAACAATACCAACCACGCAAATCATTGAAAAAAGAAATGCCCCCTATTTCTTCTACTTCTCCCATGGTTTGCAGGTTTCCATCCAAAACTCAGCCAATCCTGGGTCGTAAGGAAAATCCCTTTCTGGCAATTCTGCCTTTATACTCTTTCCCGTTTAAGCACAATTTCAAGTTGAGAAAAAACCTGTAGGGGGAAAAGAAAAAAGGAGCTTTCTCCCCAGTCACTATTCCTCCTGCCCATTCCGGGAATGCCGTCTGCATTGACGTTTATTTCGTTTGGCTTCTTCAGTAGTTTTGTTTAGGGAAGTGTAGCATGAGAATCCGTAGGAGCACAGAATTGTCAGAAGGGTTAAAAACAGCAAAGAAAGAGCGCCATAAAATATAAACCCAAGGAGATGTGCCGAGATCCCCGCTGGAGAATAGTTTCCTAGCATCCATAAAGCCTAAAATAATAAGAGTAATCATTCCATAAAGGGCAGCTTTCTGTTTCTCCAATAGCAAAAGGGTTGGTTCCAAAGCCCACTTAAGAGAGTGATTTATCAGCGGCTCCTGCTGTTGTTCGGATGGCTGTTTAGTTTTCTGCAGATCGCTGTGAGTGGGATGTGTTAAATGCAGGAGCCAGAGGGAAGCTTGCATGAAACTCCCAAGGTGTCTCTGCTGGTAATAAAAACCCTCATTTACTCAGTCAGAGGGAGCTTGCCTATTGCTATTAGCCCAGCCTGACACCATGAATCACAGTGGGAAATCATCCACCCTCATCTCATTTCCCTGGGATGTTAGAAAAGCTTATAACTTTTGATATGTATGCTGAGAGCTCGCAATAAATCAACCACGGTAATGCTCACCAAATGCTCTCGTTACCGGCTCTGGGTTGCAAGTTGCTCTGTGAGATCTCCAGACAGTTTTCTGCAACTGATCTGCTGGATGAATTTATTTTTTTTTTGGTCCCCCTTCATCAAAGAGCTAAGAAATGTCTCATACAATTTTCACTAGAAGAAAGGAGCTTAGTTTGCCTGAATCACAGGCAAGGCTGAACATTTAGGCAGCCAGGAGAGCAGAGGGAGGAGAATCTGCATTTTTATTGAGCTCATTCCATATCTCTCTATATATCCAAATAGGGACATACCTTGTACATAGTGCTTCTGTTGGCCAGCTGGGGGAGTTCAACTGGTGCTGGACATACAGGAAATAGAAAACAGTTGTGTTTCATTACGGAAATATTTGTTAATATGAAGAAATATATAGAATTCTCCAGAGAATTCTAGTTTCCTGTGTTCCTGATGGGGCACTACAAAGCCTAGTTAAGATCTATCTTAAAGAAAAGTGTTGACTTTCAAAGCTAGCATTATACAGAAGGACACTGTGGATTTTCTTAGTGTAAACGTCTAAACTAAGAGATTAAATGTGGCTTGTTAAAAGATTGAAAATCAGAGACTATTATTTTTAAAATGGTTAATGATGTTTCTTTGCTCAGTGTCACTCCAATTTTGTTGAATTACACTTAATATTTCTCTTTGAATAACTGGAGACAAAGGCTATTTTATCTGCAGGAGGTCATTAGCTGACAATTTTCTTCATCTTATTCTATTCTTAACAGGGAGTAGGTGGCAGATTATTGTTCAGTTTATAGATGGAATTTGAGGCCACCACATAATTATTTGCTCAAGTTCCCATGCTGCTACTTCGTTTATTATCAAAATGCAATTTCTGACTTAAAATAAACCAAGCCGCATACAAGTACATGTACGTCGAGTGTCGTGGCCGGCCAGTGGAGCTGGCAGCAGAGTCGGACAGTGAGGAGATCGGGGAGGGGTAAGGGCCAGTCCTGGAGGCTGGGGAAAGCTTGGACGAGGGCTCTGGGTCGCAGGCAGAGATGGCGCCGAGGCCGCCTGGCAGTGATCAGGTGCCGACGGAGATAGATAGGGGTGAGGCAGAGGAACATCTGGAGCCTGTTCCGAGTGTGCGCGTGCCCAGAGCTTCCAAAAGAAAAGAACAAGTCAGAAAACAAGGACGACTTGGGAGTAAAGTCACAGGTGGAAGGTGAATGGCCCCCCCCATAGGAAATAAAAGAGGAGCAAAAGGGGAGGGGGAAACAATTTGTTTGTTCGGTTGTTAGATTCGTTTTCAGGAGTGTGAAAACCTGTCTGTGAATCTCAGGGACTCTGTGCCCAGAGTCTTTTCTTGCACAGCACCTCATTTGGCAAATACTTACACCGCAGTTTTCCAAGACAGATAAGGTCTGTCGTAATTACTCTTTTGAAAGACGGTTTGCCAGGCCTTGGCTGAGTGTGAACGAGAGGCATTCACCTTCGTTTAATAAAAGGGGTTTTGTCGGCACCAGGACTCTGCTTCCTGCCTTTTGGGGGAAGCCTCGGTCAGAACACATTTGCGTGCAATATACATACACATAGTGGTGTGTGTATTTTATAGGTGTATGTCTGTAGCTGTACATATTTCCCATTGCAGTGCATTGCAGTGGCTACATTTTTACAGATGGAAAGAGCCTTTTGCTCAGTAGCCCAAGGCAAGTTATTGGTTTGACAGACCAATGGTCGGATCCAACACAGCGAAACCAAGCTGTAGTTTCATGTTAATGATAAAATGGGAGTGGGGAGCGAGGAGGGTATATTTGTTTTTAATACAATTGTCCTGAGATTTATATACACAGTTTATTTATTATTGTCACTGTGTTGTCAAATGTTCACAGGGAACCGCTGTTAACAAGTCCCGACAGTTTATGCTCACTAGAGAGTGTTTGGTGTATGTGGGTGTATTTGTGTGTGTATATATATTGTGTATATATATATAAAAACCTGTTACATATGACAATTTTATTGAGGAACATATCCCTCCCATCCTCAAGATTTGCCTATTGTTCCCTGGTATAATATTTTTGTTATCCTTTTCTTAAACTTCAAATTGTTTCAGCAATTGCAAAATATGGGGATCTGTACACTTGTGACATGAAAACAATTCTCAGAGTTAAATACGTTGCCCATTGTCTCGGGGCAAATAATACGATGTGCCCTTTCTAGAGATCTTTTTCATTAACAACATGGTGGTCTGATTATTTAGTTGTTTGCACACATGTTTTGAGAATAAAGTGTGTTCTTTGGGAGGAACAAGAGAACATGCATCCCTCAAAATATTCATGCAAAACCTGTATGAAGCAGTTTTTATGGTATTTCATGCACACCATTCATGTTTCACAATATGCCGGGCAAATATCACACTCATCAGTGCACTACCTCCATTTGAAGGAAATGAATCCAACCTTCAACCTGAATCTTTGAATGGAATTTGTTGGAAAGCTTTGAATTACTCTGGAGGGTTAAAAGTGATTTGGAATTTCATAGAATCAGGAAGTTGGAAAGGACATTGTGGGAAACTGAATTCATCCCTCAATGCAAAGAATAAATCGTAATTAATGTTTCCATAACATCTGACTGTCCAGCCCTTATTGAATTCTTCCATGGAACAGAAACCCGCCCCTTTCCTTGGTAATCAGCTCTACTGTCAAACTGCTCTTCCTCTTAGATAATAATATACCGGTGATGCTCTTTCTTGGTTTTCATCAATTCAAAGATGATAATATTTGTCTATTCATAGACCGGACAGGGCATTGAACAGTAAAATGTGTTTGCTGATGTGAGCCTCTGCAGCTGCCAATGAATTTCATCATCATCTCTACAAACTCTCCTTGTGAAAGTGCCTGGAGAAATTCTGCTCTTCTATTTATTCCTCAGTCTCCTGTTAGAATCGCTTAGGCAGGTTCACCTGCAGAGATAGCAAGAGGTTTAGAATAATTTCTACTGCTTTTTTTTAAAAAAAAGTTTGGTTTCCGCTTTTTTGTATAATCCTTGGAATTTCCACAAATTCATGTATTTCATTGTTGTCCCTTAACTCAGTCCTGCAAATGATCTGCAGTATAATTCCTGTTAATCTCTGTAGTAAATTAATCATGTTTGTAGTGGAGGCAAACTCTTTTGTAGGAGTTAGTTCAACTTTAAACAGTGAAACATTTTTATTTAAAAGTTGGGCTAGGACATTTTCTGCATTTTTATAAGCTCTTTGTTGGACACTTTGGAGATAGCAGTACTGTCCTTTCATTATTTTTATTTTATCTTTCCCAAAAGACGTAATTGAAGTGGTGGTGGGACATATTTCAGAAGCTTTTTATTATAAAACTGTTTCATCTATCCAGATGACACTTTGTTCACTAAAGGATCCACCTGCTATTTTCATCCCATTCTGCTCAAAGTTGAAATAGTTGCAGTTATTTTGACATTTTATAGGCTATGGTTGAATATTTTGTTGAATCAAATCTTCAATTGGATTATATCAAATCTTTATGCCTTCAAATCTCAATTATGAATCAAATTTCAGCCGAATCACAAACCTCTGATGTTTATGCCATTATCCAACTACCTTTTGCCCATGGTTTGATCCAAAGCATGTAACAGTATGATATATTGTGCTTGTGGTGTAGAAATATCAAAAGTCAGTTTATCTCAGGAAAATAGGTTATATTTAATCGAATAAGAAAAAAAAATTACTGTCAGCTCCTGTTCTTTCAGGAGCTCAGGGCTGCCATTCCGTTGGTGGGGAGAGTCATGACCAGGGCGTTTCGGGACTTGGATTGTTGCTGTCCATTAGGGCTCTTTCCGAAACCTGACACCACCCTTGTTTCCCTGCCATGCCAAGAGCTTGAAGGACCTTTGCATCCTGCAATGACTTTCATGCGGACTGGCACCAGTGCAGGTGTGGGAATGTAAACCAGCATGGTCCGTCACGTCATCAGAGTATCTTAGGTGTATTGCGTGCATATATAGGAGAGGGCAGGCGAATGGAGGGCGGAACGGAGGAGGGTTTAAATGGTGGAGGGAAGTACGGAATTACAGGCTTGACTTTAATTCACTCGTGTTTTGCACTGTGTGTTTGTTGGAAGTACCAGAAGAGGCTCATAAAGATTACATTTACTACGAACTACCTGCTTAGTCTTCTTGCTTGTTTTCTTTGCCTGAACGCAAACTGACAATTATGACATTAGATAAGAAAAGGAAACATTGCTAAAAGTTCTAGTATTTTCACAATGCTTCTTCATTATTTTCTTTGCAACAAAATTCCTTCTTTCCACTCCATTCATATCACCTCCTGCGTCACCTCTGCTATTTCTTAAACTTCTTCACCTCTGTTTTCCGGGATTTCACTAACTTTGCTTTTCCATCTCAATAAGTTCACTCTTCCTACCTGTGTCTGTTTTGAAGTCAATATTCTCTCTCTCTCTCACCAAACCATCTCAGTGCATCTCTTTCTCCACTCACTTCTGTTCCTAGTCCACATTAATTCAGCATTTACTCAGTCCTAACCTTATCACATCTAGTTTCATCACATACGCCTGTTAAGTATCCCACTCCCACCTTATTCAGCTTCTCCTGGCAAACTCAATTCTCACTTGCACATAACAAAATGAGCTGAAGAACATTATTAAACAAAGCAATTGTTGCTTCAATTGATAAATATTCATTTCTTGCAGAAAAAAATCACATAATGCTGCTTTTTTCTTAGTGTTCGCACATCTTTTTTCTCATATTTTTCATCTTTAGTAAGCATTCTACCAAGTATAAAACTCATCTACTTGCTCTAGTTTTTCTCAATGTATATGCAACTTGTAATTTATTCACTTCATTTTTCTTGTCAAAAACAACTACTTTGGTCTTTAATAATTTTTTTAGAGTCATATAGCTTGTTGCATCATACAAACAATCGGACCTCTGCAGCAAAATCATTGGGGATTTGTTGCTCAGACATATATCCCCAACCCACAAGTAGTTCTTATACTCTTATCCATAAGTACATTAAAAAATCAATGACACGTCTTATCCTAGTTCAATGATGAACCAACCATTCAGTTTATTCTCACATGGCCTTTGCTTCCCTAATACTTCTTATATTGCAGTCATAAAATATACTGCAACTTAATATTCGTGTAAAACATTCCATATTTTGAGTCAATTGACTTTATCATACACTTTCTCTAATTAGCATATAATAAACGTTGTTACCTTAATAGCACTTTGGCTCATATGCTGCTCCACAGTGCTTTACAGCTCTCTCTAAGCAGTTTACAGTGTCAGCATTTTATATTTCCCCCAACAAGCTGAGTCCTCACTTTACCAACTTGGGAAAGATGGAAGGTTGAGTCAACCTTGAGCTGGTCAGGATCAAACTCCTGGCTGTGGGCAAAGTTAGCCTGCAATTCTGCATTTTAACCATTGCACCACCATGGCCATTAGTGTGTTTTTCAGTTGACTTACTAAAGAGCAAAAATCTTGATCTGACAGATCCATAGGGGTCTTTTTGCCAATATCTTCTTCTGGGATATTTTTTATATCTCCCATTCAATTGGTCTTCATGCTTAAGGGAAGACTAAAATATGGGTCTACTAGTCCTTGTCTAGTGCCTTTAACTGTTATACAATAGCAAGTTGTCTCCTAGTAAACTTATACATAGTGGTAACACACAGTAATACATTCAAAGATTGTCTATAAGAAAACTCAACAAAGAATTCTAAATATTAAATCTTATAATCTTATAGTGATGCTAAGAACACCAGTAACATTTTTGGTTTGATAAAGTCAAATGAATTAACACCTTGGCTAAACATGGATTCTAGAAATATACCTTTAGTAAAAAAATTTTTTTTAAAAAGTAGGATACTTCTGTATTTTTTCTCATACTTTTTGATATGCATTTTAGAGCATCATTCAGAATTAAATCTATATCCTTTACTTCGCTGTAGGTATTCATCAGCTTTACTATATAAACCACATTCGTTCTGATCTATTACACTTTTCTCTTTTCTTACAGTTTTACAGACACACAATGTACTTATTTTTCCATCATTCATTTCAAGGATAAGTTAATGTTCTTTACAATATAATCTTGTTGTTTTCCAAGTCACAATCCATAAGCCATTATTATCATGAGAAGAGCTTTACTGTTTTTGGTCAACTGAAGCTTTCACACAATACGTAGAAAACTAGGTTGTAGCCTTGTTAATATCTGTGCCACAATAAATGTTTTCTGCTGAAGATCTAAGACACATTTAAGAATCTAAGGATCTAATATATGCTAAAAATTAAACACATTTGATACATTTGGACCTGCATACAGGGATTTCTTTGGAGCAGGTAAACGATGTGGAAAACTTGGACATAACTAAGCCATCAAAGCCACCCCTTTATACATGAAAAAGTGGAGGAACTTAATTTCCTCACCACACCCAGCATTTTGCTGTTGCTGTTGTTTGGATCTCCCTTAAAATATTGTGTGAACCTGGTCAGTTCCCAGAACCTTCAGAACTTTATCAGAGAACATTTATTGGATAAATGTTCAAGGAAGTCAGTGATCAGACTCTACAGACAACAATGTTAGAAAATGGGAGCTCTGCTTTTTGTCCTCATTAAAATCTAGATTTCTTCCTCTTCCCTCAGATACGAAACAAAAAATAATCATTGTAAAATTTGGGAACCAAAAGAGTTTTAAATCATTGTATAAAGCTATAAATTGTCATCTATTTTCAGATCAGGCACTTTTGACACGTCTTCAACTTCAACTTTCACTGCAGGTATCAATTGTGATCTAGGAATCAATGAATGTTTGTCAGAGCCTTGTCTGAATGATGGAGCCTGTCATGATACCCTAGGTGGCTATTCCTGCACACTTGGCTTCCTTGGTGATCCCTGTGCCATCAACAATGAAGTCAACCATGCCTCAATGAAGGGCAGTGCATAGACTCTGTTAATGGCTATTCCCTCTCACCTTCTGGATGACTTGCTTACAACAGATGTCAAGTCCTTGTTTTTTTGTTCCACCTAACTTTCTGAAAACACCTGTAGGTCATATAGATAAACATGTGGATTGTGTGACATTGATTCACTAACTGCAACTGGAATTTGGATGAGTTAGAAAATGCAGATAGTCTGCATATAAAGGAACTTACAACCGTTCTTTTAAGGGGCTGTTCAAAATTACGACAGCGCTGGAAAAAGTAACGTATGACCATTTTTCATACTTACATACTTACTTACTTACTTGCTGCATCCCCATGGCTGCATGATCCAAATTATTCAGATGTTAGACAGCTGACTCATATTTATGATTGCAGCGTCCTGGGGTCACGTGATCACCTTTTGCAACCTTCTGGCAAGCAAAATCAAGGAGGATTCACTTAACACTTATGCTACTAACTTAACAACTGCAGTGATTCTCTTAACAATTGGTCCTAAAAGGTCCTAAAATGGGGCAGATTTTGAGCTCAATTGTGATTGTAAGTCAAGGACTACCTATATAGCCAGAAACCAAACCAAACCCCAAACTAACTTTATTCTTATTTCAATAGTTTAGTATTTAAGATCCATTTTATTTATTTTAGATTTATAATTTAGACCCAACGGTTTAGTTCATTAAGTCTCTTTCAGTTTGAACGTGGATTATTTCATCATATTTTCAATGTTATCAATGTTACAATGAATATTAGTTGACTTTGTAATATTTATATATTATGTAACACAGGAAACATTCTCATGAGTTACTTAATAAGTAAAACTCTGAAACCTTTGCATCAGACAAGAAGCAATTGGGTCTAACAACAGGGAGGGGGGAAAGATTGAGTTTAGGCTACAATCATGAAATTGGAATCATCAATAGAGAAAGGCATAAACTGGGATGAAGTAGGCCAGCTGCAGATGTCATAAAGGCAACAACTGTCTCAACTTCACTGAACTTGAAACCCCCTGGGGGGACTGGACTAAGAAATGTCAGCACTGTAGTTTAGACTCAACAGCTGTTATGAAAGGAGATAGTAAGAGAGCCACTTCCATGCAGCCATCTGGAAGACACTATGGATGTGTCCATGAAATCAACAGGACTTGAGTTCAACTCAAAAGAAACTTTAGTAAGGCTGTGCACTGATCCAGTTTCAAAGGAGAAAAGGTCATTCTGAGTATGAGGGTACGTACCTAAATACTTATTTTCCTGGTATTGCATAGCAGAAGCTGCATCACTCCCAGAATAGATATAGGATTTGTTGAAAGGTGTGACACAACAGAACCTTCATGCTTGGAAATTTTCCCCCTTTTGAATTTAGAGCATGATGCTACTCTTGACTTCATCTTAGGCAGTGGTGGAATTCATTTTTTTTTACTACTGGTTCTATGGCTTGGTGGGTGTGACAGGGGAAGGATACTCCAAAATCTCCATTCCCACATCACTCTGGGGCCAGCCAGAAGTGGCATTTGCCGGCACTCTGAACTACTCAAAATTTCCACTATCGGTTCTCCAGAACATGTCAGAACCTGCTGGATTTCACCCCTGATCTTAGGCATCATACAGATTTCAAGTTAAAAAAAACACCCAAATGTACAATCATGGATTGCTGAACTTTGGAAAAATGAATTCTAGTATAATAGTTACAGCTTGTTGTTTGTAACTGCCTAAAATCTTAGGATTTTCTACCAGATTTTTTAAATATTGAGAAATATTTAAACCTGTACTATACCACTTGTAGGCTGTAATTACTATAGCCCAAATTCCCAAACCCTTGTATACCCCATCTATTAATGAATATGGAAGCTTTCCAAAATAGCTGCATTAAAAAAATATATTGCTGCTTTATAACCAAGGACACATTTTAAATTGGAATAATCAAGGCACATTGAAATCAAAGCCTGATTTCCCATCGTTTTCCTCCACTTCGTTTCATGTCTTTCTCTAATATTGCATTGCACAAACCTGAAATTTCCCCTAATGATTCCTTTCCTTCTCTTCCTCTTGCGTGTGGGAGGGCGCTTGTCTGTGTACCAATTAATGACACAAATAAGGAGGACCTCAAAATAGAAATGACGGTTTTAATAAAGGTGGGGTCCCATTGGGAATCCAAGCCTCAAAATGCAAGTGCATTGTCCTATCAACACAGAGCAGACATCGCACTGAGATAAGGTACCCTTTTCTAGTTATATTAAAAAGTAGGTTTTGTTTATGCTGCTGTACGAGGGAGATAGTCAAGTTGTCTACTGAAGTAATGGTTCTGGTGACAAGGTCAGGGTTTCTGCTCTTAGCAGATTAAAAAAAATGTAGCTTTATACAAGCGCTCAAGGATTCTCAAAAATCCAAATTGTTTTGTTACTTTCTTTGGCAGAGCAATTTTGGAATCCAGATGGTAGGTAGAAGATTATTTTTTTTAAAAAAAAATATATAACATGCTGGAAGAGATTCCATGGCCAATTTTGGGGGGGTCTTTTAATGAGCCCGTAATCCCTTGCATCGGGGTGGAATCAGGGCAACTGAATGGAGCTGGGTGTCTACTGGCCAGTTGCCCTCCCTGTTGCCATTGCAGAGTTCGCAGCCAATATTTTACTCATTGTGCCCAGAGAGAGAAATATCTGCTGCTACCTAGGATCGAACTCACAGCTGATTCCGAGGCAAGAGCCCCACCTCTAGGCCTCTGCACCACTCAGGTTCCATGCACAATGCAGATATTTAAATAAAACTAATATAGTATCTTAGCTCCTTGGTTAAGTTTTTGGGAAGAGAAAGATGGACACTAGCAAGTTGTCCCTTTTGACCCATTCAGTATTTTGACTATTACGAATATTCTCCTTAGCAATAGCAATAGCAGTAGACTTATATACCGCTTCGTAGGGCTTTCAGCCCTCTCTAAGCGGTTTACAGAGAGTCAGCATATTGCCCCCAACAATCTGGGTCCTCATTTTACCCACCTCGGAAGGATGGAAGGCTGAGTCAACCCTGAGCCGGTGAGATTTGAACCGCTGAACTGCTGATCTAGCAGTAGCCTGCAGTGCTGCATTTAACCACTGCGCCACCTTGGCTCCTTGATTGGTTTTGACTCATTCAACTAGTCCCCAAGTCCTCTGGTGAACCCATGCAGAAAATATCAAGCGTTAATTGCAAAATAATAATAATAATAATGCACTGCAGCCAAGCACTCTAGAATATCTTATGGTGCTCTTTATTTGCAGATGTTCTCTGTATGTAAGAGGATGTTTCAACCGGATGTCTTTCACCGCTGTTCCAGAGAGTAATTTCTTCAGTATAACTTCATCTATCTTTAATAGCTTTGCACAACTACAATACAAAGTACATGACATGGTTCAGTTCTGCTACTTGCAAGCGTGAGTGTGTTTTTGTTCTGCAACAATTAAAAACTGTATCACACTTAATTACAACCATGCTAATGTTTATGCAAGGAGCAGACGGACTATAATACCACGTAAATTCAGTGGAATTGCACATGCACACGTACACAATACAACGCAAAACATAGCTATTCCGAGAAAGCCAAGTTAATAGGATACAAATAATCATAGCTTGGCCAATAACTATTTCTTAAATCCTAAAAGGCTTTGTTTAAGAAAACAGTATTGTCTGATCTGGTCCTCCATGTTTTTCAAATGTTTCAGTCCCAAAGCACTCAAATGAACCACCCTCGTATTCCAAAGGATCCGTTGAACGAGCATTTTCAATTAAATTAAGAAGTTTTCTTTCTGTCAATCTTTTCCTGAAGTCTGACCTACATCTATAATCTCCCACCCTGTCACAGAAGAATATACATATCCTACCTTAATTTTATGTACGGCAGTGTTATTGTTTTAATGAATATTCTTATGGAAATTGGAATAGATGAAAGCCCCAAATTGTCTCAGAGGAATTCTGGTAGAATTTCTTTCCTTTTTCTTTTACTAGTCTCAGCTTTGCTTTCAGTTTGGTCTTGAAGTTGGATCAATGAAGAGGGGTTATGTTTGTAGATAATGAGATGCATATTCAGGAATATGCCCGGAAATACAAATATAAAAAAAATAAAAAATAAAACTAGGATTCTCAGTTTCGTTTCAGCTTTGAGTGACTAGTAAAACATGGAAGAAGATTCAGCTAAGCATTAAAGATGATTACGAAGAATCTACCTTCGAAGCGACCCGTCACAGCTGTAGTGATAGGAAAAAGGAAAGAAGAAGAAGAAAAGAAATGCAGGTTTCTCAGTGGTGGAAGAAATTAGCCAAAGAAAACAGGATTTTAAGCAGCAGCATTAATATCTTAGATGGGAAAATCTTCAGGGAAATGAGACTCTTGCTTTACCAATAAACAGCCATTAAACCAAGGGTGGGTAACGTGTAGCCCCAAGATTCCTTTCTGATTTTGAAGTCTCTTTGGTAAAAGTAAAGTGACTTCAACCCCTCCCCAAACTGAAACCCCTCCCCTGGCAGCTGAGGGCTGGTGGGAGTAATGTAGAAGAATGGGAAAGGATTGCATACCCTTTATTTTTATTACCGTTTATTTGTATTGTTTTTAACCGATGCTTCAGAACAGTGGATTAAGGGTGGTTTGTAACACATTGAATATAAACACATTGCAGCCCACAGACCAGTGACCTAAGCTATGTGATGTGGTCCTCTGGAGCAGAATATGTTCCCTGCTCCTGCATCAGATCATTCCTAGAGGCCCATTGCTAGCTACACAGGGTTTCTTCCCCCAGGATGGAGAAAACTCCACAATTCTTCAGAGGAGGAGGAGGGACCCAAAACCGTCTCTGTGTCTCTTTTATTGCAATGCAGATGTAGCTGCAATTGCACAGGCAGCGGATACGTGGGTCTGCATTGTGAATACCTCTTCGCTTTTGCTGGTCACATCAGTGTCCTGATAATGGTACCTGTGAAGATACCACAGAAGGGCCCATGTGTCACTGCTGGCCAGGTAAGCTCTGCATTAGTTCACAAGTGTCCGTCTCTGCTGGTTATCGTTTGCTGAATGAGTTGTTGTTGTTGTTTTAAAAAAAGCATACACACCCAGGGATACATCTATATACGTATGATCAGCTTTTATATGCACAAGGGGAGGGGTTTCTCCTCTCTTTCTTGCTTTTATTATTTTTATAGTTTTGTCTTATTTTTTCTCTTTTATTAAAGTGAAAAAAAACACAAATATAACATTCCCTAAGTGCATAATACATAATAGAATTCCCTTTGCTGCTAGGCTTGAAATTCTTGGTTTGCGTAACTTGGAACTGCGCCGCCTGTGGTCAGACGTAGGTATTGCATACAAAATTGTACACAGTAATCTTTTACCTGTAAATGGTTTTTTTCTGTTTTAATCGCAATAATACTTGTGCGAACAACCGCTTTGAACTCAGTGTAAATCGTTCTAAACTTGACTGCAAAAAAATATGATTTTTGTAATAGAGTTGTCAGTTGTCTAAGCTACAAATTTTCAGTTTTAGTCACAAATTGACTTGGATCTCACTTCATACTTAAGAGGTCCACAAATAATATATTTTTATATTATTCCTGTTTTTTGTTTCTGTTTGACAAATTATAATAAAATAAATAAATAAATCTTAGCCCTTTACTATCAAATGGGATAAGGTTGCCTTTAGAAATCGAAACACCAAAAAATAAAAGCTTGATTTTAAACACCTCCTCCCCCCCTTCCTTCTTTCTGGCACCTTCGTAGAATTCCTGTGATTCTCTCAATAATTTTAGAATTGTGGCCTCGATTATCTTTTCGGTAAGCTCTTTGTGGATGTATTAATTACTTGGATTAATTGAAAAGGGACACTATATTGGGTTAAAAAGAACAATGTGTTTCTTAACTGCATTTAAAGGAGCGTCTGAAATCGTAAAATAATTCTAAACGTAGTAAGAAGAAATGGTTGCTGCAATGAGTAGCATCAGTCCCACCGTCTCTTCCATTCTTTTGGAAGTCACCTGGGGAAGTTGTAAAACAAACAAGGGAGGCTGCTATTTGAGGTCTTAAGAATTCGCTTTAGGGTTGGGTCCTAACCGCACTGCATTTCTGCCTTTCCTTCCTGGAATCAGGAATAGTGCACATTAAGGAAAAGGGAGCAGAAATATCTGTATTTGAATATTAGGTTGGAATATTCTGTAATCACACTGTTCTGACTGCATTCAGACCACATTCAGATATTGTCAAGCATGACAGATCAGGTCCACGTATAAATCTTCAATTAAATAGATTTCTTGCTGAAAGCTTATCCATAAGCACCTGGTTAGTTTCTGGCGGCTATAGAGGGATGCTAGGCTGATTCCTCTTTTAACTCCACCCTTAGGTTCTGCTGTTGCTTCTCCTACAGATATCTCTAACTTGTAACATGCTTCAGATTTTGTCTTGTAGTATTGGATTAATATAACAAAAATGCAAATTGTGATTTGTAAAACATGGTGTTTAGCTTCGGGGCCCTCCAGGTACACTCCTGTTTCAATTTTGGCTCCAGGCCAGTGGTGGGTTGCCAATTGTTTTACTGCCGGTCCGGGTGCGCTCCCACGCAACCTCATGCAACACTTCTGCACATGTGCAGAAGTGTCTGGGTGGGTGGGCAGAGCCTCCCACCACCGCTACTGTCGGTTTGGCCGATCCGGGCTGAATCGGCAGCAACCCACCTCTGCTCCAGGCTTACTATCCCCATGATATTGGCTTGTTTCAATTGCTGAATCAGAATTTTTCTGGCTCTGTAGGGATTTTGGTGGGGATGCTTGTTCTCAGCAAGGAAAGAGTCCAACTTGAGAAAATAGCAGTAACTTCCACTAATGTGCTGTGATAAAGGACCATGACCTAGTTCGACTTTAGATGGCTCTGCCTTCCTCCTTAGTAAACACTATGAAAAAGGAAGCAAACTGGGCTTATAAGTATGCTGTGTAGGATGACCATGGAGCAATAAATAGGTTGGCTCCAGTGGTGGGTTATGACTGGTACGCCCCAGTATGGGTGTACCGGTGCCTGCTGGGAGCACCAGGTGCCATTCTGGTACAGTGCTCTGGAGGGCCCACCCACCCACCCAAACGCTCCTTGCCACTATTTGAAGTTTTCAGGGCTTCCACACAGAGTGCACAGCACCTGCGGGATGCTCTGCTGAGCAGCTGGAGTGTCGCGGAGGCGTCGCAGAGCATCGCAGGTTATAAGTATGCATGTGCGCGTGTTCATGTGTTGGGCACCCAGCCCCATCGCACCGTACCGGTTGCAACAGGATCCGGGCCCAACACTGGTTGGCTCTCTCCTTGATTAGTTTCCATCCATTGCTTCTTGTTCTGCCTTCAGGTGCCTTGGAGAATAGACTGAACCCTCTTCCTTGTGGCAGCCCCTGAGATATCGGAACACCACTTCAATAGCATCTTCATGGAGCTAATAGGATTAGCCATCCATTAGTTGGGGAGCAATGTTTTCAACAGAAGACACCACATTATACATTGTCAACTCAGGCTGACAATGATGTTACTGACGTTACTGAAGCCATGGGACCTAAGCAAGATAGAACAGCTGTTCTACTTCCCAGAGGAGAAGTATCCTTGAGGAGCAATTGCATGACTAGGGTGTGTCGGTGCTCCTTCTGGACTCCTGCTGAATGGGCAGGGGAAACCCGACTGGTATGCCAGTTGCAGCCTTGCCTGTAGTTGGGTTGGTGGATCTTGCTATTATGCCCTCATGGCTACTCATTTGGACTCCTGCAACACTCTCCAGGTGGGGCCATCTTTGAGAACCATTTGGAGATTATACTGTTGGTACAAAATTCAGCAACCTGCCTATTAGCTAGTACTGGGTGCTGTAAAGATATTATATTGTATCTTTGTTGTTAGTATTGCATTGCATGCCAGTAGGATTTGGGTGCAATTCAAAGTTCTGGTGCCATAAGGAAGTGTCCTTTGTATGTGACATATTTCCATCCAATTATGGCATACTCACATTGTATCACAAACAAATGCATACACAACGAATTTATTTTCTTCTTTTCTTAACTCCTCCTTGAGCCTCCTTTAAAGCCCTTCGCATAAGCTCTAATACTTTCACATTGTTGCTTCCAAAGTTACCACTAAAACCCCCAATCAGAAATAAGGGCAATAATATACAATTCTTTCTGTTGTTTTCAATGCCACAGGGCATATAGGTTTCTCCCTGTGAAATAGACATCAATGAATGTAGCAGTAATCCATGTCTCTGCGGGAGTGAGTGCTTGGAATTGCCATGGTCAAATTGATATGGAAAAATCCCGGAACAGTGTTCAGTGTTCAGCTACCATAAAGCATCAGGTTATGTGTGCAACTGTCATGGATTCACAGGTGAGCCTCCAGTTCTGTCAATTCGGTGTGTTGCACTTGTGTTATAATCAAAAGGTTCCCCCTGGTGGACAACTACTATCATGACAGAGAGTTGTTTCATTACTTCGAATGATGCTTCCATAGAGGAGACTCTTATACAAAGCGATGTGCAAGAAAGAAATATTATACATACGATTGACAAGGAATTTTCCCTTATGAGTGGCTATCACATATAGTGATATACACTCAATTCTCTGTGAGTACGATATTGGTAAAGGGTATCTGTTGTACATGGCAATGGCATATTAGCTACTTCCTATGGTGGAAAATTTTCCAAAAACTTGGAAATAGAAAAAATCCCCCAAACATTTTCTGCTGTCTTAAATCAAGAAGTAAGTTGATTAATTCAATTTTTAGGCCCACAGACATTTTCATTGAAAGTCACTTTTATCATATTTGTAAATTTTTAAAACAAGAATCTTCAGGAATATGTCATTCTATTAAATTGCTTACATTTCGTGTGTAAAGAGAGAAGCATGCCAATGGTTCATTCTTTAACAATGTTCACTGCATTTGTCATAATCATATCGTTTGTTCAGTTCTTTTTTTATTGAAATCATTTGAGGAATGCTACATATTTCTTCAGGATTCTTATGGGCTTGAATAATGTGTGCGCGCGCATACAAACATCTATACAATGGACACGGGACAACAGAGCATATTTTACATCAACCCTGTAAAGAAGATGCTGTACTCATAATTCCTCCTGTTACTAAACGCTTCCTTATCTTCAGGCATGTCCTGCTTTCCTTCTTTCTGAATGTAGGAAAAGGCTTAGACTTCAGGGACAGAGCAGATGCTTTGAAAGTGCAAAGTTACTGATTTGATTTCCAAGTTGTGAAGATTCCTCTGACAAACATGGAGAAATCCTGTTTGGTTACAGGCTCTATAGATGTTACTAAATTATTTCAAACATAGGGTGTTTGAGCTAAATCAGCTTCCTATTTTTTGCTATGAATTATCCATAGCATGGCATAACATATTACTACTATCGGTATTAGCATTCCTCCTTCCATAAGGATTTATACTGATATTCCAACTTTCATGGAAATCTTTCCACACATGTGAAGGAAAACTCTATACTTAACAGCAGGGAATCTCAGAAATTTTAAATCAATTAGTCCAGGAAGTTTGTGAGGTCTGAGGATTTGCCTTGTTGATTTCAGGAATCAAAGCCTTCTGTGAAGCAGCCCAGGAACTCCTTTGAATTAATACTTCTGAAATATATCAGTACTACTAAACAAATGTCTTTCAGCTGATCTGCTTTTGCCAGTCTTTTGAATGAGAAGCTCCTGAGATGTTTTCAGGCATTCTATCTTCCCAGGGAGGATTGGATCTTGAGGAATCCCTTGGCAATGTTCTCTCTGACAAGAAGAATTGTTTTCTCTCTTGGCAAGCAGACTTGAGAGGTCTCTTGGCAATGTTTTTTCTGATATCAGCGGACCTTCAGCCATGCTATATTTTAAAGTTTTTTTTTTCAATCTACTCAAAATGGAGTCTCCAAGAGATTACACAAAAGTAAGCTAATAGCCCATTCCATTTCCATTTCCATTTCCATTTATTGAATTTATAGGCTGCCCAATCCCGGAGGACTCCGGGCGGCTTACAGAAATAAGAACTATTAAGAAAAGATTAAAACAAATAAGACACAGCAAATTAAAAGAACACAACATGCACCCAGACTAAGCGGGGCTGGACCTCAATCAAGAGGTCGACAGCCCCAGGCCTGCGGGAAAAGCCAGGTTTTGATAGCTTTGTGGAAGGCCATGAGAGTGGGTAGGGTCCAGATCTCTGTGGGTAGCTCGTTCCATAGGGCCGGAGTGGCAACAGAGAAGGCCCTACTCCGAGGCGTCGCCAGCCGACATTGTCCAGCTGATGGCACCCGGAGAAGGCCCATCCTGTGCGATTTTATCAGTCTTAGGGAGGTATGCGGCAGAAGACGGTCTCGTAGATATCCGGGTCCTAGGCCAAACCTAGGTCAAACCTCTCAGTCTAGAGGTCAACACCAGGGATCTGTAGACAAAGAGGCTTTGATAACTGACTGAAGACGTTGACCTATTGCCAGAAGAGAGTTTGAAAGCCTGAGAGCTTCTGAGGGACACGAGTGATGGAGAAGCCAAACACTACAGTGATGGTAGCAGTAATTCTTTCTATTTCACAGAGGGGCATGGAGGCTGCCTTCAGTGTCAGACCACGAGGATCTGAAGACTAAGTGAATGCATCTCTCAATAACCAGCTTTTTTCTTCTGGCAATGACCACACATTAATAAGCTTTTTCCCCCTAACAATTCTTGCAGGATCAGTTATGTGTAGAATCGTATTGTTGTTGGCTTTTTTGATCATTTTTCAACAGATTGTTCAATCTGTGTGATAATTTTGAAATCAGTTGCCTTCCTTGACAGATGAATTTTAGGATTTGTTCAGAATGAATTCACCAATAGTTATGACGAGTGAGCTTATGCAAAGGTTCAAAAGTGCTTCAGTTTGATAAAGTTTCCGTCAAATCACCCAACTGAAGCAGATTTACAGATCAAAGCAATGATTTGCTTTGAAGCAGTGAATTGAATCAGGCGCTTTTGAAATGCTATGTAGCTTTTCAAAGAGCTTTGCAGATTTAGTGGCTTTTCTGCTGCTTGTGGCCAGCTACAAGCTTTAACTCTTTACTTGTGCTAATGGAATGTTCCACTGTAAAATATCCCACCACAAAAATTACAGCCACAATTCGGCTCTCAGTATTTTAAGCATAGTTGCTCTTACTTTGCAATTTTGTGCAGTTTGGACAGGTTTAACACTCTTGGCAGTGAATGAATTGGTGCCAGGTTAACACTTAAAAGCAGCGCCTGAACCTTTCTTGTTCTAAATATAAAGGTGGAGTATTAAGTTTAAAAATATTTTTTTCTCAGTGCTGGTATTTTCTTTGTACTGATTCTTGTCAGTTTCTGTGGCATTGTATTTCACTGGGCCAATTACGTTTGGTGTCTTTGCTAGATAATTAATGTAGAATATTGCCACCAATCTACAAGACTGATACTAGCAAGCCTTGCCCCTTTCTAAGAGACTCTAACTTGTCAACCAGCTACACCAGGCCTTCGGGCATCCTACAAACCCAAACAATCAGAAACTACAAAGTTGTATCTCTCGTAAGGGCAAGTCGTTTGTCATCTTCCAAAGGCCTGCCCTGAAACCATCTACTTTCGCCATTTTGCCCTGTACCTTTGTTTGAAGCCAGTGAATATCATAATTGACCACATTTGACAACCATGATAAATTTTATTAAAGTGAAGGTAAAGGTAAAAGTGTGCTAGTCGTTCCTGACTCTAGGGGGCGGTGCTCATCTCCATTTCAAAGCTGAAGAGTCAGCGCTTTCTGAAGATGTCTCTGTGGTCATGTGGCCAGCATGACTAAACACCGAAGGCACACAGAACTCTGCTACCTTCCCACCAAAGGTGGTTCCTATTTTTCTACTTGCATTTTTACATGCTTTCAAACTGCTAGGTTGGCAGAAGCTGGGACAAGTAACAGGAGCTCACTCCATTATGCGGCGCTAGGGATTTGAATCGCCAAACTGCTAATCTTTCTGATCAACAAGCTCAGCATCTTAGCCATTAAGCCACTGCATCCCTTTTTAATAAACTTTATTAGCTCCCCAGAAAAAAATAAGTGACACGGAACAATAAATTACAGAAGAAGTTGGTGGTCATTCTTTAGGGACATAATTAGCCCGGCATCCAGAAAAGCAAATGGAAAGGATTTTTTAATGAATTCTGACAACATATTCAGAAAAATATTCATTCTAGGAATTTTGCTGGAGAATCTGACTGATGTGTTGCAGAGTAAAATACATTCGTACTACTCTAAAATTGGTCTAGAATATTATTTCAAAACTTATTCCAATAAGCCTTTGGATGTGTCTATCTGAAACATGGCAGGCCTAATTTCTTTAAAGAGTACAGTATTTTCATCCCATGTTGTCAAAAATATAAAGCAATTAAAGGCATCTTGCAGTCTCAGATCTTGAAGCCCATTAGAGTCACTGGGAATCAAGTGGCATATAAAATCACTTGCTTGAGATGGGCGGCAACAGAAATTGAATAAATTAGAATTCAAACAAGCAAGCATCTACCACAAAACATCCCAGATTTAACCATTGAGGAGAAAGACAGAAAAATATGCAGAGTGGAGGTGGTGGTACCTGGAGGGAGCACATTACACAAGAAATAACTGAAGGAATTCACAAAATACAACAGCATTTGTATTCTACTGCAAATAGAAGTAGAAGGACTGTGGCGAAAGAAAGCAAAAATAATACCACTAGCAATAGTGACCTTGGGTGCAGTCCTAAAACATCTGAAGCACTCCTTAAATTAGTCAATTGAATTGACAAAATCAATATTAGTCCATTGCAAAAAGCAGCTGTACTTGGAACAGCTTACATCATGACACTGTACCTTTAACAATGTCGAACAAGAATATCCCACTTAGTCATGCCGGCCACATGACCACGGAGACGTCTTTGGACAGCGCTGGCTCTCCAGCTTTGAAACAGAGATGAGCACCGCCCCCTAGAGTTGGGAACGACTAGCACATATGTGCGAGGGGAACCTTCACCTTTACCTTCAATGGTCAAGAAGTTCTCATTGAGTTGTTACCTGACTCAAAACATCAGGCTTAAACTTTGATTTCCCCAGATTTCTTATACTTTAGTTGCAGATTTTTCTTCAATTTGCAATTTGGATAACTGATAGCATATTTTATACTATTGTCTATTATGGATCTCTTCAATTTGGATGTATGCTGATTTTAAATCGTTTCAACTTTTGTTACTTTCGAGTGCCTACAGAGTCATCACATATGAAGGGTCTAAAATAAATTCACAACATTTGAATTGGGAGCTTTTTAAAATTCCAACTTAATCACATTTTTACCACGATTAAGATATAGTTCAAATATGCTGAATCAGTTTATAGACCGAATTTGTAGCAAGTTCTATGCGCATATCAAAATTAGTAATATTATGCCATTTTGTGAGTGTTAGCTACAAAAATATCAATTGTTGTTAATTATTTTATAATTTAGTCTCAAGATTTGATGTAAGACAAAGGCTTTGGACAGAGAATTCTCGCAGAAAAATGCCATTATGGCTACATTTGGTGTGTGTGTGGGGGGGATCTCTTAACTATAATAAATAGATGCTTCAGAATTTGTATATTATTCCCAGTCCAAAATAGCTCTTGAGGTGTATATAAGGAAGTTCTCTGCCTGCACTGTGTTTCCTCCACTTTTATTGGCCTTGGCATCTTCAGTGCCCAGAGGGGATCCTCAGAGTCTATTTTCCTTTCCAACCATGTGGAACCAACATGAACAAATGTAACGTAATGGCACTTGAACCATATGTGCAATAATTTCTTGGCCTGAGAATGTAGTGATATTTCCTAGAGGTGACAAACTCACCAGCAGAAAAGCTTCACGGAGAGAAGCTACAGAATTACCTTTGCCTATCAAAACACAGATCAGGATTTCTTACCCAGCCTTCTTCACGCTGCCACTTGCAGTTGTGTTGAGATTGAGATCCAGAATCTGGGAGTTTTGTGACTTGTAATCGCAGCACATCTGAGGAGTACTATAAGCAGCCTCCTTCTAGCAGAACAAAATTCAGATCTTTGTCTAATCAAATATTCCTGCAAGGTGAAACACCACGAAGGCTCCGTGTTGTCGTCCTCGTCTAGCTCAGTGGAGAAGGAGCTGACCAGACCTGGGACTATTCTAATACTAGCTGAAGAATTGGACTGTATTCTTTATAATGAGCTCAGGATCCTCACATATTTTTTCATCTAAGACAAATCTGCTCTTGCTTCCACATACACAAGTAGCGTGTATCGAGAAAAATCACAGACAGCAAAAATAATCCTTTAATTCTGGAAATGTATTAAGGTTTATATTTCTGAAACAAAAAAAATGGGGAGTAATTAGGAAAAGGTTGACTAGAGCAGAGTCTAAAAGCTCTCAAATTCCACGGCTCTCTCCATGGTGCTGCAACTTCGCTTTGCCCTGTATTGTCAATATTACTGCCTGTATTCAGTAGAATGATTGTATGTAGCAATGATGCACTGATCAAGCACTAACCACATCTCTTCTGCTTGCACTAGCATTCATTCACCATTTATGCGTAGTAGTAGTAAAATAGTAGTAAAATAGCTAAATACGTCTTTATACAGACAACTGTTGCGTAGACAATTATTTCTTCCTGACTTTTTCTGATTAGCAAATAAATTGTGGGTATGTGAGTATGTTGGACTAAGATGAGAAGATCTAAGTTCAAGTTTACCCATGGACAAAGAAACTCATTTCACTTCTCTGTCCAACCTATTTAACCATATTTTTGCTGCAAGGAGTGGTTTAGTGGGAGAATTCATTGTTAACTGCCTTGAGCACTTGAGTATAAATATAGCATTCTGGGAGTTGAAGTCCAGACATCTTCAAGTTGCCAAGGTTGAGAAACACTGATCTACCTAGTTCAAGAATTTCCAAGCTTCTAACAAGCAGAAGCCCTTTGTGCTTACCCTCCTCTACCCCAGAGTTCCAAAAGATTAATGAATCCTAATGATTTGAGCTGCTACTTGAAAGGCAATGGCCAATTAGTTAAAAAGCTTCATTATTTTTCATTAAGTAAATGGTAGACAAATGAATGGCAGGCATGTTCCTGATAGGCTTCTCCGAGAAAAAACCAGCAGATTATTCCATAAAATGAAAAGGCCCAGTTCCATGCTTTAGCAGATCTTATTTCACCCAGAGCTGAAACTACAGGTCCTTATTATTTAAATGGAAAGATCAATATTTATTTTATTTGAAAGAAATTGTTCTCTAGACTGTATATAAACCCCTATAATGGACACAGTGATCAGAATTATAGGATTAAGACTGCACCCCTATATACACTTACCTATCAATAACATTAACTGAACTAAGTGAGTCTTGCTTTTGATTGCATTATAATATGTTAGCTTCTAAAGAACCTCATGGAAATTCTTGGCACTTCCCAAGTATTTTTAAAAAAATGAAAGAAAGATAGATACAATTAGCATTTTAAAGCACTTTTCCCTCTTTCCAAAACTCTTTCATCTTGAAAGAGCATTTGGAGAAGTTCAAAACAGATCTTAAGATTTCTCTTTCTGCCATGGTGTTAAAGCCTTTGTTTAATCCATCACATCCTTATTACGAAAAACTGTTAACTTTGACTTAAACTGCATATACAAGAGCCTGACTATTTTTAAGTCTTTTTTTTTCTTTTTGCTGTCGATTTTCATGGGATCTGTTTTGATTTTGAGTAAATTCTGACAAAGTGTGCTCTCTGAATCACTTAAGCCTCATTCAAAACACGGGAAATTATTGAGAAGCTATTATGGATCTACACCAATAATTCATTTTGCTAAATTCTAGTTTTCATTCCTTGGCTCTTGTATACTAGGAGATAGACAGTATTATACATTTATATAATTCCACAAAAACAGAAAAGTAATCTTTTTCTAACCTTGAGAGATAAATTTCTGAAAATTTGAAGCGTTTTTTCCTTTTTTAAAGAATATGTTTCTAGTAGTTATGGAGCTAAAGAAATGTTTTAAAATTTGATTTATGTCTGTTAAAATCTCAAAAGATCTATATTCCCAGTGTTGCATGCAATTTCTAAGGGTGGGCAAAAGCTCTAAAAGCTCATTGCTGAGACAGAGTCTACAAATTTATATATAAATTTCAAATCCCTTTATATACGAAATAATAAAATAATAAAATCCCTTTATACAAGAAAGGGAGAAGGGAGGAAGGGAAGTCATGGAAGCTGTTATATACCATATTTTTCAGAGTATAAGACCACCTTTTTCCCTCAAAAAAGAGGCTGAAAATCTGGGTGCATCTTATACACTGAATACAGAATTTTTTGCCTCCCCAAACCCCACCCCTGTGCAGTGCAGTGAAGAGCAACAAAGAGGATTAGGAGACTGGAGACTAAAACATACAAAGAACGGTTGCAGGAACTGGGGATGTCTAGTTTAATGAAAAGAAGGACTAGGGGAGACATGATAGCAGTCTTCCAATATCTCAGGGGCTGCCCCAAAGAAGAGGGAGTCAAGCTGTTCTCCAAGGCACCTGAGGCTAGGACAAGAAGCAAAGGGTGGAAACTAATCAAGGAGAGAAGCAACTTAGAACTGAGGAGAAATTTCCTGACAGTGAGAACAATTAATCGGTGGAACAGAAGTTGCCTCCAGAAGTTGTGAATGCCCCAACACTGGAAGTCTTTAAGAAGATGTTGGATAGCCATTTATCTGAAATGGTATAGGGTTTCCTGCCTAGGCAGGGGGTTAGACTAGAAGACCCTCGAGATCTCTTCCAACTCTGCTATTCTATTCTAAGTTATGATTATTTTTTAAAAAATCTTTGAGGGAGCCAGTATATCTGAAATAATATTTTCTGATGAATGGATTTCATTTTTAGCCTTTGGAAGTATATTTCATGGTTCTTTAAAAAAATCTGGTGGATTCTCCAATTGTTCTGTACTAAGTCGTAAATGCACCTGTGCTCCTTTTCAGAAGCCCTGTTTCCCATCAGAGCCAAAATAGCCAATGGACGAGGAGTAACTCACTGCTAGGCGTCATGGATGCAGCTTCACTAACTGACAGTGCAGGGTGTCTATGAGAATCCAGCTTTGTGCTTTTGGGAAGCACGAAGGATCATTGGCCTGCATCAATCCGCAGCTCTTTTATTGACCGCAGAGGTCTTTCCTGAAGGTCTCTGACAGTGAAACGAGGCCTGGAGGGGGGGGGAGCCACATGCATCAATCCAGAACCTGTTTCTCAGCTGCAGATCAATGCTGGGTTTCCATTATTCAAGGTGAGGCAGTTGTTGGGGTGTGCAAGGCCTGAGTGCCACTGTCCGAAGATAAGGAGGGCGGCTCTACCCCACCCCACCCCCACCCCACCTTGATTTTACCCGTGTGCCTCACCCCACCCCGTCCACCCCAGAGTGTGTGTGGGGGGGGGGAGTTGTAACTAGTGCTTATTTTGGGAGTAGGGCTTATATTGGGCACACATGTCAAAATCAAGCTTATTTTCAGGATAGATCTTATTTTCGATCAAACATGGTATTTAGCTTCTTGACTATTTCCATGCAGCTGAAATATAAAATAAATAATTCAAAATAACTTTTTATTACAGCATAATGCAAATTATAGTCCCCCCCCACTCTTTTGGTATCATTTATACAGATCATAGCGTTCAGATTTTGGGCAGAATTACCTGGATTTCAATTTTCTAAAACTGAAAATAATTTTTTAAAAAACTCTTTTATCTGGACTTCTTCCAGCCCTCTCCTTCATTATAGCTGCTTTAAGGACCATGGCAAGAGAATGGAGGGTAACTGAGTTCCAAAGGGCTGAGGGCATGACAGGGAAGCTGAGGGGTGTTAAGGAAAGCAAGGAAACTGGTCATTATGTCTCGTTTTGTTCATGCACAGGTTCTCAATTAGCAATCCATAAACCTGTCCTGATGCAGGCAGGCCGCTAAGACTGAGGTATGTTAAGATATATGGGAAAAAATCTTTTCACCCAGATGATTCTCTGCACAGAATCACTGAATACTAATGAATACCAGCTGATGGTATAACTTGTTCTCCTTGGAAATATCTGTCCTTCCATTTCAGATGCTTCAACATGCTATTTTTCTGGGCATGAGAATATCCAAATGAAAAAAAGAAATACTATTAATAGGGACAGAAATGGAAATTTTAACAGGAATCAAGAAAAATAGGAAGTCGCTCTAAGAAGGTTTAAGATGAAATATGAAACGCATCTCATTTCTACAGGGGATAATTTGCAGAAGCCCTAATATAGATTAATCGCATTTAATAACAATCAGAATTTGCCCTTCTGTTCCTGAAAGCAATCAGAAAGTTATCTATCAATGAAAAGCAGATAAAATATACCCTATAGTCAGATGCATATTTGCATCAGGGTTGATGTGTGAAGTATAAATATGCATTACTGTTCACATTTTTATTTATCTGTGAGTACTCTACAATTAGGAGCTGACGTGCCATGGGAGATCACCTAGGCAAAAAGATAATTGAGATGACATTGCCAGTTCAAATATACATTCTCCAGTATTTGTTAACACACCTCAATCTGGGTGTCTTAAAAAAAGATTGCTGTTGTGAGCTTATTCATGTAGCTCAATTATATCAATTAGGCACTAATTCAAAGGGCTCCCACAGTGTATGGAACAGCCCTAATTCCTTTTTTCTTGAGTTTGTTGAAGGAAAGATACCACCTGGTTCATCGTCTAATAACTGCAATAATTGATCTATTCCATATCATTCAATAGGGGGGGGGGAATCCATAATACCCAATGATGCAGTCAAATTAAGGATTTCTGAATAATTAAATAAGGCTATATTTTCAGGAAAGCTACAGTTGTTTTGACGTCACCAACTACTATGTGAATAACATTTGACCTAAATTTGAGACATCCTGATACAGCAAATTTAGATTGCAAAGATTTTGCAGATGAAGTGTCTAAGGTTCACATAATTTAGTTGAATCATAGCTATTGCATCTCTAATCATATTAAAGTTTCTATTTCATGGAGTTCTTTAGATATTCTTCAGATCTCCTTACCTCATTCCAAAATATATTATGTGCACATATCGAAACTAAGATAGTGGTTCATTCCAGATGAATATCATTCAGACCATCTTCAATGCTACTCCAAATGCGATTCTCTTTTTTCAACTAGTCCGTCCCTATTAAAACTATCACTTTCTCCCTTGCTAGCTCTTAGACTACATTATAACATGATTTGACAATGAGATTATGTAAACCTAGCCAGTTTTACATATTATATATACACATTGCACTTCTGCAATACACAATTCTCAAAAACCACTGAACTGTTTTCTCCAGCTGCTGTATCCCTGGGCAAGATTTAAAGGTAGGAGCAGTTTCACACTAGACAGCGCAATGGATATACATGCCTATCTCAATTAGACTGAACAAGGAACAGCCAACAAGCGACAAGATACACGGATCTTTTCACAGCAGATTGGATGTTGCCCAAGCCCTCTGTGTAATTGCATTCAATTGCACGCAACTGAGCATGCTTTAAAACCTTAAGTGTTTTCAGGAGTGAAAATGAATTTTCTTACCAATCTTCCTACAAGATTTTTCATTCCAATGAATTTTGAGCTTACACATTTGCGCAATCTCACTAAAGCAAACAGAAGGCTCTGTATCAAACAAAGCAGGGTTATTTTGAATTTCTTTGTCATGTCATGAATCCCTTTCCCAGGACTAAGTTATATTTTAAATTCTCTTAATTACTCCTGCATATTTTCACAAACCATTATCTTTACATTCCTCTATACAAACATCTTGGACAGTTGCTTCACCTTCTCTGCATCCCAACCCATTCTCCTAATGTACTCTGAAATGTTGGGGAGTCCTTTGGACAGATGTGGGTAACAGGAAGTGATGGCAGGAAGGAAGAAAAGGGAGGATCTCACCATGTAAGCAATTTATTCTAGTTGTAGCCATGACTGCAATTCAATTCCAAAATAACTTCAATCCATCACAGTCAGAAATACATTAAGAAGCTCAGAGTGAAATAATAAGTCAAGTTTATCATGACTGTCAACCAAATAGAGGAAATGGCAGTAGTGACTCTTTTAACATTAACATATAACATTAATGTATAGCATATTTTTATTTTGCATTGTCATTAATTGTAAACTTTTCTGGGATATATGAGAAACAATACAGACAAATTAAATAAATAAGTGCACTGATCTCAGAAAGTAAAATTAAAACAGCCCATTTGTCTTACTTTTTCCAAGATAAAGATTCTGAGCTGACTTGACTTCAAATTCACACATTGCTTTTTCCCCACATTTCTTAATGATTCTGCCCCTTTTCTGTTATGTTGTGTTTGTTCTTTAAAATGTACGTTTCGCTTTAATTCCTGTTATATCATGCATTTTTAGGGCTGGTGCACTGATTAACAGTACAAGAGTCTTTAATGAGGAAAAGGCAAATTCTGGCTATGGAAGCTTATGTTAAGTCTTCTTAGAAACATAACTTGCATAACTCACAGAGGTCCGTAAGGGGCATTGCTTAAGCGCACCAGTCTGCCTACCGTCCCTCTCCTACTGTCTCTGTTTATTCATACCATTTACTGTGTTCATATATATGTTTATACTTATACCTGTTACCTTTTACATGTTTGACAAACTAAATAAATAAATAATGTAACTTGCACCAGGCAAAATATTTCTCCTTCAACACCAGATATATATCTAAAGATGCCTGTTAATGACCATCAAGTACAATTCAGTGTAATTTGAAAAGAAATTGGAATTGGAAGGAAAGCACCAGACTTCAATAGCATCTTGTTTCTAGTCCATCTTTAAGCTGCATGTTAAAATAAAGATGATACAGAGAGAGGGGGGGGGGGACAAAGACACACACACACACACACACACACCTAAATCAGGATTAGAACTCATAATCTTGTTTCGAACCCGGTGCCTTGACCACTACAGTGAATTGATTCTCAAATAGATATAGCAAAATGTAAGCTGAGGTGATAGGAAGCATCGTGAAAAGTTGCAGAGGATGATAAAAAGCAACCTCTCCAATTAGCCACCTGGTCAATAAGACTTTCATTACAGACCATATTTATTTACTTATTTGTAATTATTTATGTCCCACCTTTATTCTTTTTAAAAATAACTCAAGGTGATGAACATATTCAATACGCCTTCCTCCTCCTCCTATTTCCCCCACAACAATCCTGTGCAGTGAGTTGGGCTGAGAGAGAGTCACCCAGCTGGCTCTGAGGTCAGCTAAGGTGGAATTTGGACTCTCCAAAGCTCTCCTGCTTTCTAACCGGGTGCCAAACTAGCTTTTATGTCATCACAAACTTGTCGCAGCCATTCTATGAAAAGTCAGCTCTCTCCCCACAATGCCACCATTGTGAGAAAATCCACAGTTTACAGTAGCCTCCTCCTTCCTGATGTGTCCCAAGCATTTAAACTTGTAAACAGTAATAGCACTTGTATACCACTTCTTAGTGCTTTTACCGCCCTCTCTAAGCGGTCTACAGAGTCAGCATATTGCCCCCAACAATCTGGGCCTTCATTTTATCAACCTTGGAAGGATGGAAGGCTGAGTCAATCTTCAGCCGGTGAGATTTGAACTGCTGAATTGCAGCTAGCAGTCAGCTGAAGTAGCCTGTAGTGCTGCTGCACTCTAACCACTGCACCACCATGGCTCACAAAACTATAAACATTGAGTAAGAGACTATTATCTAAATCATCTGAGTGACTCAACTCAGAATGAAATCTTGCAAAATTTAATGGGGCTTAGGTTAAAAAAACAAACCTTCATGGCATTTCAGGCTAAAGTAGCAATTCTATGGACTAAGGAGTAGATTCCCAATGGATGTAGCAGAATTCCACAGAACCAGAACCCATTCCACAGAAGAAGAAGAAATTAATCTCTTATACTAGTCCCAACAACAAGCACAATGTGATGAGCAATACTATTCTAATTGGACTGCTTATGGTCAAGTACAAGACAGTTAAAATGGGATATCTAGCCTAAAGTATAATAAAAGAAATATATAACTTTTGAAGTGGTAGGCCTGTCATTAAATATGTATATGTTTGTTCTGACTTTATTGTTTTCCTAGCTCTATTTCCAATAGTTCCTCAATGGATTAAAAAAATGTTCTGGTAGAAATCCAAAAGTATTTTTTCACAAGAACATGTGGATTTCCACAGGCAGATTTCCTAATCTCTCTCAAAATATGCACATATGTTCACATGCTTTTTCATAACAGGTCTGCTTTGTTACTTCTAAAATGTTTATCAGTTTATCAGAATATAAAATGCAAAGAGAATGAAAATGATGAGAAACTAGGGGAGGAAATGGGGGAAAGGAGAAAGCATGGGGGTCAGAGGGGGTGGATAAAGGCATTGACTTCTCACCTTTTTTTAGCACAGTAGAAGCTAATAACATCACAGCCTCCATTTTTTTTACTTTTAGACAATAATATATACTAGCCATTTCTATAACAACAATCTATCTAACTTAGCAAAACCAAAATCAAAGTTTTATTCCCCCCCCCACCATCACAAGTACAAAATCCAGAAGTGGTTTCCAATGGAAACAAAATTAGATGCTGTACATTATTTTATTGGAATAAATCAATCCATTTAGCCACCATGATGGGTCTGCTTTTGACAGTATTCTATGTCTATGGTATTCCTTCCATCCAGCAGTTGAGGTGAATGGTTGGGAAATGATTGCTGAATCTTATAGAAAAGTGTATCCTTATGCCCTGAAATATAAGGGTTAATTATCATTATTTGAGCCTGACTGGTTTACTTCCTTGCTCACTCGACTTTTCTCCAGCCCTCATGAAAGTTCATTTCCTTTTTTTCAGCAAAGAGCAATTATCACTTGACAATTAGTGACATAGATGTGGTAACATCTGAATTTCCATGATTATTCAATAAAATTTGATGTAGCACTTCAGAATGAACAAGCCTTTGAATATGCTGAGCCTTAAAGTATGCTGCTGCTTATTCATTATATTTTCAAAAAGGAACATATAAGGTGTAAGGTGTTAAAATTGGCTAGGAAATTACAGTGAAGTAATCTCTGCCTGTGTATGAGGAGTGTTTTTAAAGTCATTCCTATTGAGTTCAACAGAATCTACTTTCATGGGGTTAATTCATCAGAATGTCTGACGCTTATTTGCTTATTTTCTCTCTCCAAACTATAATTTTTTTAAACAAACTATTGATATACATCTGTTTTTAGGGGTTTCTAGAAGCTACAACAGCAAAAATATAAAAGGATCTTAGCTACTGATAAAGCGCTTTGCATGGATTTTGGACAAAAAAAAGTTTCTGGAGTTATCAGTCAGTCTTGATCATACTAAACGAGGCAGATTCTATAAAAGGCAACTCCCTATAATCCTAATTGGATTATTATACTAAAAACCTGTGCTCACTTTCTTAGCAATAAGCCTCCGTAAAACTGAACCACTTATTTAGAAGCATGCAAATACACCTGCATTTTACTCTAGGCCACACTAGAAATACGAACCGGCAACATCTAAATATATACGTTATAAGACAATGCAAATCTTTGGATCCAGTTTCAAAAGATCCCTCAAAGCAGCTGTCTATTCCCATGATATATTTTAAATAAAACACGATTTATAAGAGCATTAATGCTCTAAATTCAGGATCCAAAGAATCTAGAAACCCATTACAGAGTTTGCAGTGAAATCTTGAGTTTCCACATTTTCAGGGGGTTGGCAAAAGTTTTGCAATGGATACACGCCTGCTGGCTGAAGAACATCAGCAACTGCCGGATCACGCTGGCCACCAACATGCTGCTGAGAGGCCATCCCACCGGTTCACTATATTTCTGGCCTGAGAGTTCAGCTGACTATCTGCTACCTGCCCTTCCAGCCTTGACTTGAGTGCTGTATAAAAACTGGTGGTAGTCCTCATCTGGGCCTCAGGCTGAAGGTTGCCAACTCCTGCCTTACTACACCAGACTCCACAAGCAGTGAGCTACATTTCCACAACAGTTTGCATCATTTCTGTAATATAGCATCATGCAAGTGACACATGGTTTACAGAAAGGCACCATCACGCGTATTATATAAAACAATGCAAATGGCATCAGTACAGAAATGACATATATTACTGTGATCATCTTACTCTGGATTCAACAGAATTCTGTGTATAATCCTCCTCCCCTAATGAATCTGTTACACCAGGAGTTCTCAACCTGAGGTCCACAGACGTTGGGGAGGGGCGCACAGTGTTGCCACTGGGGGGGTCCGTGAAAGCTTGAAAAAAAACGTTATGATTTAAATCTTCAGCTAAGTCTTGAGGGTTCGTGGCCACAAAAGGTATTTAAAAATGATGAAGAAAAGGAACCACTGTGTTATATCATAGTTTTGCAATTTAGTTTCTTTGACATCAGATCCATTGCAGTCATCATTCAACTTGAAAAACTACTCAGAAAAGATCTCTCTTATTAACCAGAAGTTACCTCCTGTCCTTCCATAGCTGGTTCCAGGCCTGTGGCCTTCGTATATGTTCCATTATTTTCACTTTGCATATTCAGGTAGCTTCAGCAGGTAGCAGTACTATATTTGACTAGTGATGGAATGCATTGACAATGCATTGGAAAAACATAATATGTCTTAGCTATTGACACACTTCCCAGAAGAGTACATCGCTGCTAAATTATGTCCAAAATTAACATCCAGGTATGCTTGGAATCGCACCCAAACATATAACACGCAGCCGTTGCGTAAGCACCATAATGAGATTTATGTTAAGCTTACTTATCTGGCTGCATTGTCAAGCTGCACTGTCAAAACAAGCATATTAACAGACCCTCCAAGCCCTCATTTTGAAATGGACGAATTCACGTCCCCTGGAAACTGCTAATAGAGGAATCACATCTGCTTTGGAGGAAAATGATTGGAGCTGGGATTCAGACTTGGGGTCTTTTCATGGCAATGATCACAGGTATTTTTCCTCCTTTTCATTCTAAGTCATTTTTAACTCACTGTTATGTGAAACTTACAATTTGAAAATCAGTTTGCTTCTAATGTAACAGAATATATTTTGAAAAACTATGGAAAAACAATGCTGATATTTATTTTTCTGAAACCTAACAATAAGTGTGCAGGTGAACTGTTGAAGGAACCAGTTATGTGGAATGGGTTAGCTAAGGTATCATGAAATTAACCATCTAAATGAATTACCCAAAAGAAAATATTATTTATAAATAGAATAAAAATAGGTTATGATTCAAATCATTTGGGGGGAAAATCAGTATGGAATATGAGAACTATAGAATGCTACAAAAGAATGAAATACCTAAACTACATTAAATCAGAAATGTTATACATAGATATAGATCGGTGGTTTTTCTATGTAAGAACATAGAGGACGTGGGGATTAGCAGATGCCTAGAATGGCTGAAAACAATGAATGTTTTGAAAACATAATTTGTAATAACTTGTAATATCTTTCCATGGAAGTCTTTCTATGGAACTAATTCAAAAGTCTCTCAATTTGATTGTATTACATTCAGTGGTTCCATAAATGTTTCTTAACCCTCTTAGCATAATGACAGTGGCCTTTTCCTCCAGTAAAGCAATAAGAATTATTATCCACATATACAAGAAGAGTTTTCAGAGGTTTCCATGAAAACCTAAAGTTGATGTATACATTTGTTTTTCCAGTTAAACATTAGCTTGCAGACTTAAAATGAAACACATGGACTAAAAATGCAATGTAAGCTTTCTACTAATTAGTAATATATTTTCTATGTCCCTTCCTAGCAAATAAATTGCCACTGTCTTCCTTAATTTTATGTAGAAACGTGTTATTTAATAAATTAATAAAATACAGACAAGTAAAAAGAAGTTAAAATTAACTTATCATGTATTCTTCAGGTTTTCAGACCAACTAGGCATCTCAGTGGTAAATATTCACATGAGCAGCAGATATCTCTTATCAGCATACAGACATATAAAGTACACAGATTCCCATTCCACAAACTATCAATAGTGATATTCAATGTTTTGTTTATTATTTCTCTACCATATCTTAAAGAATCTCAGCCCTACAAAGTAAACCAAACTAAGACATTAATGTCAAATAGATCAAGGCTACTTTTATTATATCAGCAACAGCAGCAGAATTTTGCAAATGTGAATGTGCTCCTCCTGCCCCCCCCCCCCCCCCCCGCTTCCTTCGTTTATCTTCAAGTGAACTGAGAAAGAGCTTGCTTACTTCCTTTGCCCAGGCTTAAGATCCTCTGACCTGACCTCTCCTTCAAGGCCATTCCCTCCGCCCTCTACAAACAGAAAGCAAAAATGGAAACAAAAAGTCAAATAATGTTAGGACTGTGCAGAACTAATGCACAAGTAGGGAGCAAACTATCCAAAGCTAGTATTGCAACTATTTTCTCCAATTACAAAACTTAAAATTCTGCGTGGAAGAGGACCCTCCTTTCCCTGCCCCCTTCTCTCCCTTCCTTTCTTTCCTGAGCCTGGGGGCATCTGCATACAAGAAGTGGGAGATACTATCCAGAGAACTATGGGGGAAAGACCAGTAATGTCTATTGCGGGTTGTTCTGATGATTAGACAAGATGGATTATAGAAAGAAGATAGTTATGTTGTCACGATAGAGTTTTTTCCTTCCCTCAACTGTATCCTGATGTTTTATTTCTAAATTGCTCTAGACTGTAGATTAAATTGCCAAATGCCTGGTTTTTGTAGTACCCTATTTTCAACAGCAGAATATTAACCAGAGTTATATATAAAACAGACTGGAAACATTCTAGGTTTTTAATATAACTGTTCAATGGCATCTGTCCCCTGCAAATTAAAAAAAAAAAGAACAACATAGATGCTTTTATAACTATTAATGATTTTCTTATCTCAGTGCCTCAAAATTCTGTAAATTTGGGGAGTTCACATCTCTTGTGAGCTCTGTTGAGTTTTAAATGTTTATTCATTTAATTTGCAAATACTCTTCCACCTGTCCCCCTTCATGTCTGTATGTGTCTGTATGCAGGCATATAATACTAGAAAAAATACAATTCCCCCGGTGACTACAGGGTCACATCCATGTCATTTCCTAGGAAGCAATAGGAACACTCACTACCAACCGTCTTCTTTTCAGATGCTTTCTAGGTACCTCGTGTTTCTCCATCCAAGTTCAAACCAGGCCAATTTTTGTTTAGTTTCTAAGCCCTGGTCTGGTATATCATAAGCATCTTTATTCGAGAAATTCATGGTTTTGGTCCCGAGCAGGTAGATCTGAGCTGGAATCTGAGCAGCTTCACAGCAAGCGAGACCATCTCAGCTCACTATTTCTATCGTGACCTCAAGCGGCTCTCCAGGTTTCAGGCAGATGTATGATACTTGAAAACGTTTGAGCTGGAACTTGGGAACATCTGTATACCAACTCTGCAGTCCGCCACTGAACTGCAACCTTTCCTTACGTTCAGGAGCAAAGGCATGCAGATGGTCCTCAACTTACCACCATTCATTCATTGACCTTCTGAAGTTACAACAGCACAAAAAAAAGTGACTTACAACCATCGCACATCCCCAAGTTTGAATTTGGGTTTTACTGATTAGTTAGGTTTGTTACAAGAATAGTTAGTTCATACCAGGGGTCTCAAACCTTGGCAGCCTCGCTGGCTGAGGAACTCTGGAAGTTGAAGTCCACAAGTCTTACAGTTGCCAAGGTTAGTGACCCCTGGTTTACACTATTATGGAAAAGTAACAATGTTGAGGTTTGATGCTATTATTTTATTCTACTGCATCAAAGAGAATCAGAAGTTGACACCTTTTCTTTCATTTTTTCCCTTACACTTTCCCCTTCCCTCCTCTCCCCCTTATTTTCCCAGTGTGTTGTGGTATTTTAAATTTTAAATTAATTTTTAGAACCGTAACCCCACAGTCGCGTAATCAAAATTCAGATGCTTGGTAGCCAGTTCACCTTTACAACGGTTGCAGCATGCCAGGGTCACGTGATCACTATTTGCAACCTTCCCAGCAGGCTTCCAGCAAAGTCAGTAGGTGAAGCTGGATTCACTTAATGGCTGTATGGTTTACTAAACAATTGCAGTGTTTTCCTTAATAATAAACATGACTTAACCGTCTTGCTTAGCAATGAAAATTCTGATTTCATTTGTGGTCATAAATCAAGGACTACCCATAAAGCATTATTCTACAGAGGGACACAAGTGGCTTAGTGGCTAAGATGTTGAGCTTCTCGATCAGAAAGTTTGGCAGTTCGGCGGTTCGAATCCCTAGCGCCGCACAATGGAGTGAGCTCCCGTTATTTGTCCCAACTTCTGCCAACCTGGCAGTTTGAAAGCACATAAAAATGCAAGTAGAAAAATAGGAACCACCTTTGGTGGGAAGGTAACAGTGTTCCACGCACCTTTGGCGTTTAGTCATGCTGGCCACATGACCACTGAGACATCTTTGGACAATGCTGGCTCTTCAGCTTTGAAACAGGGATGAGCACTGCCCCCTAGAGTCAGGAACAACTATTACATATGTGCGAGGGGAACCTTTACCTATAGAGGGATATTCCAGGCTGTATCAAGTAGTGTTAAGAGGGATCAGTTCCTATCAGTGTTCCTTCATTGTAAGCCAGAATACGAATGTTGAAAACCCAAGTGAGACTCGTTAAAAGCCAATACAAAAATTCTTACATTTTCCTCATTTGTCTTAGAGGCTTAATTTGTCTTATTGTGTTGATGGATGGTAGAGGGTTTTTGTTTTGTCCTGTTTTTAAAGCATTTTCTTACGTGCAGGCTGTTTAAGAGAAAGAAACCTCACTGATACTTCATATATTAACTCTGTCTTAGCAAATGTGTTTTACCGCATTGGAACATTTGATTACTTCTCATAATTGAGAAGCGTGTCACTTAATTTAAAAGGTGGAAAGGAAATGTACTGACTTTACAAATGAGTTCCTGGAACTGTTTCCTATCAGAGACGTTTTCCAACACGCCAAATAATATGCAGCTTCATTCATGGCTGTCGTGTGACTCAAGGAAGTCATTTGCACTGGGAGAAATGAATGTAAAATGGATAAATAATCTTTCCTTCCTAACACAGAGACACTTCTGGGCTCTTTCCTGCAGCTTCTTCTAGGCCAAGAAAATGAGTGAAACAGTCCCGGAATGAATCTGCTTTACTAGGCAGAGCTGCCCACTAATTTAGATAAATCTTAATATAACTTTACAGAACGTGAGCAGATGGGGAGCATCAAACCCCAACACAGACATGACCAGGTGAACTGAAACTACTGATTTGTAAGTCACTCGGTATGGCTGGTTTTGCATTGACATCAAATCCCTGACTGTGGCGTATGACACTCTAAGCAGGCGCCTTGGTGGTGAAGTATTGGTTTAGCCCTTCCATGGCTAACGACGGGTGGAGAGAGAGTCATTTGTGGCAAGGATGAATTTAGTTCACCCTGCAAGAAAAGATGCAGCACTAATCTCAGCAGCTGCATTAAAAACAAAAAAAGATAGCAGAAAGCAAGAGTGATTTTAACGGTAAACCTCTATTATATTGGAAGGAAGGAAAACAGGAGTCAGCATACCGGACAGAAATATTGGTAGCTGGGTTAAACCTATGAACTCTAGGTGGGGTTTAGTAGAGATCAAGAAGAATAGATTTAGTGTTGGCTGAAGAACAGTTAATTACAAAGTGGTGGGAAAGTCTTTGGAAACAGCAGCTGGGTGCCATGGAGAGCATTCCTGGAATGGAAAAGTGAGGGACACCTGTCTTTTGTTCCCCATTGCATCTTAAAACTCCCAAGATGCCTCCATGCCTTTAAGAAGTCATAACTCTCGGATGGCAGATCCTGCCCCAGCACTGTGTCCTGTACGGACGCTAAACAAAACCACGGTGCCTCTTTTGCATCCGTCTGAGCCAGTAACTACAGATTCCAGCTCTTCCCTTGCAGTAGGATCCCCCCCTGTGCAAGATTACTAAACAATTTCTGAGTGGTGTGGACTCTCGCTAGGATGATCTGTCTGAATCCTCCTCCTCAATATGAAATATCACTTTAAATGTAATCTGGACAAGCCAGCAGCCTTTTTGTTTCCATTTAAACAGACTGAACGTCTCTGCAATGGCCTCCACCTTTCCCCCCCCCCCCCGTCTTTGGTCCCTTCTATCCTTTTGTATATATCGCAATTGGGCCTGAAGTCATAGAGAGCTGGATTATGACTAAGTATCCTATGCAAAGGATCAAAAGCTTAACAAAGCTGGAAGGGTACGGGAGCCAATAATTACACTGGTTGAGATAAAGCCTCCATTTCCCCTCTTCTGCCTTCCTAGTCTGAGGATGTAGCTATTCCCTTATCAAAGAAGAGCTCAAAATCAAAAGGCAATTGTTCTATATTTCTGCAGTTTCCTAGACACTGGTGTTAATGACTTCAGACAAAGCCAAGGGTTAGCAACCAGCAGAAGCAGAGCGAAGGGATCCCTCTTCTTCTCTTCTTAAGGCTCCAGCTGAGGATAAATCACCATGTTCCAGATGAATCTGTAGCTTTCTTTTCTTTTAACATTTTGCCCTCAGGTATCGTTTTCATCAGACACAGAATAATGAAATTATTGATATAGTTCATATTTCTTTGTAACTTGAATATATATGTTCAAGTTGGTCTTGTTGTATTCGGGTCTTTTCCCATGTAAGAGTGAGATTGTCTTGGCAATGTTTCAGCGAGGTCACATACATACATACATACATACATACAGTAATTTGAATATATGTATGTATGAATGTGTGTATATATGCCAAGAAACGAAATGTGTGAAATAATCCAGTTCTTTCTTTTTTTCTTTTGCAGGCATTCACTGTGAAGATGACATCAACGAATGTCACGCGAACCCTTGTCAGAATGGAGGGACCTGTGAAAATTCCCTTGGGAGTTATACCTGCCATTGTCTCTCTGGAGAGAAAGATGGGGTTTTTTATGGTGGCCAGAACTGTACAGAAATCCTCTTTGGCTGTGTTCAACATACATGTCAGAATGGGGGGTTGTGTATTCCCCATTTAAGGAATGGACAACATAGATTTAACTGCATATGTTCAGCTGGCTACACAGGCGTGCACTGTGAAACCACGACAACATTGTCTTTTCAGGGAAATGGGTATCTTCGGGTAAAGAGCATTGCACCCTCCTCCGAGGACTATTTTTACAACATAAACCTTAGTTTTTTGACTGTTCAGCCAACAACTTTGATATTTTACCGAGGGGACAAAGACACATTTGTGAAGCTGGAGTTACAGAATGGCTGTTTATATTTATCCCTGCAAATCAACAATCAACTGAAGGCCTTTTTACATATAGCCTATAATGTCAATGATGGCGAATGGCATTCAGCGGAGGTCACCATAGGCAGAGCAGTAACACTGACGTTACACAAGAGCTCTTGCACAGAATCCTGTCTTAGTCAGACGGCTGCCATAGTGGATAGCAGGCAGGCAGTGATTGCTTTTCGAAACGTATTTTTGGGTGGCTTGCCGGTAAGGAACAATGGCTCTCTACTAAACATCTATAGTACACATTCTGCACCTTCATTTGTAGGCTGCCTTCAGGATGTAGAAGTGGATTTCAACATTATTATCCCGGAGAACTTATCATCCGACACATTTTTAAATGTCCAATCGGGCTGTGTTAAGAAAGATTGGTGTGAGTACCAGCCTTGTCAAAACAAGGGGCATTGCAACAACTTATGGCTGAACTATCAATGTGATTGCTACCGGCCTTACTCTGGGCCCAACTGCGCTACAGGTAAGAAGATTATCTCAAAACTAGGATGCTTCAATATAATTGAAATTGTATTATCAGTCAGGATTTTTCAAGCTATGTTCTGCAGAAGTCGAGGTCCAACTAAGGGATCCCCTGAGCCCAGTGTCAACTGAACAATCAATATTTCTACCAGAATAGCTTTGCCTCTTGATCAGGGGCTCCGGGAATTGTGTTTAATTTAAACTGACAATTCCCACAGCCTGAGAAGGTTTGCAAACCTCTGTTGTAAGTCTGCTGTAGGGAGACTGCAGAGTAACATTGGAAATGCCTTAATTAAAGGGATGGTAGCAGTGGTGGGTCCTACCAATTCAGACCGGTTCAGCCGAACCGGTAGTGGTTTGGCGGCCTGGGTCACTGGAACCAGCAGCCACCCAGGCCTGCCACACCTCGGAACCGGTTCTCTGGGCAGCGCCATAGGTGGCACCATCTTGTTTTTTGCTTCTACGCATACGCAGAATAATTTTTATCGAACTGCGCATGCATGCGTGAGCACAAAATGCCCACAAGCAAACCGGCAGTAGTGACCCCTGGATGGTAGCATGGCATTTCCACTGTATTTTTCTTAATATAAGTGTACAGTGTGTTACAGGCATAGGTTATATCGATACAAATTAATATACTGCCTCTCTTTTACATCTATCTTGGGCATATCAATACATCTACCTTGAAGTCACCAGCAATTAACCACAACCAGTTCAGGGTATTTGTCTATGTGATATGTACGTTAATGAATGAAAATGGAAAGGTACTGGTTTACTCTTTTATGGATTTTTTTTTTATATCTGCAACCTAATATACCGAGTCAAACTTGTTGCATGACTGAGGAAAGGCCACCAAAAATTCATATGAGACCCAAATACCTCAGATATTCTTGAAGACATGAGATGTACATGTATACTTGGTTCAAATATGTTCTCACTGAAGAAGCTTTCCTAAGTGGTCATTGTCACTTATTACTCTGTGGAATTCCTTTAACTTTATGTATTTGTTTCTTTATTAAAGCTCTCTCTCTCTCCCTCCCTCCCTCCCTCCCTCCCTCTCTCTCTCTCTCTCTCTCACACACACACACACCATTTAAAATTATGAGAGTTAAACAGAAAACCTAAACACCAAGACAATGGGCAGCCTAGGGATGTAGATCTTCTCTACCCTATCAGCCATCCCCTGTCAGGGTTTCAGGCCAAGTGGCAGAGCCAAATTTTCAGGCTCTTCCAGAGGACCATGAGTGTGGGGGCAGACCTCACCTCCAGGGCAAAATAGTCTAGGAATAGGAGCCCAAGCCAGAAAAATCTCTCCTCTTGGACCACGCCAGCCTAAATTCTTTGACAGAAGCTGGAACAAATGGGGCAGGCCAGTCCCATCAAAGGGACACTCCAGAATCACATTTTTAAATATTCTGGATGAATCAGGAGCTGTCTGCAACTCATTAAAGCAACTATGTCTTCTTCAGCAACTACCCTAAATAAATACTGTACAATCTTGAAAAAAGACACCCTTGGTTAAATTACTTGATTATTTATTTATTGATTCTGCAGGCCTCCTCCATCACCAGTTGCAACCCTAGATAGCAATTAATTTACTTTAATTAACAACTAAAGTAAATCAAGAAGTCAAAAGAAAAACCAACAATGACCAAAATGGTATAATTTATCAAAGCTCATGTTGGGGAACAAAAACTGCATGACAAAATTATACAGACATCTCTCAAAAAGCACCTCCCAAACAATCCCTTGCCCATTTGGAAAAGTTAGCTTTCCCACAGTCTACAAAAACACAGAAGAGTTGGAACTATAGATTTCAAGGAGAATAATGTTACTGAGGACACGTGTAGCCACAAAAAAGACCAGTCTATGTAGCTTTGCCAGATGAAACTGATATACCAAGAAGCTTAGGATGAAGCCCATCTTGACAGGTTTTATCAGACAGGAAGAAAGAATCAAAGAAGCCCCATAAGCATCCAGATCCTAAAGTGACAATCAACATCTTGAAGCAAACTCGCATTCAGTGTAAATTGCAGCAATAATGGTGTTATATGAATGACTCCAGAAAAATCCATAACTATGTCTCACTTCTGCATTGTGAATCAGCTTTAGCTTCTGAGTGGTCTTCAAGAATAGTTTTATATAGAGTTGTCTGATTCATGAGTGACCATGGAAAGTGTCATTTGGTCCAGGTAAGTTAATTGGCACACAGGATGACCAGATGTCACCCGCAAGCGTAATTGGTGCCGTGCTGATACTTTACCCAGATCTAAAGATGAACTGGAAAGGATGCAGAAAACCTTCCAGAACCATGCGGAGTTGCAATTTAACTCCAGAAAGAGAAGGTTGGATGTAGGTCAAAAATTATCCAATGCTGCTGGATCAAAGATGGCTTCCTGAGCAGAGCAGGAAATGCCCCAAGGCAGGCGGGACCATCTCTGGTTGGAGACAAGTGCTGTATGTCCAAAGAACTTTTTTGCTTTTAACTCCAAACTGCTGTATATCCCTAATAAATAAAATCCCTCTGCTAGAGGTACCTTAGCCTTCATTTCTTATAGGCATTTTATATATTTTATATATTTCAAATGATAGCCAAAGTAACTGATAACAAGCTAACTCCCAACCAAATTTCTGTGGTTCTCAGACTCAAAGACAAGGAAGCAAAATTAAATCAAAGCAGCCACACGGACAAGACTTCATAAGAACATTATAACATGCACATCTAGACCTCTCTGCCTGAGAGGAAATCCCACTGAAGTGCATAGCAATTCATATGAAGCGGACATACGTCCGACTGCACTGAGCATTCTTCTCAAAATATGTCTGACTTGGTTTGAGCAGCCTGCAGAATTTCCTTTCAAATGTATTAATGATTAAAAAAACGGAGCTAAAAGATTCCCACAAAAAGGGGAGTTGTCCCACCTACCACTGGCAGGACAAGTAGGAAGCTAGATTGTGCATGACAGATACCATTATAGATCTTTGTTTCAATTCAGATACCCCACTGCTAGTAGACATGGCACAATTGTGCTGAATTCAGTAATTCATAGAATTATAGGGATTCATTTGAGCTTTTGTCTGGTAAAAGAGTTGGCTAGTTACTTTTATTTAGAAAACGGACTCTTCAAAATGCATTCCCATATTTTAAAAGTACCACATTTTCTGTGCTGTTCTTCATGGTCCACACCTACATCCCCCCCACAGTTGTTCCTATTGGAAAATGACATTGCAAGAGCCCTAATTATAGTCGACAGCTTTGAAGTTTGGCAGTAATTTATCCAAAGGTTTGAAAAGCAACTTTGGAAAAGAGAACTACATCTGGTAAATATGTTTGCTTCTTTATGAAACAAAATTAAAACCACCCGTCTTCCAAGAGGGGTTTTTGCTTCCAATAGAGCTGTTGTGAATGATTAGAAACTATTTGAGATGTCTTTTCATTCTGGCCACAATATTCTTCTCAATTCGCAGCATCCAACATTTTAAGAATATATATACACACACACACACACACACAGAGGAAGGAAATGAGGAAACAATTTCATTCTTTTATTCACTCAAATCAATATTAAAGGGATTATTTTCCTAATCATCTTGAAATTTGGTTCAAAAAGAATCTTGATTTCTAGAAAAGTAAGAAAAAATATTGTAAACATTTTTCTTGAAAGTATGTTTAAAATCCCCAACTTTCTGAAACCTTTTTTCACAATTTTACCTCATATTTTATAATTTCACAACAGAGACCAGATCACAATGATAAAATAGGTCAAAATGAAAAATAACAATGTAAAATTAAAGAATTTAAAATCTAAATTTAAAAATTTTAGAATACTGTGTGTGAAACATTTGTCAGATACCCAGCCACAGTGATGGAAAGAGAAGTCAAAATTTGTTTACAATATTAAAGTACTTTGGTTTTCATTTTCTTTAAGGCTCAAACTGCATGGGACACTAAAAGTCCATAATCATAATTTAGTTTTTTCCTTGGACAGAGTGAAAATACTGGATAGCAGCATGGGGAGACCTCGCGTAAACTTCAATTTCTAATAGGGAGCCGCCCAGAGTTGGCTGGAAGACGGGTGGCTACCTAAATGTTTCAAGTAAATAAAATAAATACAACTTCCAATAATAATTCACTGCAGTTGGATCTGCCAGTTCACTTCTCATAAATAGGACAAAATGCTTGAAAGGGAGATTTGGTCACAGATTCCCATCTCTTCTAAACTACTGGATTTCAAACATTTGTATTAGGAGCCAAGGGCTAATCCTAAGCAGACAGACAGAATTCCTGGGGGGGAAAAGATGTATTCCATTACTGTGATTATCTTTCTGTTGGAAGGCCAGTTTTAAGTGGCACCAAGAGAGGGAGATAATTGAAATCAGAATGATTCTGGTGCAACCCAGTGTATTATTAACCTGGTGGGAGAGAATATTATTTGGACTCAAATTTAATCAAGAAAAGTTGGCAAGCGGTTAAGAAGTGATGAGCAGCCTTTTCACTACACCCTGAACTGTAACAAAGCGAGACACAACCACCGATTTATTTGGATCAGCCTCTAGACGCAACGGCTCAAGAGGTTAATTTTGATCAAGGTTTATGCTAAACCGCAGATCATATTCAACATTTCTTTTGAAGCAGAGCAGTTGAAAACTGCACGTCTGTGTCTGGCTACCTTTTTGAAGGTTCCCCTTTCTTCCTCTCTTTGTAAGGCGGAGGCTCTTCCCGTCACTTGCTCACTTTGCTGCATTGTAAGCTTTCGCCCTTCACCAAGAAAAATGACTCCTCCCTTAATGGAGGAAGAAAGACATTGCTTGGGTGGGAGGGAAAGGACTCGGACCTTTGATAGTTAGAAATACCCATTTCAATCTGAGGGGAAGTTTATGCATGTGGGTTTAACAAACACATAGAGAAAGAAATGGAAGGTACTTTCATTAACAAAGTGTAAACATTTTTATATTTGGTTTTTAAGCTAACTTTTCTCTCCAAGCTCCAGGATTCACTTGCTCCTCCTGAAATAAACTGAAACAGCTGGGTAGCCTTTGAGAGTTGCAAAAAGGATTTTCACAGTGACCGCTCTCCTCTTTTTCCTGGGTCTTAGGCTCCTTCATTAGAATAAACACTGCAGGCAAACATAAATAAATAAAAAATGGCCTGCGGGTATCTCAGCCCCACTGCCTTTTTTTTTTGGTGCCGCCTATGAAAGAAAAATCTGGGAAGGGTGTTTGTGAGGCATTGCCTTTATGGATTGATTTTGATTTTAAATAGTTTAATGCTCTTAACACTCCTTGTTCTACGAAAGATGAGTGTGTTGCAGAACTTAGTTCTAATTAGCCTTCAATATTTTGTAGCTGTGAGCAATGACACACGTGAGAATACAGTGAATGTGTGTTTCTTTCAGTTGGGCAACAAAATTGGGTAACACTAACAATTCTTACGCTCATTCAGGTATTAGTTTCTTCCTTTTGCGGAATCCCAATTCTCACTACACTTCGCCATTTCTCTAAACCACGTGTTTTTAAAAAGTTTTGGATAATTTGCTCTGAATGATATATTGCTACAATGGGATGGGACAAGAGTCCCTAGGGCCCAGGCCTATGTCATCTCAAATTGTATATGAATTATGGCAACCCCCAGTTATATGCAGGGAAAAGGTAAGGAAAGAAGAAAGTAAAGTAGCCTCAATTGTTGGTCCAACTAAACATTTGTGGGTCTTTCAAAGTGATCCATTTCTAGTTGTGTTGTTAAAATCGAAGAAGTGTGTGGGACCTCATGCTCATTCTGACCCAGAATAGAAAGAGAGAACCTATGATTCAGCCATGAGTGACATTAAGAGAATTTGGCACTCATCCGCAATATCTATTTCTGTCACAAAATCATAGATATAAATAAAAAGTCCTTCTAGGCCAAGACTGTCCTGCATTGAGAAACTGTCAACCTACTTTTCCTTAGCAAATCAGTTCTAGTGGGATTCAAGTGGTTGGTAAATAGTTGCATTTCCTTTGGATCTCAGGGCTTTGTGACTTGAACCAAATCCCCACCATTGATACCTATTAGGGTAGCTCTATTTATTCATCAAAGCTTTCTTCAAACAAATGTGGATACAGGGAAGGAGAGTAGTAGCTCCTGTAATGGATAAATAACATGAAGCTGTTGGATTGGTCAATAGAGTGGAATTATCTGTTTATTTTATTTCAAGTTCCAGCTTCTCATCTTAGAGGCTGATCTTGGGGACATTCAGCTGGAGAACATCCACCTGGGTCAATCCCCATTTTTTGCCTTTTTCCTCTTTGGGTTTCAGTAAAGGCCACTGAGAAAGTCCAAGGCGAATGCTGGCACCGAGACATCTAATTGGAAACGAGGTGATTGAACTGTAGTGAAATGAGGTACTACACTCATTAGTGGTCCCACACTATTTTAACTGAAGACCCAGGCTATTTTTTCTGCGTTGGACGATGCCAAACTGATGGATGTTTATGTGGGCCAACAACTGAGGGTGGTCCACTTCCTTCTCTCCAACCTGATTGGCTGATTTCAGCCCTTAGTTAGGACTGTAAAAACATAAGCAGGCACATAAACACTCCATTTTTTTTCAATATTAAACACAGTAATTAGTTAGCCTTTTCTTGTGCTTATCTATTCCTTACCTATTCCTCATCTGATAAAAAAAGAAATCTTGTTGAGCCTTACTTGCTGCAGTATTTGTTGAAACCTAGCAATACCCATTTTATAAAAGATAGTTTACACAAAATATATCCAACCTTCCTATATATTTCATTAGGAAATCCAGCAAAGCATAGCTATCTTCCAACTCTGTAATTCTATTCTATTCTCCTGTTCTATTCTATTCTTTATAGAAAGCACAGTGTATTAATATTTCTTTCACCATTCCCTGGGTTGCATAGGCATTAAGGCTTATTATATGATATCTTTTAATTTTTTTTCTTTAAACACTATATACAATGCATGAAATGCTCTACATTATATTGGTATTGTAATTGTTCCAAAGTATCTTGATGATTTAAAGATAAAGGTGTGATTTCTAAAGTAAAATTGGTTTTGAAGTAATTTGATGTACTTGCCAGTACATGTCATTGACATTTTTGTCATTGACCAGATTTTACCTATCACATTAAAACTAGGAAATCTGAGAAGACCCAAAGCAAAGCAGTTGCCAATCTAATGAACATTTCAAGCTGGGTGGAAATATATATTTGATAAGTACCAGGAGTGCTAAACCAGGAAGAAAATTTAGCATCACCTATCAGTGAAAAGTTCTCAGCGGCTGTTCAGTATTCTAATTGTCACTGAGCCATTTGATGTAACCCATTTTGTCTCTCTCAACCCCAATCTGATTTTCCATTGCCTTATTTCCATGCATCATAGCATATAACATATATTAGTAGAACAGTTCTTGCTGATTTGCTGTTCAGAGAAACTTGCTAACTAATCAGATTGATTTTATTGATACATTATTGGAAACATGAATTTATTAGAAACATAGCTTTGGAGTATTGAAAAAAAGAGTATGCCCCAGATTCAGCCAGACTCCAGTCATTCCATCCAGTCCTCTTCTCCTCCCAATTCCATCCTTGTTTTGAAAAGTTGGCTCCACACGGTTTATGTAACACAGGTTGACTCAAGGGATCTTGTATTTTAAATCAAGTTTAGCACCTCTACACCCAAACCAGTTCAACAGATCACAACTCTAAAATCAGGTAGAGAAGCTCATCTTTATTTTACCATTAAAAGTATAATCAGTGTCAAGTGTTTAGTTTAAATTCAGTGCTGGGCATTGCTGATCTATGATATGTTAATACTCAAATAGCATTTTTATATTAAAGAGGTCATTACTTTCTCACTTTTTCTGATGTGAAAGCAAGAATACATTCCAGGAAGATTTGGTCATGAGGAAACCACTGGATATGCTGCTTTTTCCCTAGAAGAAAGTCATGAAAATACCACAATATCAATGTTTGTGCGAGCACGCAAATCTTTTGGCTTCTTATTGGGCCTAGAAAGAAACACGTCCCTATTTCTCAAGGTCTGGCTAGAAGACGGGAAACTGGCAATGTCAGGTCTGCACTCCAACAAATTCTTAAGTATGCAGATGATGAACGACGGAAAATTCTATTTCATTTCTTTAAAAATGGGGCCAAACACAATGGACTTGTTTCAATCATCAAAAAAGTTGGGCTCTGTTTCTACACCCTTAATGAAAATACACAGAAGAGATATTCTCTACATCGGTGGATTACCAGACAAGCGAGAAACCATTCTAAACGGTGGCTTTTTCAAAGGCTGCGTTCAAGATTTAAGACTCGGCAACCACCCACTTGAATTTTACCCCGTCACTGCCTCACTGAATTCTGTCAGCAGCAAGAGCACCCTGGTCAATGTAGGTGCAGGATGCATTGGAGATGACCTCTGTAAGGTAAGAATCTGGTTTTTAAAGGTGCTGTTGCCCTTGATTAAAAAGAGTTTCCCTTTCACCTGGTGGGGTTCCTAAGCAACATGTGCTGTGGCTCACCAGCTGCCAGTGGAGCTGGAGGCAGACTCGGATGAGGAGGAGGTTGGGGAGGAACCTGGGCCAGTTCTGGACTCTGAGGAAGGCTCGGATGGGTGCTCTGTGTCGGAAGCAGAGATAGAGCCAGGGCCATCGGACACTTCCCAGCCACCAGGGAAAGCTGAGATAAGTGGGGAGGAAGAACAGCTGGGGCCTGTTCCAGATGCACGTATGTGCAGAGCTGTTATGAGAGGAGAACAACTGAGGACAAGGAGTTGACTCGGGAAGCAAGGCACATGTGGATGCTGAATGGCCCCTCCCTGGCTGGGGAATAAACAGAGGGAAAGGGGAGTGGTGGTCGTAGGAGACAACCGTTCAGATTTCTGAAGATTTGGCTCATCGTGATTTGTGCCTCAGAGGCTGCTTGCCAGAGCTTCATTTACAGCTTTGTGGCTGGACGCTCCCAGCCTGGCGATTGTCTCAAGGAACTGATAAGGTCTGTTACTGCAGTTAACTCTTTGAAGGATTATTGCCTGGGGTTTTTGGTGTGTGAATGCCATTAATTCACGGGACATAAAGAACGAGGGGTTTTCCAGGACAAGGAGTCTGTTTCTTCTTTCTGCTAAGGCTGGGTCAGAACAACACGGGACAAGAATATTAGGAATATCTCAAGGCTTTTAGTGAAAGAGGTGGGATAAAGATCAGATTTTGCCAAAGTGCTTTGCAGTTGTGGGCAATAATACCAAAAAGTGCCTGGTAGGCTGGAAGGGCAGCTCTTAAATCTCTGAAAGCAAAGCTGATGTTCATTAAGAGCAACTTGAACTCACTGTGGTTCCCAAACCAAAATATTCTAATAATTACTTTAAAACCACACTTTACAGAACAAGCCAATCATGGGGCATGTTACAGACATTTAGATCTGGCATCAAGATTCATAAAATGTTAAACAAGAAGTGAATGTTGTATTGCTGAAGAAATATAAAAGTAGCCAGAAATGAATTAGATGTATCTGCATCAAAAAAACCTCACAACTTTTAACACTTTATAAAACATGACATTCTTTTTTTAAAAAACTATTATCTGTGAATTATATGCAAGGGAATATACAGGCTTATGGAATATATTATGTTCTGGATTCCGTTTATACCATATATGTTTCACATTAAGCAGTTATTCATTTATATCTCAAATATTTAGGAGCATTTTAATGATTTCCTTATAAGCTTGCCTGATTTTCTCCTCTCAAGAGTTTGCCCTTAGACCAGTGTTTCTCAACCTTGGCGACTTTAAGTCCTGTGGACTTCAACTCCCAGAATCCCCCAGCCAGCTGGGAGTTGAAGTCCACAGGACTTAAAGTCGCCAAGGTTGAGAAACACTGCCTTAGAGCATCCCTAAGCCTCCTCTAGGCCAGTCTCTTCCTGTGCTTCTCTATGATATGGTTTCTGCTGCTTTCAAATGCTCTGGCAATGCTCACCAATACTTTCTGCTTTCTCATTATTGTTTCCTTTCTTTCCCTCCTGAGTGCCTGCGGAGGAGACTTCAATCTAAGGGATTTGCAGTAATGCAGAAGCAGACCTGGTCCCTATTTATAGACATTTTTGCCTCTCCTGCCATCCCAGGCTCAAGAGCAAGATGCAACCATAGTTAATACTATAGGGAAAAGCATGTGGTTACCAAAAAATGTTGACAAGCTATTATTTCTCTTCACAACTTGAAAGAAGTGTTTTAATGCAATAGGAATGTCTTTCAGGTCCCTTAACAGTAACTATTAAGATTTTGTTTGTTTTTCTTATGGAAATCAGACAAGTGGAGCCTGAATACATGGGTTTAAGAAAGAGCTGGCAATTTATTTTATTTCTATAGGCGGAATGGTGGAAAGGATTTTTGTTGCTCCTGTATCTGCAAGAGTTCAGGGAATTGGGAGACTGATTAAATTTTGCTTTTCCAGTATTCGGCTGGAAGATGAGCACAGATTGCTACCTAGTCTTCCTAGTGGTTTCTTAGTATTTCTAGGCCAGCTACAATTCTCGATTGCTTCAAATTATGAGAGAAACAGAAGGTCTGGGAATGCCCCGAATGACAAGCATGCTATTTGTAATCTTGGTTCTATGAGGGCTTACATGCACGTGCTCCTTGATGTCAGGACCATTAAGTGATGAACAGAAGCCAGCTCAAGGCAAAAGTAATAAAATGTATTTTTAAAAAAGGAGACAGGATCTACTTTTCATTCATTCTTCACAACTTTATAGCCTGTCAGTTCCTCTGACTTGAGAAGTCCAAAGTTATTTCTCCCTTCATCTGAACTCCTTGCTTTCCTCCAGCCTTTACACCCACTTCATTATGCATCCGGGCAGGCAGGCATTCAGTTGAAACTTGTTTTTCTGTACAGCTGAATGCACAAGGAAGTTAATAAAATTGTATAAAAGTGCAAAAAAATAAAATAAAAGTAAGACTTTAAAATTACAAATATCGAAACAACTTGCTCCCGTTTTACTCGTTTTCTGTTTGCTTTCTCTTCAATTTGTTGGAAGTTCAAAGACAAAAGAAAATCCCCAAAGAAGCAGCATTTCTACAATTAGGTTGAAAAAAGAAATTGGCTGTTTTCTATACAATATAGTGCCTTTATAATTATTACGCCAAGCAATATTGTCTGTACTGACCTGGGATTCTAATTTTTTAATTGGAAAATAATAATAAAATTATCCACAGGGGTGGAGACCTTTGTGTTGTGGGGAGTAGCTAGAGAAAGGTTAATATTTATTTTCCTTCCTCCGTTCTCTTTTTGGATCTAATCAATTCTCTCCTCTCCTGGAGTTATTAGCCCAGAGCAGGAAAAGAAATTCAGGCCCTAAAATGTTACCTATGTTCCCCACAACAACTCCCAAGCGGGTCTCCCAGCAGCCTTAGGATCTAATTTAGATCTGGAGAAAGTGGCACGGAAGATTGAACTTCCTCTCTCACAGTACCGCTATTCTCATAAAAACTGGAGCCCCCCCATGGCTGCTGGAAAGGGCAGAGAAGTTGAAAGAGTGGATCTCAGATTTCTTGCTTCCTGTCTATTTCCCAGTTGAGGCTGAAATCAGAGGTCTTCACTAACTCTGCTACCTAAGATATTTTAGCTGCTCCGGTCAGGAAATTAACTGAGAATTCTTTGACATTTGAAGCATTGAAGCCAATGGATTAAAGCCACCACCTTTTATCGGGTTTGCTTGCTGAGAAAACAGATAAATAGGCTGGAGAGGCCGCCATCTCCACTCTAAACTTTGTGTAAAAGAAACAGATGACATTTGGCCTGCAAAATGGATGGAAGGGATGGAAATTTTCCTTTAGTCCATTGGCCGCCCCGATGATAAGCTTACTCAACATCTGGAAGACCAGATCTGATACATCCCTGATTAAAATATATGAAAAATAAAGTAGACTAACTGCCACTAATGGCACTGAGTGGAAGCCAAGAGAAAGGCAGATCCTTTCTTCCCCCGTGCTCTTTTCAATTGATCGGAAAAACAGAAAACTTTGATCACCTTTCATTCCCATTCTTTTCCCCTTTTTAGTCTGCTCCGTGCCAGAATGGTGGTGTTTGCTATTCAATCTGGGATGACTTCACTTGTACTTGTCCACCAAACATGGCTGGGAAAGCTTGCGAAGAAGTGAAATGGTGTGACCTCAGTCCTTGCCCTCCTGAAGCCCAATGCCTGCCGGTGTATCAAGGATTTGAATGCAAGTGTTTCAGTTCCTCCGTTATTTCCATTGCCTTTTGCAAATTAAAGTAACAGAGTGACAGGTTTTCTGCCTCCCTTTCAGGGTAAATGGGTGATCCGCTTCTTTCGGTATGTTTGGTTTGCCATTTGTCTGAAATGTTATAGGGCCGTAATGGCGAACCTATGGCACCATATTTGCCACCACAACAGCCCTTGACTCCAGCACATGTGTGCGCACCGGCCAGCTGATTTTCAGCCTTCCAAAGGGCCGGAGGAGGCCATTTACGCCCTTCCCAGGCTTCAAGGAAGCCTCCGGAGCCTAGAGAGGGTGAAAACAGGTCCAATCACCCAACCAGAAGTTTGGGAATGAACTTCCAATTGGACCATTGGGCCATTTTTTGCCCTCTCCAAGCTAGGGAGGCTTTCTTGAAGCTGGGGAGGGTGAAAACGGCCCAATGGGAAAACTGGAAGTTCTTTCCCAAACTTCTGGTTGGGCTGTTGGGCCTGTTTCTCGCCCTCTCTAGGCTCTGGAGGCTTTCCTGAAGCCTGGGGAGGGGTGAAAATGGCCTCCTCCAGCTTTCCAGAGGGCCCAGGGGGGCCGTTTTTACCCTCCCTGGGCTTCAGGAAAGCCTTGGGACCCTGGAGAGGGCAAATCCCCCCCCATATGGTGGTTGCTCGCATATGCGCAGGTGGATCATTCGTGCATGTGCAAATCGGTTGCTCACACATGTGCAGGTGTGTGGGCACATGTGCGTTCACAATAGGGCACACATGTGTGTTATTTTGGTTGCCTAATTATTGGCATCACTAGCATAGAAAGATTCCAATTGAGGTACAATACAATACAATAGCAGAATTGGAAGGGACCTTGGAGGTCTTCTAGTCCAACCCCCCTGCCTAGGCAGGAAACCCTATTACCGTTTCAGACAAATGGCTATCCAACATCATCTTAAAGACTTCCAGTGTTGGGGCTTTCACAATTTCTGTTCCACTGATTAATTGTTCTAACTGCCAGAAAATTTCTCCTCAGTTCTAAGTTGCTTCTCTCCTTGATTAGTTCCCACCCATTGCTTCTTGTTCTGCCCTCAGGTGCCTTGGAGAATAGCTTGGCTCCCTCTTCTTTGTGAGCATGACCAGTAATTTAAAAAACAGAAGACTACAAATAGGCACCTTAGATCAGCTGATGGACTTCACAAGGCTTTGTGTGGGATGCTAAGGATCATACACTCCAAAAGTGAGCATAGTCGAGTTTAGTTTGGGAGGCAGGTACCTTAAGACTGTACAATCCATTTTGCCTCAAAGCCCACAAATGCAAATAGAGGGTTTTAATAGGAGCGCCCTGGGTTAAGCCTCATGGCTCCAGAGATAATGTAGCAATAGCAATAGCAATAGTTAGACTTATATACCGCTTCATAGGGCTTTCGGCCCTCTCTAAGCGGTTTACAGAGTCAGCATATCTCCCCCAACAACAATCCGGGTCCTCATTTTACCCACCTCGGAAGGATGGAAGGCTGAGTCAATCCTGAGCCGGTGAGATTAGAACTGCTGAACTGCAGATAACAGTCAGCTGAAGTAGCCTGCAGTGCTGCGTTTAACCACTGTGCCACCTCGGCTCGTGCAATTCAGCAGAAGAAATGGGACTGATCAGCAAGGCTCCCTCAACGGATGGTTTTGTTTTTGCTTTTAGCATTCAGAGGAACTTATATGAGTGGCTCTGATGGAAAGCTCGGTGTCAAATTTTGCCACTTAATTCCATATAGTTCCATTATTCTGAAGGTCATAGAAAATCCTTAAAAACAATAGGAGCTCCAATGTGCATTTAAGATAATGGTGGATTGAGAAGGTAGCATGAATTAACAATACATCCCATCCTCCTCTCCAAGACAAGATTGTTGTTTTAGAGATCTTCTATTTTTTTTATACCCTAAGATTCTTCAAAATAAACAATACACAAATGTAACAATAGAGAATCAATTTGTGATTGCCCAAATTTTCCTTGTTTTAGAGATATAATTTAGGACATACTGTTACTGTGTTAAATGATCAGGAATCAGGCATTCCTGGTGCTACAAATCTGAAATCATCTGGTAGTAGAATCCTCTCTATCTACTTCAGTGTTTCTCAACCTTGGCCACTTGAAGATGTCTGGACTTCAACTCCCAGAATTCCCCAGCCAGCATTCGCTGGCTGGGGAATTCTGGGAGTTGAAGTCCAGACATCTTCAAGTGGCCAAGGTTGAGAAACACTGATCTACTTTATGTGTGTTCTATATTTTGAACAAGGAGTAAAGATGGAGAGAGAAGGGAAAGATTAATTTTGTAGAGTTTTTTTTCTTATAAATTGCCAAATATCCTTAATGCTACTATGATTTGGAGCCCATAAAATCATTCACACTAGGGCCATTTGGGACAGAATTGGAATCTATGATAGTGACCGAGGCCAACTCGTTTTTCTCAGAAAGCCCCAAATTTTCAACAAATTTTCTAATTATATCACTCTATTTGCATCGTTAAGAGGAAGAAAGTGGAAGGGGAATGTTTAGATATCAGAATGTTGTCTTTTGACTTTTCAGAATCTACTCAAGGTAGTACTATTATATGTGGACTGATAAAACTGGTTGAACATTTACATGGTAGCAAAGTCATCCCGAAAAATCTAATTCTTTGTTGTTCTTGGTGATGTTGTAATTATCTACAGTTTTGCAACCCAGATTTTTTATCTGGTGCTAAGACAGTTCTAAAAACAGCATGATGCTAATTCAGTACCACTGTCCTTCTATTTGAGGATACAGTGAGATGAGGTTGAACCTTTAAACTGACCTCAAATGCCCTCCTCTTCTTCTCTTCTGGCAAATTATTTCAGATGTGCATCTTCATGCTAATTAGTTGCAGGTTTCTTAAAGTTTTAACACATTTTTCAGCTCTATAATCACACCAATTACTACAAACTCAGGACAATTAATGGAATAATAAGTATGGGATATCAATATTTTAGACAACAGGGAGAAAATAATCAATTCTCTAACCCTTCTGTTTCACATAAGTGGTTTTTTTAAAATTGCTAAGTACTTTTGGATTCAGGCGACATGGAAACCACAGTGGATTCTCCCACGAATATATAGAGATGATAGCACTAGCCTTATGCAGTAAATTAATTCTTCCCATCTCTGCTCAGGTATCTCCAATGCCATTTTTAATGGCCGAAGCAGTGCCATCTTTTATAGAAGCAATGGGAAGATCAGGAGAGATCTCACTAATATAACCTTTGGTTTTCGGACTCGAGACTCAGATGTGACCCTTCTTTATGCCGAGAAGGAGCCAGAGTTCTTCTCTGTCAGTATTCAGGATGCCACATTGTTCTTTCAGCTGCAAAGTGGTAATAGTTTTTTCACCTTGAGCCTGGCTAGTTCCCTATCAGTGAATGATGGGAAATGGCACAAGGTCACCTACTCTATGATAGAGCCACTGTCTCAGTCATCACAATGGCGTATTGACATAAATGATGAGCGAGACCATGCTACAAGTACTGTTGCCACTGGAAACCTTAACTTCCTAAGAGAAGGCACAGATGTCTATCTGGCTGACAAAGCTTTTGATAAAGAAGATGGGCTGAGAGGGTGCATGAGCACCGTAGAGATTGGTGGAATTCATCTCTCCTACTTCGACAATATTAGAAAACCACAAGAAGAGCAGTTTCTCAAGGTCTCTGCCAATTCTGTTGTCACTGGTTGCCTTAAGCTGGATGCCTGCCGCTCAAATCCTTGCTTGAATGACGGGCTGTGTGAAGATTTTTACAGCTATTTTCGCTGCAGATGTGCCAAGGGATGGACTGGATCTCAATGTGAGCTCAGTGTGGATGAATGCTCTTCAAACCCTTGTCTCCATGGAAATTGCACTGACGGGATATCAGCTTACAAGTGTGTATGTGATCCTGGATACAGAGGAACGAGGTGTGAAGAAGACATAGATGAGTGTCTCGGACATTTCTGTGAAAATGGAGCCACGTGTGTAGATGGCATTAATGGTTATTCATGCCTCTGCGCTGGGAATTTCACTGGAAGATTTTGCAGGTATGGTAACAAAGCTTTGATAAAGATAGTCATTCACTACGAGTAGTTAGAGATGCAGTTTGATGTAGTGGTTAAGGCACAAGATCAGGAAGTGGGAAATTGTTCTAGTCTCATCTTAAGATACAAGCCAGCTTGGTGATTTTGGGTCAGCCACTCGCTCTCAGCCCTAGGAAAAAGGCAATGCAAACCACTTTTGAAAGCTTGCCACGAAAAGGGCAGGGACCTGTCCAGACAGTTGCCAAGAGTCAGTACTTACTCAAAAAGAAAAAAAAATAGAATGTATGGCAAAGGCTTTTAATATAGAAACAGGAATGGATCCTAACTTTCACATACCTATAATAACTACAGTTCATGGGGGCAATTTGGCACGGAGAAATAATCAAAAATAGGGAGAGGAGGAAAGAAATAAGTCACCACATTGAGACTCCAGAGCTCAAAATAGCCCCCATCCTCGAATGGTTCTTCACTGACAAACAAATAGCCATTGAGTTTTAGTATTACATTTAATGCATTATCTAAAATGCAAACAGTTACAGTATTTAAGACTTTTCCAAAACTCTTATTCTGATATGTTTTCTTTCCTTTTCTTTCCTTTTATCCTTGTCCCCGAGAGTGAGTTAGGTGGCCATATAAATTTTCTTAAATAAAATAAATAATCTCTCTTGGCAATTAGATACACTATCAAAAGAATAATCTTAAGCAAATATATCAGAAAAAATGGGTGATGGGGATTGGCATTTTTCCTGAGAGAATTTTTCCTCCTCTTGTGAGAACACAAATGCAAGCAGCTCATAACCCAACAACATTTGGGAAGGGGGTGTGGGATTTGGAAGTACAGTCTTTAGATTATGCAGCAGAAATTGTAGGGAAAATTAGGATTTTGGAATCCAGGGAAGGTTGAAAGAGATTTTAAAGCACACTCTTCATAGACCTGGTTAGCTGTTAGATGAGAGACCATTCAAGAATTCCAGAGCTGTAGATTAGGCTGGAAAATTGGACAAGAATGTAGTGGCAAACCATTGTAACAAAAAAAAGTACCACACCTCTCTGCTCTTCATTTTAAGCAACCCATTTTTTAAAAACTCTCCCACGAAAGCCTAAAAAGAAGATACATTAATTTCAGGGAGACACTTCCTAAAATTAGCCCCTCCCTTTATTTGGGTTAGCCCTTCTTCCAGTTCACCTTCCCCTGGTCTAGGACAATTCCCCAGAGCCAACTCAGGAGTTACACTAATATCAAAGAAATAGTGGAAGAGGATCGTTGAAGAAAGGATGCAAAAGGAGGGACAGAATGAAATGTGAATGGCAAAAATTAAAATATGTTATTTACTTTAGCAGTAGCAGTTAGACTTATATACCGCTTCATAGGGCTTTCAGCCCTCTCTAAGCGGTTTACAGAGTCAGCATATCGCCCCTCACAGTCTGGGTCCTCATTTCACCCACCCCGGAAGGATGGAAGGCTGAGTCAATCTTGAGCCGGTGAGATTTGAACCGCTGAACTGCAGATAGCAGTCAGCTGAAGTGACCTGCAGTACTGCACCCTAACCACTGCGCCACCTCAGCTCTACTTTAATTAAATAAATAAAATTGTTAAATTGTCACCCAGTGAGTTGTACCATAGCAAGTTGGTCATGATGAGTTGGCCATGGAGAGTTGGCCACAGCAAGTTGTCTCTGGCAAGTTGTCCCATTCTGTCTCCCATTCTAGAAAAAGACCTCAAGAAGTCTCTTATTTATATATTTGTTATCTGATTACTTGGAAGTAATCACCTCTACTTAGTCTTGCATGAACCCAAGAGAAGAGTCAGTAGATTTCATATCAGGGTTTTAATATATTAAAAATAGAAATGCTTTGAATGAATATTGGGACATTACTACAGACGTGTGTTTTTCCCCCACTATAGGCGCATACGATTGCCTTCAACACTGTGTGGGAATGAGAAGAGAAATATCACCTGTTACAATTACGGCAACTGCACTGAGTTTGAAGGACGCTTAGCGTGCGTGTGCCTCGCAGGCTTTGCAGGGTTACAGTAAGACCCTTTGATGTGTCATATCTGATTTGAGAATGAATGTATAATTTTTCATGCAACGGCACAATGCCATGGATTAACTATTAGGTCTGCAAAAACATTTTTTTTCGAGAACTGTTTTGGTTATTCCGTGTAATCTTTATGTTTTTTGGTGCGCTGAATCCGAAAATGACCTCCATTTTGTCATAGGACATCACGTTTCCTGACAATTTAGGTAGCTATGTTAAATAAGGCAATACCTCAAAATAAATGGAAATAGACTTATAAAATTAAAGTTTTATTACAATATTTTCATGAAAATCCTTTTTTGAAGTGAAATGAGCTCACCTACACACACTAAACTCGATTCTTCTTCCTTGTGAGGCTCTTCTTGGTGCATTTACGCTTGTGAGTAGCATCTGGAATGTCTCTCTGAAGCATCCAACAGTAGTCTGCCATCATTGTAATGCTCCACTTTCCCTGGTATCTCCTTTCCATCCCTTTAATGTCTTGGTGGAATCGTTCACCTTGTTCCTCACTCACAGCTCCAAAATTTTCAGGAAAGTAGTCAAGGTGGGACTGGAGGAAATGCACTTTCAAACTCATCAGGTAACCTAAAGTTTGAAAGGCTTTCAGAATTCTTCCGATGATCTTTTTGTAGTGAGGATCTTTGTTATTGCCTAAAAATTTCTGTACGACTTCTTTAAATGCCATCCACCCTTCTTTTTGAGGATCTGTCATGGTATTGACAAACTCTTGATCAACTATAAGCCTTCTAATGTCTGGTCCGACGAACACACCTTCCTTCAATTTTGCCTCCGACAGGCATGGAAACTTGGTGATCAAGTATTTGAAGCATTCTCCATCTCTTGGAGAAAGGTTTTTTTGTGAATTAATTAATAGTAATTTGGACTTTAAATTTGGTTAAAAACCCATAATATAAAAATATACCAAAATGTTTTTAAAAATTGATAAATTTGAAGACAATTTTGCATGTTGTGGCAAATCATGACGTCTAGGAGTTTTTTCAATATTTTATTTGTTTTCAGCCCACCAAAATACATGGAAATTAGATGAAAATAATCAAACAGCTTTTTAGTCGCAGGCCTGTGTATTACAATCTAATTCAGCCAATGCTGGGCTTGGCAGAAATATTAGGTTGGTTTACTAAAATAATGTATCACCTTGCTATTAATTCAATTGCAGAAGCAGTGAAAAAAAATAAAACACAACCCACACAAATGTGTTTGGAAGGACTCACTCCAACATGAAGGTTTCACATTAGCTATTTTGTATAAGGTGGGATCATTTTTAAAAAAGTAAAATAAACTTAGTTCATGAATGAGAGTATGTCAGTTACAAAATGCCATAACTTCAAAAAGTTTGGAAGATATTGTGATCATCTCCAGAAAGCCATACTACATGGTTTCTCTGCACATGTAGATAAACCCTACATATAGCGCAAATCACGATTTGCTTTACCTTATGGTTCCATGGACTTTAGCTCCCTGCGCACTCCATTTACAGAATGAACAACGTTCCTCAAATCCCACATTGCTACTTTCAGAATAATCTGCAATCTCTGGAGTTCATCCTGTAAATACTACCTACAAACAACGCTTGACACCCACCTTAGTTCTCTCCAGTTATAAGGACTCAACTCTCAAACTTTTGATGTAACTAAGAATTCTGGTGGTTGGAATCCACAAATATAAAGAGAACAACCTAGATTGGGGAAGGCTAATGTAACCAATGAAACCTGAAAAAACCTTATAGGAGAACAATAAAAGTATGTTTTACAGCCTCACTCCCCTGTTCACAGCTGAATCACTTTTAACAAAAATGCAAGTGAAACTGCATGGATTGTTTAATGTGAAATATGAATGATACGAAATATTTCTGGCTATCAACGCAGGCAGAATTTGGCACTCACAGCCATGATATGGCCCAAATATCCAAAGAAAACATTAAATACCAGCTCATGTAGATTTAAGGATGAATTAAGAATATTCAAAAAGCAACGGTGCATTTTTTTTCATTCTCTTTATAACAAGAAGAAAATGCATGTTCTGCTGATCTAGAAACCTAATTACTACAATTAAAGAAATTAAAATAATTATATTTTTAACCTTATTAGTTAGCAAAAAGTTTTAGCTTTTCAGTAATGAATAAATGACATTGTGTATCACTTCCTATATTCTTGACATATAATAAGGGTCCCTGCAAGTTTTAGGATTATTCTACCTGAACATATATTCCAAACCAATTCTGAAATCTTTATTTTAAATATTGTAAACTGCCCAGAACTTTTTTCATGTCATGTGGCCTGAAATCTTTTTTTAGATCAGATTGATTTTTTAAAATTCTTCTTCTAGTTTGCTATAGATAAATGAATTAAACCTTGATTTCTGTTTGAAATATTTTCACAGTTATGTTTAAAGTTCTCAAAGTGTTTGCCATCTTGGAACTCTTGTTACAACACTTCAGACATTTCCTATACACAAATACATACATACATACATACATACATATCTATATCTATATCTATCTCTATCTCTATCTCTATCTCTATCTCTATCTCTATCTCTATCTCTATCTCTATCTCTATCTCTATCTCTATCTATCTCTATCTATCTATCTATCTATCTATCTATCTATCTATCTATCTATCTATCTATATATATATATATATATATATATATATATATATATGACATTACAAAATTTGCTATAGCATTATCAATACTTACTAGATTTCATCTGTTTTCTGTGTGTTCAAAGAGCATAAACTAACAGATATCCCAACTTTCTAAATATAGTTGCTATTGTTTTTTTACAAACAGCAGAGTATTCATATGAATTTACATTGAACAATATATCTAATTCACTTCAAATATTTCTTCATGTCACTGGCATCTTCAGCATTCCCAAATCTGCAATCGACCCAACATCCAGCAACGCAGAAAAATCTATTGGTTTTTATTATTAATATCCCTTTCTCTTTTCTGATTTTTTTGCCTGCTTTGTCCTTCTCTGGTCCCATTCCGGTTTCCTTTCATTAAAATGCAGCTTTTAAAAAGGAAAGCATTACTCTCATCTATGAAAACTATTAATCTTGACCTCCAAAGAAGGTCAATGTTGTTAACTCACTTTCTGCAGGGAGATGTTTTCAGTGACGTGTGGTGAGGTTTATCCCGCCTCTATGTCGAACATAGCACGCTCCCCGCGTGGGCTCCCTGGTTTCCCGCGTGGGCTCCCCGGTTTCAAGAAAGTGCTTTCTTGAAAGCAGGCAAAAGCCATCCTGCTATGTCAGACATAGCACCGGGGAGCCCGCCAGCAGAAGTGGGTCTTTTACCCGCCTCTGCTGGTGGGCTGGAACTTTTTTTCTTTCTTGAAAGCGGGCAAAAGCCGCCCTGCCGCTATGTCCGACATAGAGGCGTCCCACCTCTATGTCAGACATAGCGCCGGGGTGGCCAAAAGCCCTGCCGCTATGTCTGACATAAAAAAGTGCCAGCTCCCAGCAGAGGCTGGTAAAACACACACAAACACAAATTACTTACAATAATACAATTACTTACAAATTACATTAATTTTGAATTCCTCCTCCCTCCGACCCACATACCTTTTCCAGCTGTTTCAGAGAGGATTTCAACTCTGCTCTTGTCCGCCACGATGAAAATATGTAAAAATGTAAAAGGAAAAAGGCAAGAGCTGCTGAGGTCAGGCTGGGTTAGCTGCTCCCAGAGTCCCCAATGGACGACTCTGCTTAACTGTTTAAAAAAGCCTCTTTAAAAAGCGCCCTCTACAGGGGGAGGCGAGAGAACCAAGTGCCTCATCTACATAAGGAATTTTTCGGCTTTTAACCCTTGCTTAACTTTGCTCGAGTGATCATAAAGTCAGACTAAATGAGATACAGATTCTCCCGCCTCCTCCTGTAGAGGGCGCTTTTTTAGAGGCTTTTTTACACAGTTAAGCACTAAGCAGAGTCATCCACTGTGACTCTGGCAGCAACTAGTACTTAGCATAGAGTAGGCCTCCTCCGAATTCCATCCGCCAGTCAGTGCCGACTGGCGACTACGCGGAGGAGAGCCTTTTCTGTTGCAGCTCCGACCCTGTGGAACGACCTCCCCGTTGAGATTCGTACCCTCACCACCATCCAGACCTTCCGCACAGCCCTTAAGACCTGGCTCTCCCAGCAGGCCTGGGGATAGGTTCCCAATTTACCCGCCCGAGTGTTGACTGTGGAATGCAAGTTGTGTTTTATTATTTTATTTTGCTCACTTATTGTTTGTTTTCTGGTATTGCACCCCCTTCCCTGTGATTGTAAGCCACCCTGAGTCCCCTCAGGGAAAAGGGCAGCCTATAAATCTTAATAAAATGTCTAAAAAAAATTTCTAAACTACCTCAGCCTGACCTCAGCTCTTGCCTTTTTCCTTTTACATTTTGTTTTCTTTTCATGATGACAGTGGTGAGGCCCTGCCTCCCCTGCCTCCCCTGACTGCACATCACTGGATGTTTTATACTTAGATTCTCTTAATACCCAGCATAGACCTTGATGACTTGAGATAACAGGAAGTGAAGCCCTGTTAGAACCTGGAAGAATCGGGTTGAGGAAAGGAGGCTTAAACCATTTCAGAGCCCTTGAAAAGAGAAAGCCAGATTTATTTCCCTAGGCTTTCTTTTCGGACAGCTGGTCTACATACTAATCTAATGTTTGCTTTGCAGATGTGAAGTGGAGATCAATGAATGCAACTCTAATCCATGCCTCAATGGGGGCGTCTGCCAGAACCAGATCAACAAATTTTACTGTTTCTGTGATGTGAATTATGGTGGCATTCGCTGTGAAGTAGATGTAAGCGACATCTCCTTTTTTATCTCTCTCTTCTTGTGGCAGAATTTCTTTCAGCTACTTTCTTACCTCGTTCTCCGCATGGATGATGACCCAGCCATAGAATGGGGTGAACCAGATGATTACCAGTGAAAGGGTTATTTGAAAGCCATCAAAACACAGCAGAAGATATCTTGGCCAAAGTGAAAGTAAAACTAACAGCAAATCTAAAACCTCTAACCATGTTTTGCAATATTTCAGGTAGATGTAAAGTCCGTCACTGCAATGATTTGGAGTTGTTATTGCAATGGTAAACACAGAGGCAGATCTGTGATACTTGATACTTTTAAAGTGATGGACAAGTCAGGGAAAGGTTCCAAAAACAGATCTCCATTTTCACTTGCTGATAATGTCTTCTAGTTTGGATTTGTTCAGCAGTCTGGTTTTTATCCAATCTCCTCCTTTGATATTGTAAGATGCAAAAACAAACATCTTTGACTTTAAAACAGGGGACGCAGCCTACAGGCTCAGAGTTATATAGAGCGCACCCTATGTATCCGGAGCGCTTCCTAATGTTGCTGCTAAATTGTAATTTTAATATGATAGAAAGGGAAAAGTGTGTCAGGAATAGAGATTAATCATATTATCAGTTTGAAATTAATTTTGATTTCAGTGTACTTACATTAAATCCAATTTAGTTTCACTTTGGTTTCCTTTACATTTTGCAGCTTGAGCATCAAGAGGCTATTTATTCCCTTCCTTTTTTAAAAAAATGGTCATTTTCTTCCAATACTTTGAAATCACCAAGTATTTCTGACTTTCAAAATGTTATCACTGATCTTAAGTGTCTTAATTTGTGCACATGGGTGTGCATGCATGTAACATCTGAATGGATGCCTTTGTATGACATTAGATATATTGTACACAGGCATTTTTAACCATAACCCCCTTGTTTCAGGATTCTTAAAACCACTCCAGCTTCCTGCAGTCCAGACATTTATTAGAGGGATGTCATTGAGAGTAGATAGTTTAGTTTAGTTGCAGCTAAAATCATAATTATTTTTACAGATTGATTCAAATGTAATGATCAGATTAATATGTTCCCCAATTACATTTTAAATTACACACTGAACTCCGATCATAACGAAATCAATGATATACTTGGGTGCTCCTACGAACTTAAAGCACTCACTTCAGAAAAGTGCTGTTCCAAATTGTCCTAATAATGGAGTCACTCTAGGTTCAGTTGATTTATGAATAAAGTTACTTTGTCTTGCTAAGATTTAATGCTAGCCTGTCCCACCCAGTTCCTTTACTGCTGCTTCACCATCTTTAGTAGGTAGACCCACATTTGGGCTTGTAGCAATAGCACTTAGACTTATATACGGCTTCATAGTGCTTTACAGCCCTCTCTACATGGTTTACGGAGTCAGCATATTGCCCCCAACTGTCTGGGTCCTCATTTTGCTGACCTCGGAAGGATGGAAGGCTGAGTCAATCTTGAGCCATTCAGAATCAAACTCCTGGAGTGAGCCGTGAGTTAGCAGTATTCTAAGCATTGCACCACCATGGCTTGTATTGAGGTGCAGCCCTTATTTTTCTATCAAAACTCTTGGTATCCTTTCATCTCCATGAACAGGCGGATGGTATCTAGCATTACCATCTTAAGTGGAAAGTGAATTGATAATGACATGGGATGAATGCAGAATGAATGAATTTCATATTCAGTTCATTAACTGTGCTCCAAAGCAAAAAATAATGCATGGCTATCTATATTTTAAAAAGGACTTTTATTCCGGCACAGAATAGTCTGAATAAATACTTTTTCTTTGTTTCGTATCGAAAATGGCTGTAGCACTGAGTTGAGTAAGATAGAAGAAAGATGCTTTGCTAATATTACATTATGGTAGACAGTTCTGATTGCTGTACATAATTTTTTTGAGTATCTTGCCAACCCCCTCCCCCCCCAAAAATAGAAAATATCTAAGCAACACAAATGACGTTGCAATAATAAATTATGTTATAGGTTTGGAATATGGGGAAACTACAGAATTTGTAAGAATGGTTGCTGTCAAAGAGATCTTCTACAATATAAAAATGAAAATGAAAAATTTGTCCCATGAGGTTATTCTGCAGAATATGCAAGGCATGTATACATCCCCTCCTCAAAATGTATTTTGAAATTGTGGTATCAGATACTACGGTGCAAATCTGTATTTAAAATGTGTCATTAAAATAACCAACAGCCATTCCTTCATATTTGTTCATAAAATTTAGATATCATCTCATTCTCAGAGTAACTCTGGGGTGTTTTCAGCTAAAAGCATAAAACATATTTTTTTAAAAACTCTTATTCCATATATACATGCCGCTAAGTCCATTAACTCCTCCAATCGTGGAAATGACGCCTAACACCTTGATTATTAAATCCACCCTCCAAATTCATTGTACATCTGTATTCTTTTACCACATTCTGCCTGCATTAGCATCTCTGTCTTTGTGCAAATAATAAACCTTCTGCTTTCGTCATGCTGACTCTTTCTTTCTCATTTGCGTCTCTCTGTGCTATTCTCATTGTCTTTGAGGATGTCATGATTTATAAAGGTTTAGGCACACTTAAGATCCATGCAGCTCCTTTGAAAGCTGAAGCAAGGCTGTTTCCAAACTGTACTATACCTGAGCCCTGAGGTGTGTGATTACTTAAACATCTCTCGAGAGAAGCGTCTTTCACTAAAGACTAAAGCTGGGAGGATCAACCCTCCCTCAGGACAGAAAGCCTTCTTTTCCAATTCCAGAATACATTTGGTGCCTGCTATTTTGATTTTACCAAATGTCAACTGAAATATATACACACATACACATTCTCTCTCTCTCTCTCTCTTCTCTCTCTCTTCTCTCTCTCTCTCTCTCTCTCTCTGTGTTTGTACTGCATGAAATTTGTTTGTTTACATTTAAAATTCTCTCTCTGGTTCCGACCCATTACTTTTCTGAATCAGCAACTTTCTTACTAACTGTCAGCCATTAGAGTAGAATAAACAGTAGACTATAACAGTCCTTAACTAGCGCTATCTAAATAATCAAGGCATGAACCCTGGGCTGTTTCTTGGTCTGAAAATGCAGCACTCATTTTCCAGATTCAAAGCCTACAGGCTCCCCTTCAGAGTTACCTTTTCCTAGTATGCAATAACCAAATCCAGACCTGGGTAGGACTGTATCTCCAGGGTTAATATTGGTGCATTCTTTAAAAAAATGACAGCCATATATTACAGAGTTACACTTCTCCTAATAATGTTGAAACCACGAATAAGCATGGCAAATATTAGTAACGATGAATTCAAAACTGAAAAAATCCCCTATGACACTGGGATTTTTGCCTGTTGGAGGGGCCTTGATGTATTCATTAATTGCAATTGGTAGTTAGACGTATACATCCTAATGGCACTTAAATTACAATAATAAATGCCTACCGCTTCAACTTCATAAATAATTTATTCCATATTTGCATAGTTGTTTCTATGCAGTTATTCTTGACTAATTATCGTACTGACGAAAAAGGTGTCAAACCCTGAATAACAACCTTTCCTTCCGTTGGCAAATCTTTTGCCTTCATCTCGCATCTCCATCTTTCATTTGTGATCTTACTGCCGTTCTTATATCTGCTCATTTTGTGAAAGCAAAACAAATTAATAGTAATCCTATTAAAATAAGAAAGAATAAGCAAAATGCGCTTTGGCCTTTGGCTCGGCAATATAATGTGAATTTGAGGGATTTTAAATCAACTCCCAAATGAGTAGTATATTCACCAATAGGAATTATGGCCTTGGTATAAATATATTTCTTATTTGTTTATTGTACTCTCGGGCAGCACTGCAGATTTGAACTACTGAACGGTAATACAAAGGCTACATTGAATGAAGTTTGACTCCAGATGACGTCACAGACATATTCATGCAGTGCAGAAGTATCTTCTTTGAGAATGTTTTTTCTACTTCTAAAACCCATAACCTTGTACTTTCTGCCTCCAAATACTAACCAGGTCTACTTAGCCTGTGCTTAGCCTTTGAACCTAATAAGGTCACAGAGGTACTTTCACTTGTTGAGACAACCACTGTTAGATTCGGTGGCCTGATGTGGCTAAGAACTAAGGCTGTGAGAAGCATTAAACTGTAATTACAAATACTTGTGGTTCCTTTATATTAGGGTTATTTTCATACAGTGTCCAGATTATAATGGAGACCTAGTTCTTGTTCCTTCATTTTTCATAGAACAATAATTGAAAGGATCTCTTTTATGGAATTATTCAGGTAGTTACAAATAGTGAAATAGTGTTTATTTTCCTTCATTATAAAAGAAGTCCACTTCAAACTTCTTTTGAAGTGGATTTCTACTTCATGCTGCACTAATCTATTTTTTCCATTTATATAACCTTTGAAAGAAGAGGTTGCTTCTCAAAAGGAGTTTAATAATAATCTAATACCACAGCTTTGCAAGTTGTCTTGGAGCCAGTTTGATCTAGTGGCACCAGGCTAGAAAGCAAGAGTCCGTGAGTTCAAGTCCAGGGATGGGCTGCTACAGGTTCACCCAAGTTCGGGAGAACCTGTAGTTATGGCCGGTTCAGAGAACTTCCAAATCCCACCACCCCTGGATGGCCCCTCCCGGCCTGGAAACGGGCCCTTTTCTGGTCTCCCCCAGAAGGCCTCTGGAGCCTGGGGAAGGTGAAAATGCCCCCCCACTCGTGGTGCAGGAGGCCAACTAGGCCACGCCCACCATGTCCACACTCACCCAGCAACCGGGCAGAGAACCCCTTGCTGAAATTTTTGAAGCCCACCCCTGTTCAAGTCCATGAGTTCAAGTCCTACCTTAGCCATGAAAGCCAGCTGGATGACAAGGCCAATCACTCTCTCTCATCCCAACTCACCTCACAGGGTTGTGGTTGGGGGGGGGAATAGTAGGAGGAAGTGTGTTAAATATATTCACCCCATTGAGTTATTTGTAAAAATAATAAAGACAGGATATAAGTAAACAACTACATAATAAAATTGGCTTCCAGTAGAGTTCTGTCGAAGGTGCTAGCTATTATCTATAAAATCCTGAAAGGGGCAGGGAACAGTTACTTGTGGGATCACCTGTTGATCATGATTTTTACCCATCAACTTCTTCAGAGTATGCATGTTCTGGGTCACATCTGCTGGCCCCCAGCCTTATCCTTTCTCTGTGGCAGATTCCATTGGGATAGAACAGCATCTCCTTGAAGATCCAGGTGGCCCTCACCCTGTTAACCTTTCGTAAGATGCTTAAGACCTGGCTATTCCCCAGGCATTTGAGTCAGAAGGTTACGTGAGTTCTGCTGCTATTGATGTGATTGTTAAGACTGTTTTATCTTTGGCTCGTATGCTGTGGATCGTGTTTTTATCCTTGCATGCCAGAATACAGTCAGAATTATGAGATGGGTGGCCATACATCCTTTAAATCCATCAATCAATCATTCAACTTCTGGAGGTCTACCTACACGCAAAGTTCATTAGAAGCGTAGCTCCTTGGTTCACATCTTTAATATTTCTGTCTTAGGTGGCATCTGAGACTTCTTCCCAAGCTGTTTTTTTAGGAAAAAACAGTATCTTTAGAAAGTCAGGCAATTAAAGTCCTGCCAGAATCTGAGCTCAGAACGAAAACTGTAGGTAGTGAATTAATCCCTGAAAATAGAAGATGGTTCTTTTCTCTAGCATATTTGATATTAATGTATGCTGAAATCTAATCGAGATAGATCAGTCATGTTTTCACTTAGTGACCACTTTACTTAATGACCAAATTGCTGGTCCAAATGGTGGTCACTAATGAGAACTACCTGTGTGATCCACTTCTAATTATCAGAAGTGATCATTTCTGTCTTTTTATTGTTGCTGTTTGTTCACCAGCATTATTTGGTTCCTAAGTACTGCAAATCTATGCAGGTATCTGAATATAGGACAGATGAACAGAAGCACATACCCCCCTCCCAAAATTTACCAAACTCTTTAATTGATACATTGATACTCAGGACCAACTTTTTCCACTCGTAAAAGCTCCTAATTTAGAAGATAGGTTCATTTATTACTGAGTTACGTTTACATCTTCCTCCAACCTTCAGATTTTCAATCGCTACACAAATGCATAGGTATAAATAACCAAACATTTTTTATATTTTAAAATATCCACAGCTGCCAAGGTGTTATGCAATACTAGTCCTCAACCTTAAAAAATAAAAAAAGAAGAAACCTGAAATGGCTTTTTGGATTTTCATGCAAATGCAGCCCTTCATTTCTACGTTTGTGGCATATCCTCCTGCTATAAGTGCAGATGCTAAAGCTAAATGATTCCCCCATAGCTACAACAGATGCATTGGTGGGCTGTACTTGATCGTGTTAAAAGCATAACAGATGCTGCGTTGCATTCATTAACTATGCATCCATGTCTGTCTGTCTCTCTGTCTGTCTTTCTAAATCTTGGGCACTCACCTTGTTTGCTTCTTCTGGGTATTGTATTGGTATTTATTATACTTGTATGCCGCCCTATTCCCGGGGGAGTTGCCTGGAAAGAGACGTCCAAGAGATGAGCAGTGGCACTCATCTGTGGTGATAGCAGGCTAAATATAACCTGGAGACAACACTATGTAAAAATGACACAAAATGTCCTAAGAAGGAATTCTGGGAATTGGTGACTCCCTAATGAGGTTTAATAAAATTTTATAAACTCACTAATGCTAAGAAATCATGGTTTCAGATTGTTGGGTCCTCCTGCAAGAACCATTCAGCCGTGGTTCATCTTGTTCCCCTTTTTTTAAAAATAATAATAATAATAAAGGTTCCTCAAAATGGCATCTCCTTTTTTCTACAAACTTAGTTCAAAACACTTTCTGTTTGCAACAGACTCGCAAGTACTAAGAACCAGGGCTATGTTAAATATTACAACAAGCAAAATCTGTGGGAGGATATCGGTGTAGCAAATGATGTTTTGTTTTATTATTTTGTTAACCATCGTATTTAATTTGTATGGCTAGTGTCTCCGTGGTGTCTTGTTTGTACTTCTGTCAAGCCGGTTGTTCACTTTCTTTGAAAAGCAAAACAAACACAAAATGAAAAAGGAGAGATTAAAAGGAAGCACAAAGTGCCTGTGACGCCTCCCCTTGCTTCTGTCGAGCAGCCGAAAAATGAAAACACACCGCTAGTTAAAAAGAAGCCCAGCTCCATTGGCTAGGAGGCAATTACGGATAATGAGATGTATGGATGGGAATAGATCATTTCAACTTTCTCGGCATATTTTAGGTGAAATCTTCTCCCTTGGGTTTCCTCTTGTTCTTTTCCCCCACTGCATCCCACCACTTCACACCACCTTCCCAGTGGAATAAGAACTTCTGGCACCAGGAGAACCCGTGGGAAACTCCCGAGCCTTATTGACATTATAAACAATATTCAAATGGGAGTAATGGGGATCGGGGCTACAGTAAATGCATTTCTCTAGAGTCTATAATAAAACCTACGTAGTGTAGCTATATTACTTTTATCCTTTGCATCTGTTTCACTGCCTACTCTATTAGCATCACTATTCTGATTATTATCATTTGTTGTTCTGATTATTATTACTTTGTTCTTTGCATGCACACTGAGAGCTTCTGCTCTGGGGACAAATTCCTTGTGAGTCTAGTCGCGCTTGGCCAATAAAACCTATTCTATGCTATGCTATTCTATTCTATGCTATGCCATGCCATGCCATGAACTTGATCTCAGATTAGAACTAAAAATGGGAACCATAGCCATTTTTCATATATGGTGTGTGATATTTTATTTATTTACTTATTATCACATTTTTGAACTGCCTATTGCCCTCAGATATATCAGCAGTGTGCAAAGGAATTAAATATATATGCCTTTCTTATGTTTGAAAATAGTTAATTGTGCTTAAAATTCTCTCCTAGAGAGGAAGAAGATATTTGGGGTGTTCATGGATGTGAGCTAATCAAATATTTGATGTGAACCAAGCTGTATTGACTGTATCTTAGGTTGTTTAGGTTGGTGTTTTTAAGGAGAGATTAAGGTAGAGATCTAGATGCTCTAAATTAATTATTATGGCAAACTTTCAATTTTATTTTATTAGAATGGCAGCAAAGTTTCCCTTATAAATTGGTCTTTATTTCTACCTCTATTAAAGTCATTTTAGCTGCTAGAACTAGCTGAAATTTAGAAGCACTCCTGCCAACTCTGATGAAGTAAGCTGCAGTTCATGCAACTTATGTCTTTTAATAAATGTATTGTTAGAAAAGAAAATGCTACTAGATTCCTGATTTTTTTAAACCTAATGTTAAAAGAAATTAGTGCAGATAATTAGTGCTTTAATAAAGTTTTTAAGCAAATGTTATTTTTTAAAATATAGAAATAAATTATAGATTAAGACATATTCCTATGTGATAAAGCTATTAAATTTCAGACAAGTAGGTGGGATTCTACAAAAGTAGTGATTTTTTAAAGGTCCAGAAGTCTCCTATTGTCTGTAAAGAATGGATATTTTAGTGCCACCTTCATTACAGTTGTAAATGGCAGCATATTAAATTTAGATGCTTTTGTTCTACATTTGAAATACTATGTATGCAGAAGTTTGAACATTTAAATTTAAAAATAATAAACGGGGAAAAAAATTCCAAAGATTATGGATAGTATGGAGTGGAAAGAGTGGAAAGTAACAGGAATTTTAATGTTTTTTTTTAAAAATTTAAGATCATAAAGCCATGGCATCCATTTTTGTTTATTATTTTTCTCACAGAGTAAGATAAGTATATTTGGAGGGGAGAGCTGTCCTTTGTTAAATACTTTTCCTAATGCAGCTATTTTAAGTAAACATTCCCTTGCGTGCTCTTCTTAGAAGCAACTTTTCTTCCCATTGTGATTTTGGACCAGAAAGAGAGAACATATTAGTAAGTGTTCCATGTTGCTCTCCATGCCACTCACTGAATCCATTCTGAGGGATCTTACGAATCCACTTTAGGAGAAATCTGTACCAAGTTGAATTGACATCCCTAGTCACAACACTCTTTCCCTCCCCTCCTCTCCTCCCCCCCCCCACCCTTTTGTTGCTTTGACTCCTAGAGACTCTGCCTGAACTGCACTTTACTTAGCCAGGTTTTGCAGAAACAGTTTGTTGTTGCCTCCTTCCTCGGCTGAGATACAGAGACTGCCAGAGGTCACCCAGCCTAAGGCAGGATTAAAACTCACAGTGTCCCAGGTTCTAGCCTGATGCCTTAATTACTATGCCACACCAAAACACTGGAGTCACAATTCTATTTCATAAACATCACCAAGACAGGTTCATGTGAAAAAGACCTACCCAGAAATAAGGAATAGGAAAACATGTACATTTGACATTGCTTTTCCAAAGAACTGGGAATAGTACAACAGTGATACAACCGTTCATGCAAGAACCTCATATTTTGAAAGAGGTGAGCAATCCCACTTCAGAGGTCACATGTCTATTCCTCCTTTTCTGCAGCCTTCTCAAGAACATCCCCATGGTCAATAGTTGGTTCTAGTCTAGGCTATTGTGTATTGGCATGAAACCGTGTAGAATAAGTGAATGAAGCCTCTTTTAATTTAATTACCTATGACACCTTTAATAACATCAGTGCCCTCCTGCATTATGGAATAATTAGAATTAATATAAACACAGTTCCTAACATCTCAAAGGATTTGTTACTTGACCATTCTTCTCCCCTCTACTAATTGTTTGCATATGGAAGAGACAGGGTGTTCAGACCAGCATGTCAGATAATTAGTGGAGAAGCTCAGATGGTTCTGTTGCCCCATCTTTCACGTCATATCAGCTTTTTAAAAAGAAATTATTCACAGCAATAATGTTCACAAAAGCTTGCTAACTATTTATATGACAATAAACAATGAGATAGCAGGGAGTCATATGTTAGACACAAGACCAAAGCCTTCTGCTACATTTAGTTGGAAGCAGAAGATGATGGCGCTGTAAGTGTTGCAGCTACGTACAGTATACATGAGCAGTTGACTTGATATCCAGCTGTGACAGCATGAAATCTTTTAAGTATTTTGCTAATCAGAGATTCATGATAGCAGTAGAGACGTGTTCAATGTTATTTGCTGAATCCTGGCACCAACTGGTTAGGACAGTTTTCTCTGAAATATGTTCAGCAAATCTATGCCACAGACATGATTACCGACGAAATGTCCTGAAACTGAAGGTATTTGCACATCCATTGATTGTTCAAAAAGATAGGCAGATGTTGATGAAGTTTGCAATATTACATGCTGATTAAATGGCATGGAGAGAAAAAAGCTTGAAGTACCTATTCAAAAAATGTGAATGCTAATGTCGTTAATTTTGTAAATTTCTATATTGTTTTTAAATGCTATATGAAAGAAAATAATCTTAATCTTGGGCGTTCCTTGTCCAGCCTTGTATTTTTGTACTCTTACTTCCTTGGATGCAATGCTTGAAATATAGTTTTCCAATCCAGGAATTACAGAGTTTCACAGTTAATATTTATGAATGGAATGACTTTCTATGAGACAAGGACAAATTCATTGTTTCATGTGGTAATACACAGATGTAATTTCCCCAATTCATTAATTGTTGAATTGATATATAGTAGGGGAAAAAGAAAGAGGATAATACGACAATACAATAGAATCTTGGCACCAGGCTAATATATATGTTGGTTAAATAAATTAAATATTTGTTTAATATCGTCATAAAGAAAGGCATACCAATTTTTACAACTGTACAAAGTATGTGTGTGAAAGAAAAAATGGTCCCAAACATTCCATTCTCCATTCCATTGGCTTAAATTTGATAATTTTGCCAACTTACTTAAATGATACTCTCAGTAGCTAAAAGAAAGACTACAGTGCACCAATTACAACCTTTAAACACTCCTCATAGGCCATTTCCCATTCATCCCTAAGCAATCTAAAACCTGTCCTCATTACCGCTAAGGTAGCACAATGCTTAGATGATTTAAAAGATGTTGTCAAATGCTAGAGTGAAATTACCACAGTACTGTAGCAAATTTTATGAAACGAAAGCCAGAAAATACCAGTGCAAATTTACGTAGGACATTCATTCATTTAACTCAACAACCAAAATCCACCTTTTCATTAGTGAGAAGGTGCAAATCACTATATTTCTGAACATCGAGAATGGAACTTGAGAGCTTCACTGCTGAAAAGGATTCCTTGTTAACAGCCTGGCCCTGTTCCCTTTTTAACTGTCTATTAAAACTGTCAAACTAAGAGTGGGACACACATAGATGCACATATCCAAACATTTAAAAATACTATCAATGAAAAAAATACAGGAAAAAATAATTCCAATACATAAGCTTGTTTTCACTGATTTATTCCAGCACAACGATCAAAGTGATTTGTAAAAAAATGCCTTTACCTAGAAGTCAGTCTTCAAACTCTGCTTTCAGTTCTTCTGGCAAAGAGGCAGTAGAATAAGACAATAAAGCATTACCAGTGTCTCTTCTAATGTTTTTGCCCCATTGGTACTTCCAATAGTAATTGCTAAGAAACTACCATTCACACGAACATACATAAAAGTTTTGACTTGCTATTAAGATTAACATGCTCTAGCGACACAATTTCAAAACATTTATTGTAGTTTGAGAAATGAGTAATACCTTGCAATGGCGCTTTCAAACAGCACTTAGTTAGACCTACCTATAAAATAAATCAGTACTATTAATCTTCTTCCCCTGATATTGGTGTATGAGAGTTAAAGAAGAGAAAAAAATGACTTTACTACCATCCTATAATTTAAAACCAAAACCAGTAAAATCAATAAGGAACCCAAATCCTTGTTTTGGTGGCATTGAACTTGCTACCTCCTACTTCTAGTGCAAACTGCAATAGTGCTTCAGCTACACTTCAGTTGGCATATTCTAAAGCACAATTTAAGTTGTGACATTCATACAGTGAATGGTTATTCTAGTTTTAATATAAAATAATTTATATATTGCATTTATATTCCATCCATTCCCTAAGGACGGGGTGTGTGAATCATGAAATATTAATAAATATCACAAATCTGTGAAAGTTTTAGAAAAATATTCTGCATTAAAACATATCGTGTTGCAAATGAAAATGTAACATAGAGGGAAGATAGGTGATGGTGGGCAGATTAACAGAAAATGGGAAGGCACTGTGAAGATTAGCAGACGTGAGCTGGGGAAATTGGTGGACATGAGGTTTAAGAAGACTGGGACTAGGTGAGCTGATGGGAGGAGGAGCATCTGGATAATATGTTTACTTTATCCATTATGCAAATAGATGGACAGATTGAATGGACATCCAGATGGGGAGGATGGGATATCTTCTTTAAAAAATCAAAAGGGAGCCATAGGAATAGCTTAGGAAGCCTTTTTGCAAAGCAAGGATCATACCACCTTTTGAACAAAGTCAAAAGATGGTTTGGCCAAAGGTTTGTTGGAGGGAGGGGTTAAAATTACATTAAATTTTAATAATTAAATAAAGTCTTAACAGGCTTATCCTCATCTCTCATCCTCCAACAATTGCCAGGTTTAATTTAAAGATTATGAAAGGGAGATGCATTTGCTGCATTTGGGCAATTAACATCTCCAGTTGAAGAGGCCCTTTCTGGCTCCCTCTGAGCCAAAAGCTTTATTTTCCTTTCAGCGGCAGCATTGGGACAAGACAATAGAATAGGGTAGATGGCTCTTAAGGACAGCATTGATGATATTTCACAGCATCCATTAGAAGTCCATCTGAGCCCACAGTCCTAAAAACCACTCTGCTGCACCACTGGTCACATAATCCCCCCCCTTCTCCCGATTATCACAACACCCCCCACCATTTCATTCTCACAACAACCCGAGGAGCTAATGTCTAGATCCAAATTTTGTAACTTTAAGATTTGTGGACTTCAACTCCCAGAATTACCCAACCAGCACGACTAGCAGAGGAATTCTGGGAGTTGGATACCCACAAGTCACAAAGTGTCAGGTTTAGAGAGCCTTGGTCTCAGATCCCCCTCTGAACTTCCCATTTAGTGGGAAATTAACTATAGTTAATTTTATCAGTTTTTAAATTCAAAGTTATATCTGAGGGTGGAAAAAAAGAGTTCATACAAATGAGGTTGGGAAATGATGGCGAAATAATTTATAATATTGTATCAATTGTTATTTATTCCCCAAAGAGTCAAATCACTATAACCTTCAACTAAGAAAGAGCAAATTATCAAAATACTGAATGAGTTTTGGTTCTAAGTAGGAATAGACACATGCTACCCAAGGACTTTTAAAAGAGCAAATCTCCCTTTGTTCTTTTGGAAAATTCCACATGCCTTATCTGAGCAGGAATCTGCAAGTTTGCTTCAGATTTCTTCAGTCATTCTTATTTTATTTTAATTTTTGAAAAGGATCCCTAAGTCCCCGTAGCTTTTATTTCAGAGCTCTTTCGGCTTCCCTCCAAATTCCTCTGATGTTTTGCCTGAGGCAAAGCCCTTAAATTCATTTCTCATTTTGTTTGAGGTGAAAATGTGGGTTCTCCCTGCTTAACATCAACCCACATATTCCCAGTTAATCAAATGAGGGTCAAGGCTTGCTCAAGAAATGCAAAAAAAGAGGAGGCACCGCCTTGTTGATGAAGGCAGGAAAGAGTTCTCAATTCCCAAACACAGATGAGTCCAGGCTTGATCCAAAAAGACTTTGAATACGGATAGGATGAAGAAATATTTTGTCCTTGTGCCTAACATTCCAGAGAGTTCCTCTGATAATCGTTTTATTTTTGTTCCTAAATGTAGTGGCATGAGGAAAGAGATGCTGCCCAAGGAACTATCATGTAAGAGATGGCATATTCCACAGCTGCATAGTGGAGAGAGCAAGGGGTTCAGAAGGCAGTCCTCCCTAAATTCTCTCAGACTGCAAAAGTGACAGCAAGAGAATTATGCTTTCAAACTTGCAAGATTCTGTTAACAGTAAAGTAAAAGTAAAGATTCCCTCACACATATGTGCTAGTCGTTCCCGACTCTAGGGGGCGGTGCTCATCTCCACTTCAAAGCCAAAGAGCCAGCACTGTCCGAAGACTCCATGGTCATGTGGCCGGCATGGCTGAACGCCAAAGGTGCACCGAACACTGTTGCCTTCCCACCAAAAGTGGTCCCTATTTTTCCACTTGCATTTTACATGTTTCGAACTGCAGTAGCTTTACATAAAGTAGAAAATCCCATCTGATGCACCTTGTAAGGCTATCAATCCTACAAGTCTGAAAGTACAATTCTTCCACTATCGGCTTTGCATCCCAAGAACTTGGAGAAGGTCCGTTCTGAGCTTCTTGCTCTGCCCATTATACAGGTGCAGGCTATGCTGTCTCTTATTTGACTAGTCCTTAGACAACATCTGTTCACTCCATCTCCCAAGGTCTTTCCCATCTATGCCATTATACTGAAATATATGCTGGAATAATTATACTTGAGTACAGACTATGATCATCCACTAAATGTGTGGAACCTGTTGCTTGTGCACATATTCTAACCATTTATTCCTGAGGTCTGGAATAATGTCAAAATGCTCCTTTACCACATCATCATAGAGAAAGGGTGAGAGAGATGAAGTGTATGCTATAGAAACAAATTTGATCTAGAGCTAATATTATTTTTCTAAACAGCTGCCTCAAAGAAACTGCTAAAAACTTTCAAACATTTAAAAGGCAGATTAAATCCTCTAACGAGGCTGAAAGGGATTTTAAATCTGACTTAAAACAAAGCAAAGCCTGCATTACGAAGCCAAGCTAAAATTCCTTAAAATTTAAAGTGGTGAGAAAAGTAACATAAATATGAAATGGCTCTCTTAGAAAAGGATTATAACTATACAGGCAATTTACATATACCACCAACATGTACCTAAACACCATTTTTGGTATCTTCAAGACCCAGAATATATTACTTTCTTTATTGACATTAAATATATATTAAAAGTATTGACGTTGAAAGTGGATAATAACATGCATGTTCTCAACTGTTCGGGTCACTCCCTGGTTTACGTGGGTGAAAAGCCGGTAAGTATGGGAGTAAATCCAATGGTCCAGAAAGTGTTAGAGATATGTTCAAATAATTGGTGCAAGATGACAACTATACTTCTGTAGCCAATTTTGTTGTTGTGGACATTGGAGTAATACAGGATTTTGCCACTGCATGTGTGGTAGCTGAGTGTGTGTCCTGGAGGAGAAAGCCTACCTAGAAATTGTCTGCCCTCCCTGGCAAGCTCTCTAGAGAGACTTTCTCTGTAGCGATTGTTTAGATAAATGCACAATAAATGGGAAGTGACAATCTTATAAGGTAGACCACACTAGGAAACCAAAGTCACACAGGTGATGCAGGACTGGTATTATTGTAACAGCCATAGCAACAAAATCTTGCAAGTCAAAATGTGAGTCATCTTTCTCTCACTTTATTTAAGTGTGAACTAGAGAAGATGTTACTCAACATTAGTTTCATGGAATGGGTTCAAGCTTGGATTATCTTTCCATTACCTCGGCAGCAACTCTTCATCCTGTCCTTCAAGGCCATTCTTTGGGCTGAGATGGCAGGGGGATTTCCATGCTAAGACACACACACACACACACCCCTTTCACTCAATCATGTAAAAGTAATGAGGAGTATAGGGACCACCATGCATTATTTCCCCACACACACCTCTGCACAAATGCATGGCCACTTCTGGTAAGAGTATAGGAAAGAATCCCATCAGACTTGATTTATTGGCTTTTGTATCTTGTTAGATTTATCAGGATCATCCAAAAGAAATGAAAATGGAATTTGGAAGACTAAAAGCTATGAGAATGAATAAGAAAACTAAAGTGATTACAGGGGAGCGGGGACTGATATGTGGTATAAATTAGCCATTATTGTTGACTAATGTGTGTGTGTTTTATAAATAATTAAGGAACCACACAGATTTTTCTGAGACATTCATAATAAGGTGGGGTGGAAGTTTGGAACTCATCCCCTATAGAAGTGAAGAAACTGTATTTTGGGGGGTGGGATATGTGAAAAAGAGTTTAGGGTTTGTAAGTAAATTCACTAAGCTGGGTACAGAATCTCACAGCTTCAACACTCCGCCAGCCTTCATAGATATAGTGTAGCAGGTGATGGGGAAAACTTTTCCAGGGACCCAAGATATCTGCTATCAATTGGAGTAAATAGAGAATTAGAAGGACTGTCAGGTGGGTTAAAGCAGCTTTGTATGTTTCCATCACATTAGACTTCTTCACTTCTTCAAAACAATTCCCATTTATGCCTTAGAAGTTCAAAATGCGATCTCCAACTCACTTGTAGGGTGAATCTCAACATGCTGGCTGAATTATCCTTTCTAGTATCTCTTGGTATCATCTATCTATCTATCTATCTATCTATCTATCTATCTATCTATCTATCTATATCTATCTATCTATCTATCTAATTTAGCATATGGTATATCATTCATGGACCAGCAATATAAATATACATGTCATCTAGATTAATAAAGCACAATACAGCATAAATGTCAAAAAGATCTATGTTCAAATATCAATGTGCTGTGCTCCTATCATTGAAGCATCATTTATATTAAACCAATCAGATGTGGAACCTCAGCCGGTCGTGATGTGATAGACTGTTTTGATGTGGGGACCCCGCAATCACACTGAGACGAGGATTCTGTGGCCAGTTTATACAGGGAGATGCAAAACCTATTCAGGATCGTCCATTGCTGATGTGGCAGTTCAAAGCATGGCACTTTTGGGGGGTCATTTATATGTATTCCTATGTTGGATATTCCACATCCATTTAATGCACAGACAAAAGAGAATTAAGATAATTAGATTACTAGATCCTTAAGAGATTCATTGAGCCAATTTACCTGGATTCACTATCAACAACTTATTTGGTATCTGTCATGTGATCCTGTGATTCTGTTGTCATGGGAAAATAAAATTACTTTCTTTCCTACAGATGCTGAGCCCAAACAATTTTGCTCAAAGCAAAATTTAAGAGTCAATGTCAGAAATCCTACTCTACAGATATAGTCAAATTTGATTTCTTAATCTTCAGGAAGTGGCTTTTGAAAGCTTTGGTCTGGTTAACTTTTTTTAAGGTCCTCCTGGGTTCTTTTGTTTTGAAATATTTTTGGAGTTATGCCCCAAGCATCTGTTTTTGACAATTCAATTGTCACTAGTATTCCAAATCAAAAGCACCAAAACAAAATCAGAATTGACAATCAAAATTCTCCCAGGGTGATGCTGTCCCGCACGTCTGTTTTCCCATGGACCTCTAGTTACATTTGTGCTTCTTGATACAGAGAGGGAAAATATCTTAATATCTTTCATAGCTCTTCAAATTCAAGTGTCCCTCAACAACTAATTAATGCCGCCTGGAAAATATTTGATGCCAGTGGTGATGCCATGAACATTTCCTGACACTGTATAAAATATTGTATTTTTGAATATATACAACTTTCTCCATTCTAAATTTAGCATTGTTTATATTTTATTCATTTGTATTATAAAGGCTTCTATGCTGCTTGAATCATTGCTATTCTAAGAGGCATAGTAAAATATACATTGCGATCATTTAAAGATCATCAGCATTATTTAATAATTACAACAATAATTTTAACATAAATCTTACATAATCACAATATCATTATAGAAACCATATTTGTTTACATATTTGACATAGGTTGCAACTCATAACCAGTGGCTGGTTTCTTTGCAAAGGTTTAATTTAACTTCAGGGCAGTGTTGTTAAGTTTAAAAAAAGATTCATATAATAAATTAATTATTCTTGCACGCTGTTGCCTTTATGAAGAAAGAAAAATAAACACTAGGAAACAACAGGGTGTCATTATTATTGAAAGAATTGTATGTGGGCTTAGCTGTACTAATAAAATGAAGTGGAGAAACTCCTGCATTTAAGGTTCTTCTGGAGTAACCTTTGAATCTTTGTTTACTGATTTATTGACTGATTGATTAATAAAGTTGATGCTGACTTTTTTAAAAATACTTTTATTAAGCCTTTTTATTTTTAAAGAGAGGAAAGATACACAAATAGAGGAAAAAAGTAAAAAGTAATACAAATGAAATGATTAAACAGATTTACAAGCATCATAATTTTAACATTTCATTGACTTAGTTGTGGTGGTTAATTCTTGCATCTTTGACAAGATGACTGAAGAATGTATGTGAATGTCCTGCTGTTATTGATCTTGTAGTTTAGGTTTAGGTTTATTGTATATCGTAGTGATTTGCAAGCAACTTGGCACTTGAACCTCCATTCATCCTGTGGTGAAGATACTATTGATATAACTTTTTACCATAGTAGCTCTGAAGTATTAAAAAATGGGGAGTCAACCCTATGATGAAAAATTAAATAACATGGTGAAATAAACAAGCAGCAGCTATATTTGTCAGGAAATTAGATAAATTTTAATCTGGATCTTCTATATTGTTGTTATTCCTAAATTTGTTCCTATCTGGAGAGTTTGCTGTTTGTACAAAGATAACCAGCTAGATTTTCTCCCTATGGGGAAAATACCTTGAAATGCTCACGAGGGCAAGCCGGTTATTCCCATGAAAATTGTGTTTATTATTTTTCTGCTTCAGTGGCATCACATTGTTCCTTCTTTCCATTCTTCCAGCTGACGGCTGATCTGTCTTTCAATATATTCGCCACCATTGGCTCAATGACCCTGGTCTTCTTACTCTTCCTTCTGGTAGTCATAATTTCCGTCATAGCTGCCATAAACGTGCCACCCAGGGGACTTACAGCCCCAGTCGCCAAGAGAAGGAGGGATCCCGAGTTGAAATGTGGAGCATGGAGCAACCTCCTCCCTTGGAAAGACTCATCTAACTGAAATTAATAACGATCTTCTCAATCAACAACATTAAACAGAAAGATTGTTTGGATACCACCGTAGAAGCCTATAAGACCATGAGGATTTTTGCCATTAAACTCAGAAACCTGCTTATTCATCCCAGGAGGCTTCAAGATTACATGGGACTTTTCAGCTTTGACTTTCTGGTGGTCGTAGCCTTTGGCACATTCAGGGCGCGTGGAAGGAAGAGGAATTTTTAGAAAGGCAAACTATCCCTCTGTCCTTGCTTGCACAGGAAAGCACTTGGCATGCAAGATTTCATTCTGGAAAACATTCATGATAAATGTGGCTGGATGCCATCTCATTTTATGGAAACTGTTATTCATCGCATTGAACATTATATATAGACTGCATTCAACTTCAGACTGTAATGATGCCTGGGATCTGTGTCAAGTGCCTGCATTTCAGACCTGACTGAAAGCCCCTTCTTTGGGTCTCTTTCCCTTCTGACCATCGCTGCAGAGAATGTTGTCACACAATGCCATGTAGACCCTTTGGCCTTCACTCACTTCTATGTAGAGTCTTTAGAAGTAGAGGTTTCTCTAGTACATCAACTTAAATTCTTTAAATAGGAATTAAATCAACATGATGGGGGGGGGAGCTCTTCTTGCAGCAAAATAAAACTTTGAAACCATTCTCTTTGGAGTGTTTTGTCATCTTAAAGACTTGTAGACTTAGAGCACAGATGCAGAACCATATGCTGCTACCAGCATTTTCAAACTGAGCAGAGAGAGCATTAATTGGCTAACGTAAGAACTAAGAGTGCAAGGGAGCATGCAGATGTCTGTGTGGTGTAGTGCATGGCTGTGCATGTAAGACACAGAGATGTTCAAGCAATTTATTTTTGTCTACGAAATTAAGCAAGGCTTTATTCATCAAGAACATGCTCTTGCTCTTTTTAAAAAATAAAATTTAAATAAAATTTAAAAAATAATAAATTCCAGTGGGGAATTTTGTTAATTTATTACACTCATTTAAATCCTGGGAAACAGTAGAGTTTGCTTCATTGTAGTTGTTTTTTCAGATTTTATTAGGAAATAATTTGTGCCCTTGCAGATTCCATGTTTCAGCAATTCATCCGATATCATCAAACAGAAACAAGACCGACATTATTTGGGTCCCATCAAAAAAAACCTTTATCCCTTTTGGTCCTGGGCCAATTCTTTTTTTGTTTAAAAGTCAAGGTAAACACCCTGTTTCCCTGAAAACAAGACCTCCCAGATAATAAGCCCAATCAGGCTTTTGAGCGCATGCGCTAAAATAAGCCCTCCCAAATATTGCAACACAGCAGCAGCCATGAGGTGACCACACTTACCGCCTCCTGCACCTGAAAATAATAAGACCTCCCTGAAAATAAGGCCAAGCGCTTATTTCGGGAGTCAAAAGAAAATAACCATGTCTTATTTTTAGGGAAACATGGTAGTTGAACAAAAAAAAACACTTCTAGGTCTGAGCAGAAATGGGTTTCGATGGGTACCAGAGATGGGGGTGGCTCGGGCTGGGCAGTGGCTGTTATTAGCAATAGTAAATAGCAGTTAGACTTATCTACCGCTTCATAGGGCTTTCAGCCCTCTCTAAGTGGTTTCAGAGTCAGCATATCGCCCCCAACAACAATCCGGGTCCTCATTTCACCCACCTCGGAAGGATGGAAGGCTGAGTCAACCCTGAGCCGGTGAGATTTGAACAGCCGAACTGCAGAACTGCAGTCAGCTGAAGTAGCGTGCGGTACTGCACTCTAACCACTGCGCCACCTCGGCTCTATTAATTAATATTAATTGACTGCTAAATCACCCTATCTAACCTGAGAATATGGAAACAATAATGGAAGTGGTGACACTATGGGGGGTGAGTGATGTTTTTCTAATGAAAGTAGCACACATCTGGAGTCTTAATTTGCTTGTTTGTTGGGTGTAATTCCCCCTGTAATCCTGAACTTCAGAAGGACTCAATGGTGTTTTTAGCTTCAGTGGGAGAATCTTCACAATGGCTTCCCTGTGTTCTGAGTTTTGCTGATCACAAGATAACACTCGGGTTGAATCGGGCTCCTTTATTTGTCTAGATATCTGCATTTTCCAATCTATTGTATTGGGTATCTATACAGCGCAGGGTAGTGTAATCCTGTGCATAATTGACTTGAGTGTAGGTTTATGAATTTTATGAAATTTCTTGACAGAACAATCAGAGAAATGAGATGCCTTCAGAAATTGTGGGCATACCATCACTGGAGTTTTTTAAGAAGAAATTTGTCCATAATAGTATAGGGTCTCATCCTGTGCTTCCGCAGGGGTTGGACTAGAAAACCTCCAAGGTCCCTTCCAACTCTGTTATTCTTTATAAATCTCGCCACTCAGTTTTACCAAGAGAATGGTGATAAACAATATTGGAAATGTACATCAGGTGGTCTTCTTACAGCAAAATCTCATCTTATTGGCTAGTTTCAAGGGGAAGATGACTTTGAAAATGCTTCCTCTCCCACCATAACACGCAAGACAAGGTGAGAACTGGCTGGGAGGGGAGGGGCAAGGAGAAGCCAGCCGAGGTCCCCTCCATGTGAGTGACATAGAGTTCGCCATGCCCACCCAATCACATCACCACACCCGCCTAGTAACACCCACCCAGTCACATGACCAAACCACACCCACAAATAGGCCATGCCCACATAATAGGTAGTAAAAAATTGAAGCCCACCACTGATCTGATGTTTATGAATAAAATGAATGGACTTGTTGACTCCTACATGTAACTAACTGCCACTATCCAGTAGAATTGTGGGGGGGTGGGGGGGAACATGCTTTAAGACTCAGCTTCTAGCAATTTCCTCTCCTTCCCCCCATTGGGGAGGGAATCCCCCAATTTCCCATGCTCATATGATGAAAAACCACAGTCTTCCCCTTAGCTTTCCTTGCATACCAGGAAACCCACATCATAACTGAAGCACTACTAGTTTTTATGTACATGAGAGATTTGGAGGTGGGGCTATTTTTACTTGTCACATTCAATCCAAATTCAGGGTCTGATAGTGTTATTTTTCCTGTTATGATCATCATGATGATAAAATGCAGGAATCCAGAATGGAAAATTCTTTCTTCAGCTCTTTAGAAGTGTATTTGAAACTCTGGCAACAGCAGAACGTGGATTGGCTTTGGATTACAGACGAGGTTGAGGAACAGCCTCAAAGTCGTAATATTTAGTACTATATTCCTAAAAGTACGGATGCATAATCTATCGGTTTATTGCTGTTGTTAAATTATTATTATTATAGTTGTTGCTGCTATTATTTGTGCTACTCTTTGATTGATTTAAATTGCTGTAGGGGTTGAGCCCGGCTTGGGGCTCGCCATACCTGGGTGAGATGCAGCGGGCGTGATGAGCGAGGGGGGCGCTCGTTGGCAGCGGACCAACATCTGATGGTGCCAAACGGCCAAGGCATTCCCCTCCAAACCTGTGTCACCCACCTGATCAGATCTGGCTGGCAGCGGCCCATTTGACACACCAAACAGCCGAGGCATCCCCCTCTGAACGCAGTGGACCTGGCAGCCTTCTACAGTGGCCACGCGGCTACAGTGGTGGGCTGTTCTGGGCGCAAGGCGCATCAGGGCCACCCGATGGGTGTCGGCCCTGGTGGCTACTGCAAGGGCCAGATATGTGCAGGCCCCAACACCAACCACCGGATGGTGGTTACCGGTGGGTATGGGCAGCCGGGCTCAGAGACCTAAAATGAGGATGGGAAGCGGACATGTTTCCTACTCGTTGCATTCTGAGGCTCCGGCCTGTTTGCGGGGATGAAAGCTGAGTTTTGCCACGTTTGAGTGTGTGTCTTGGGTCCCTTTTGTTCCTAGACCGGCTGAGAGGGACGTATTTCACCAAATAATTTCAAATGGGAGGGTCGAATGTGAAATTCACCCAAGCTGAAAGTGCTTACATTCTTGGTGGCATCATGGATTTTACACGTTTTATTTCCGTTTTACAAATGTAGTTAATTCTCATTAATACAGAAGCAATGAATCCGAGAAAGGAGTTGACTGAACTCCTTTTTAGCTGCAGCTCCAAAAAGTTTGCTTCTGACTAGTGAAAGATTCTGGTATTTAGACAGACTCTAAGAAGCCTTTATTATATATTTGATCTCTTGATTCCTTTGTGAATATTTCTATGCAGCCAAAGTTTAGAATCACAGCATATTGTTTAAAAAACAAGACATGTTTTAGCAGTAGACTTCAATAAAAATATAGAGTACCTCTAGTGGAAGAAAGGGCTGCACGAGGCTGACAACCTCTCTGATCTTGGCAAGTGGAACTTTGAAAGGCATTTCTATCCTTATAGTATTTATACATTCCTCTCTTTCTTATCTGCACGCACAGGATAAAAGCTGGAGATGGGGATGCTTCCCATTGTAACTGTCAGGCTAAAACTATGATTAAATGGAGGCGACTTATCTTTCTCTCAGAAGACTGCCCACGGATCAGAACTACTCATCTGGATTTGGCAGCTTGGATGGGCTTCTTATGGTGGGCAGCTCCTGTCCTTTGTTTCCAGGGAATGGCTATTGTTTGGATTCTGTGCCAGCCACATTGTCTGCCATGCCCACTTTGTGTCAAGTTCCGTTTTGTCTTTTGGATGTGTTGCCATCTTGCTTAAACAGGCTACATCCACAGAAATGCCATTCTTCCCGTTGACCAAGACCGAAAGTTAATTTTCAAACATTTCATAATCTCATGTTCTTTAACATGCATCGCAGATATCTTTATGGTTCAGAACACACACAAGGACTTGGCTCTTCAGACAGTGAGGGTACTGAAAGGTTTTCATTGGAGAGAAATGTTTTGCTAGAAACCTTTTTCCTCAACTGTAAACAGGAAACTGTGTATTTAGAACCCATTTCTATTCTGCACAAAGTTTCTGGAGTTGAAGGCATCCTTGATAATATATATATATATATATATATATCTATATATATATATATATATAATATATATATATATATATATATATATATAATATATATATAGATATATATATATATATATATATATATTCTATTCTTCCACTTGACATGATTTAGTAAAATGTGCTAACTGCACGCTCATTTTGATTTCTATATATTGAGAAATATGCTAAAAATCACATAACAATGTTCTGTTTTCAAGCCTGTTTGACTTTGTGTCCTAGAGTTTCAAGCACTATGAAAAAAACAACAACTATTTTATTGTTGACATTTGCTATTTTTAATTCATTTTATATTACACAAGTGGGGCACTTTATGGCACGTGAAGTCAATCAAATACTTTGTATAAACATAGCCCAAAGGGTCAACTTAAAGTGCATACAGAGGTACTACTAATTAAAAAAAAAATAAAGTTCCAGTTTTTATCCTCCAAGAGCAGCATTTTATACTTTTTCAGAGCCAGGGACCCATCCTAACACCGATTATAAACGCGGCTGATTTTTATCTCGCAATTTTACCTTCACAGGTTCATTTGAAAACTGCTTTATAGCCGATTAAAGTGTTGGTCTATTAAGTTTCCCTTTTGTTTACGCTGATGGGAAGTGGCTCTCCTGGAGCTGCTGAGGCAGGAATCTTTTTCAACCTTCTTGTATTGAGATTTAACTTCCTGCCTGCTAAGTTCAAACAACGTCTCTTTCTTCGTCTTCCTTCTTTTTAAGAGCCGGGAGGCCGGCTTCCTATCCATCCTGCAGAGACAATATCGTTGGCAACAGCGGTGGGATTCACTCACCTTCCCTACCGGTTCACAAGTGTGTGAGAGCACGGGCCACATCTGCATACCGCCTTCTGCACACGTGCAGTGTTCGCGCATTGCATCGGGGCGGGGGGGGGGTGGAACTACCCGCAGCCGACGCTGCCAGTTCACCTGAACCGGAGAGAACCGGCTGAATTCCACCTCTGATTGGCAAGAGACATTTTTGGACAGCAAGTGGGAGAGAAGAATTTTTTAAAAAGTTCCTATTCATAAAGTAGTGAGTGGGCTGAGCACATGACAAAACCCCCATTACAAGAAGGCCAGTGGCCTCCCAGGATGCTCCCTGCAATTACACCAGGAAGTTTGTGGACCCAAAGGCATTGGTGCAAATCAATTGCTAGAGGCTGATGTTTGCCTTACAGCTGCATCAAAGGGGACTTTTTGGAAGATAGTGGGCATGTTGAATATCTTTTTTTTTTTTAAAAAAAAACTTGTTTAGCAGTAAAAAAAAAGTCTGTCCCTTTTGTGATTGGCTACTATTGGTTCATTTCTTTTGAAATATTTTTATTTCTCTCTATATAACTGGTGCACTTGGTTTAACCATATTGGTTTCATGAATAATACAATTCTAGTCCCTTTTCAAATAGTTCTAGCAATAGCAATAGGAGTTAAGACTTATATACCGCTTCATAGGGCTTTCAGCCCTCTCTAAGCGGTTTACAGAGTCAGCATATTGCCCCCAACAACAATCCGGGTCCTCATTTTACCCACCTCGGAAGGATGGAAGGCTGAGTCAACCCTGAGCCGGTGAGATTTGAACCGCTGAACTGCAGATAACAGTCAGCTGAAGTGGCCTGCAGTGCTGTATTTAACCACTGCGCCACCTCGGCTCTTTTTATATTGGTAGAAGAGAAGTAGAAACCCATTCTGGGGCAATCATCCTGGATTTTGTTGCTTAGTTTTGCAGCATTCATAACATAATTTCAAAAACGATTTCTGCAACTCTGAGAAATTTTTTATAATAAACCAGGCACTGAATTATTTGCTCTGTTCAGATGAATATTTCCTGTATTCTCTTCTTCAAGAAAATTGTCATAAATATATAATTGTGCTGCATTAATGAAATTATGTACACACCGTAACATAAATAAAGTACACTCTTGGACCACAACTATTACAATACGAGGAATGTGTATGTAACACTAAATTCACAACAGTGCTTATCTGCTACTTGCAATCAGGGACTAGATTACACAGTGCTTCAATTAACTCAAGTAAGTCAATTCAAAGTAGTTCTTGATCAACGTTTAGCCACGGGAAGAAAATATATACAAGAAATACACAACAGTTAACCAAATAAACAATCCAAATGTAAGGGCAACACGTATTGAAACAAGAAATTATTTATCACAACCAGGATGTCATACCCTGGATCATAAAAAATATACATATTGACCATTCATTGCCATCTGGTATCAATTGCAAGAAGCAGCTATTTATTTGCATGGTGAAGGAACAGTGAAGCAACAGGATCAGCAATTACAAGTAAATTAACAGAAAATCTCTCTCGGTTGTGTATTTAGAAAGTAATGTGGGCAATACAGGTATTTCTAGCTATAAGCTTCTGAGGTCTACTAAATTACTGGCAAAATTTTAGATTTGTATTATAACACAATAATAGGATGTCCCTATTCAAATTCAATCGACTAAAAGCTATTTGCCCACTGACAATGTAATGTACGTCTTTTTACTATACAACTGTAATGAGATGCTACAGACAATTTAACACAATTGTGAAACAAAACTAGAAACATACTAGAGTGAGAAGCAATCTCAAAGACCTACGGAGAAAGCAACAGGTGCTTCTAATTGTCAAAATACATACATGCACACAGACAAATATAAGGAAAAATATTGCACAAAATTAAACACTTTTCTTTAATTCCAGCACTTTCCCACATCCTAGGTGATGCTTTACTTACATCTGAGATGGGAAGAAGGCAGAACTGAGAGAAGCCACTTAAAAGGATCAGTGTTTCAGTTTGAAAGTTTACACTAACTTCTCTCTCTTCTCTCCTCCCATTAATACTGATTCTTCATGCCTTGCTACATATGGTGCAGTTAATAGCAGGACCTATATTTCTACTAAGCCTCCCCCAATGTCAGTAAGTAGCAAACACGTAACATTAAAATAATGTTTTTTCCTGAAGCATTATTTCAGATTCTTGAGAACATCAAACTATCGTTTTGGATAATTTGAATTCCTATTGCTCAGTATTTATGGAGATTCTCAGTCATCCATGTCATGGTTGTCCCAAAAGAGCTTTTTCAAAAGTCAACTGTACTTATTTTTCCCAGTTTTTCCCAAAACAAAGTCCAGTTACCTTTTGAAAAAAAAACTTTGGGTCTATTGCTCAGAAATTTTGTGATACTGGATATAAAAGAGGCCCTTAAGCACATTTACTTAGTTGGATCCCTTACACAGAAGCAACACCGCTATAAGATAAAAGGATGAGAGAATATCGGCAGCAGATACAGAGTGTGGTTAAGGATGGTTGGATGGCACCAGACACATTCAACTCTTGGCAACACAATTCAGCAAGATGATGCCTTGCATGAAGCTATTGAAATAAGTGGAGAAGAGGGAATAATTACACAACTTAACTCTTATTCCCGGATTGAAAGAGTTATGAGACCTCGGGCACAAGGAAGCACCACTGGGACTTTCTTTCATGGACAGATGTCTTTTTAAGTTCATGTAAGGCATGAAAACTTCAGCCTTTGTTTTGCTTGAAGAGGAAAAGAAATGGCTCCTATTAACACCAAATTATATTAAATGAAGAGGAACTCACACTCCTGCAGGTGTGAGTTTCAGGAGCTTGGCAGTGATGTTTTTCTTGAATTCAGAACAGGGTTTATTGTTGTCTAGAAGGTGATAGCTTTAAAATTGTTGACTTTTCTTTGGACAAACTGAACAGTACACCTAACAAAGCCAACCAATGTTTGTGAATTAAACCCCGATCTAGCTCTCCTCAAGGCTGTGTCCTCCAGATACAAGGGAATACGACTCTGACCATCCCCAGCCATCATGGATGTATGCTGTAGTCCTTACAATTCCTAGAGTAACAAATTAGGAGGACAGTCACACATCCTTTTTCTCCTTGAATTATACCAAGGATTGGCAGCAGGGCACCCTTAAATGGTGCCCACAAAACCCCAATATGAAAAAAATGGTAACATCTTCACACAGAAGAATGTGTAGGGATAAGAATGCTGAACCCATGTGAGGTTTGGCAATTTTGTTAAGTTTGATTTTTCTTAAAGGGTTTTTAAAAAGGTTTATGCCTCTTATTGAAAAGGCTGACTTCAAAATTACATTCTATCACAGCACACAAGTTTCAGGTTACCAGTGGCATCTACACTGTGGCTATATTGAAGCAAAGATACATAAGAAAAAGCTTCCAATGACATAAATGCTTTTCTAATTCCTTAGCTAAGTAGGAGCCTGGACTCAGTTATGAAATTACTAATATTAGGAAGAGATAACAGAAATGGACTCACGCTTCTCACCCAAATGGCAACTAACATTACTATTTTTGGTTCTCTGCTCAATACAGCCTACAAAATATACCAGTAGACGATGGGCAGGATGAAGAGGCTGAAGAGGCTGAAACAATGTTACAGATCTTTTGATGGATTTATCTAGTCTAGCTGTGAAAATTAACCTTTTCAAAGGTGCTCATCAGTGCAAGCCATCTATTCAATCAATTGGAAAATCACTGTTGACATCTTTGAGAGCAAAGTCAGCCTATACTGACAGTTTTTGTTAACCTAACTCACAACAATCAAAAAGTAGTAATATCACTTTTTGAAATGCTAGGGAAATATTTAAAAAGTCAGTCTAAAAAAACTACTGCCTTTTTCACTATTCTACTATTCATCAAAGTGGGTCTCATTACAACACATTATTCCATGTAATTCTCGGGGCATAGAGGTACCTCAACACAAATATCTTTCTAGTTTAAGCAATTTTAATTTCTATCTGAGGGTTTGGAAAGTGGCAGCAAGCAATCTCTCATCCATTAGATGCATAATCAACTCTGAACTGAAGTAGTTGATTTTTCAAAATAATATTTTCCATTCTTGGAAAAAGACTTTAAGGAAAGCTGTTGGCACAATTATTCACATGCTGCTGGGGCCTTTTGATTCGGGGATAAGATAAAGATCTAAACAGATTTCCCTTTGCATATCTGATAAAATCCACGGTGGGTATAAAGCAACTAACAGTAATTTTATATCATCCATTAAAAGTAAATTTAAATAGCCAACTAATCACCTGACTGAAGAATATATTATTTGTTCTAAATAGGAATAAGCCATTTATTGCCTTCCAGATGTTATGAACTGCAACCTCCTTTGCCGGCTGGTGTGATGGGAGCTGAGGCCCCAAACACACTCGGCTCTTCATTTGAATTCTAGACAGACTTATGGTATTGAATAATAAGCTAAATTTCAGTAAATAATCCAATATTTTATAGAAAGAATCACATGATCAATAGAAATAATTGCTGGGATTCCTGAGAAATATTTTTAAAAATATTTTTTTAAAAACTCACCATATTAAAAACAGTAATTTAAATTTCCTCCAAACACTGAATACAAACTAGGTTAAATCAGCCATATATGGGAACTGTAATATTTCTGTCACTATAGAAATATTACTTTTGTGGCCCATACAGATAATTTTGAAACAATAACTGGTGGCAAAGAGAATAGTTGCTAGCTGAAAGTTTTAGAAACTGCTACTCTGATCCTTCGGAAATACTCCGTCCTTTTGTTAATAATAAAAAAGAGTTGACAAGTATTGCAGTACACATTTTTAAGGCACAATTGTTACCCTTGGAAAAAATGACAACTATAATAAAATCTGGCATAGGAGGAAGTTCAAGGACCAAAGAAAGTTATCTTTCAAAAAGCTCATGAAGACGACTCATCAATACATACTTTCACCATGAGAGAATTCCATATAGATGGAATCCCAAATCACATTCACTAACCATGAAAGTCACTGAAAATCTGTGAACTTTATTAGATAAAGCTTTTTCACTCTCACCCCCCCCCCCCCCCATAACCTCGTTGTGTGAGATTCATAGAGATATCCATGCAGGATTTAACCTTTTTAAAAGAAGAAGAAGAAGCACTTTATAATTGCTGTGGAAAGTTTGCATATGCATAGTTTTTCTTCTTTTTAAAAATGAAACTTGTATACGACACAGTGAAACATGTTTTGGATAAACTTTAGACTTCGAGAATGATTAAATGCTACAGTACAATAGAGAAAGAACCTTACATTCTAAAAAATAGGTGCTGGGGGGGGAAAAGAACATTCTACATTCATCTTTCTAAAGCAGGGCTCCCGACTCACATGCAGCTCCTCTTGAGTGAGTGGTGGGCTTATGCATGCGGACGAAGCTCCATTTGCATGAGGGGTGGGCAGATGTGCGAAGCTCCATTTGTGTGAGCTTGCACAAATGGAGCTGTGTGCACTTGCATGCACGTGAAGCCCCTCACACAGAACCATTTCCTCTCTCCCACCGCTGGACCGCCAGCTGAAAGGCTGGGGACCCCTCTTCTATAGGACCTAAATGTCTGTCAGCTGTTTTATACATATCTCTAGAAACCACTTCTGACAATTTCCAAAATATTTGATCTAGTGACAAATTTGAAGGAGCTTTTAAACAGTGATGTGTGTGTGTACGTACGTACGTACGTATATACATACATACATACATACATACATACATACACCAGATGACCAAGTGATTGGTAGAGATATTGTAATAGATGGATATCATCCTCTTCACAAATTGAACCTAAATACTAGAATTGTGGTGATTCTTTGACTCATTTGCTTATAGCCAAAAAAGATTGCATCATGAGTCTAATGTATTTCTCTTTTGCAATTGTTCCTTTGTGTTTAAAAAAGTAAAAGTATAGAATTTGATTAAGCCGCACACTTAACAACAACCCAATGACTTTACAAACATGTTAAAACTTACCTGTAAAGAGGCATGATCTCCAGAAGAACAGATTATTTTCAATTAAAAATATTACATCTTTCAAGGTTCATTCCATTAAAATTCCAACTGGGGTTAAAATATGTATTTCAAGAAAACCAAAATGTAAAATATATTCATTGAATAAGTTCTGAAAGCAGTTGTAAACTTTTGCTGCATTTAACCATTATCAATGGTCATCAATCAATATATATTTATATATATACAGTACCATTTTTCAGAGTCTGGAAGACATGGGCATCGTCTGTTAAAAATTAAAAACCATATATTTGTAATAAATTCCAAGCAATCATTATCAACTGGTGCTATTTCAAGTGGCACAAACACATATTAGAATTCTCATCTTACTGATGGGTAGTACTTGGCAATGTCAGGACATTAACAAAGTTCTCAGAAGTTTACTGAAATCACTGCATAAACAATATTACACTGGTGATCATCTGTAAACGTAGGAGTTCCATTGTTTGGTAAATGGTCTGCATTTCTTTTTACTCAAGCACATTTGCAGCTATGAAATAACGGTGGCTTCCCCCCCCCCCCCCCCCCAAGTATTTACAGTTCAGCCTGAAGGTATTTAAATCTGCCCTTCTCAGTTTAAGGCCTTCAGATGACGTATTAAGTTCCAGAGTAGTCATGCTACATTTCTTGGTTTCTGTTACAGAAGGATAAATGTCTCTGCCTGATGCATTTCTTTTTGCATATTGGGAAAGGAAATTATTAAAAACTGTTTCATGACACAGACCAGCTGTGGCTTAAATGTGAATTCAAGCTAGTACCATGATTCTAGAATGCTTTAGTTAAGAGGGTATGTTATCTGAAGTCAGTATTGCATATACTGCCTGGCAGTGATTTTCAGGTTTTTATACATGGCAGCTGGAAATACAACTGGAAATGCCCAGAGTGAAGCTGTAACTGATTGCATGCTAAACATGTTTTGTAAACACATTTTCTTTTTAGATTTTTTTTTAATCCTTTATAAATAACTCAACAACATACCTAATACTCCTTCCTCCTCTTATTGCCCCACAACAACAACAACAACAACCTTGTGAGGTGGATGGGGCTGAGAAAGAGAATGGCTATGGTCGAAAGTCCCCTAGCTGGCTTTCATGGCTAAGGAGGGACTAGTCCTCAGTCTCCTGATTTCTAGTCTGGTGCCTTAACCACTAGCCCAGTGTTTCTCAACCTTGGCTACTTGAAGATGTCTGGACTTCAACTCCCAGAATTCCCCAGCCAGTGATGGAGTTGAAGTCCAGACATCTTCAAGTAGCCAAGGTTGAGAAACACTGCACTAGACCAAACTGATTCTCTTATACAGCCCCGTCCCAAATGCAAGCTTACATTGTGAACTGAAGTGGAGCACATATATTCAAAGGAGATAGGCTGAAAATAAAAGGATAAAAACACAAAGTAAGGCCAACTAAAACTAAAGATTAAAAAACCTGAAGATCTCTTATTTCCTTTATTATGATATCCTGAGTTGTTTTCCTTTAGTCGTTTACCACGCATGTAACTCCTCAATAAATAATATTCCTTACGTTTGATTCCCACTGCTGTTGGAAAACCCGTCCCCTGAAATGTTTAAACCTTGACTGAAAGCGGAAGTCAGTTTACATAAGGACACCACTTCTTCAAGAAGCCCACCTTCTTCAAGAATTCCATTTCCATCTTGGGCTTCTCTCTCCCATGGAACAAGGAAAGATGGATTGGGACTCAAGCTTGGTGAATTCTCATCTGTAGAGGTCCTGCTTAGTGTTTCGTTCCACTTACTCTTCAGTTGCAAAGTTTGCAGAGAAAGTCCCTGCACAGTTTCTTGGGGTGAATCTGGAGATCTTGGATGATTATTAGGCGAGGTCAAGTCATCAGCACTGGAGGTGAGGTTGGGTTTTTCTTTATTTAGCACAAAAACAGATTCTCTACCACCGCCAGAAGGAGCAGGTTTCCTGGGTGATTGAGGAAGCTTCTTCTCAGTGAGATGGCTGTCATCTTGTCGCTGATTCCAACCACTACAGAGTAGGGCAAGATTACTCTCACTTGGAGTGTTGGATTTATTCTGAAATAAAAAAGGGAATGTGCAACCTATCAGAATTCTTCCACTTGGTACCTCTAAATAACAACTTCATTGTATTTTTAAACATAAAAAACAGCATACAAAATTACATGAATTTTAAAACATCTTAATTAAGATGTTTTTATTCAAATGAGTGGATCAAGAATAAATTATGTAACATTTATTTCCTTACAGAAGTTTTAAATTTAATTCAGTTTCAGGATGTAAAGATATTGTAGGTCAGAGGTGTCAAACTAATGGCGCAAGGGCTGGATACGTCATGCTCTGGCCGCCACCTGCCCCCCATTTTAGTGAAAGGGGGGGGGAAAGTCATGATACGTCACGTGACAACAACATGACGCCATGAGTTTGGCACCCATTTCTAGATCATAAAGAACTGAAATGAAGACAATTCTTAATGTTGTAAAATTCAGAGGCTCTCTTTATCTTTAATCACAGTATTTTGGTCAGATTAGATCAGGCGGCCCATGGGCCGGATATGTCATACACAGGCCACGCCCACCCAGGTTCTGCAAGGGCAAAAAATGCCATGATAAATCACAATACGTCATGTGATGCAATCAAGTTTGACACCTGTGGATTAGATCATAGAGATCACAGCAGAAAGAATAGCAATAGCAATAGCAGTTCGACTTATATACCGCTACATAGGGCTTTCAGCCCTCTCTAAGCGGTTTACAGAGTCAGCATATCGCCCCCACAGTCTGGGTCCTCATTTCACCCACCTCGGAAGGATGGAAGGCTGAGTCAACCTTGAGCCGGTGAGATTTGAACCGCTGAACTGCTGATCTAGCAGTAGCCTGCAGTGCTGCATTTAACCACTGCACCACCTCGGCTGATCTAAGAAAAGATCAGCTTCCAATTGACAAGATGATTTTGGAAAACTTTAAGAGAAGGAAGACCAATTTGAATAGCTTGGATAGATTACAAGAAGGCATTCAACTTCCTGCCACCTGATTGGAAGGAAATGGAAAGTACAGAAATGTGAAAGTTTGACAGACAGACAGACGTCCCTAGAAATAACAGGAATCAGTAGAAACACCAGAAACCCTGTGCAAAGTTCAATGGCACAGTGGAAGAGACAATTGCTGTTCAATGGTGACAGACTGGGAGAGGTTCCTATTATGAAAGGAATCTTTCAAGGAGACTCATTGACACCACTACTGTTTGTCATTGATTGCTCTGTCAACAGGTCAGGCCATGGCTATCAAACATGGAAAAACATCTGCCAGACTATCCTACCTCCTTTACACAAACAATCTGAAGCTGTATGGAAAAACAACACCTGAAATGGAATTGTTGCTCAACATTGTCCGAATGTACAGCCAAGAGTCTATGATGAATGTGAACCAAGCAATTGTGCCATCCTTACCATCAACAGGGAAGAAACAATGAAAACCGAATGAATCAATATTCCCTATGGAAATAACACCCAAGAGTGAATGAATATCAGTATAAATACCTGGGAATCCCTCAAGCTGAAAAGATCAAATACACTGAAGTCAAGAAGATGATTAGTAGTGGATACTTCAGAAGAGTGATGAAGAACTTAAAAGTCCAAGCTCAGTGGTGAAAATACCATCAAGGAGATTAATATCTGGACAATTCCAGTCATTAGATATGCAGCTGGAACAATGGACAAGTGTCAATCTGAACTAGAAGCAAGATGGGCAGCAAAGAAAATCTATCAATCAATCAGAAAAACAGTGACAATGAATCATAGTCCTTCAACCATGCAGTGATGTTGACAAACGGTATTTACCAAGGAACCTATATGGGTATGGAATGTTGCAAGAACACCAGATAGTTGAAGAAGAAGAAGAAACGGTACTGGAAGAATATCTGAAGGACAGTAAAGAAGTCCTGAAGCTAGAATACCATGAAGACTTATCAAATACCAAGTCAACTGGCCTATAAGAAAGACCAAATGAAGAAGAGAGATATGGGAAGGCAAAGTATTACATGGCCAAGCAGGCAAAAGAGATAATAAGATCTGTCAGTGGCCAAGAAAAGGAGTGTGGAAGAAACAGACAGAGGGACTAATTCTGGCAGCACAAGACCAACCTGAAGAACAGATGCATGCAAAACCAGAACTGAGAAAACGGCATCATGAAAGCAAAGAGCTGAAGAAACAGTGAACCGCAAGAAGATCCTACAGACTGACTATTAACAATAGCAGGACAAAGTAGCAGCAATGGTGTATTGAAACATCCGCAGGAAATATCACTTCTTTGCAAGCAAGAACTGGTGGGATCACCAAACGGAAGACAGCAGAAAATGCAGAAGCTAAAGTTGCATTCTGCAACTTTAGAATTCAAACAGAGAAGCACCTGCCACACAAGACCCCTGTCATAAGAATTATCATTAGGAAAGAAAGAGGGGAAAAAGTCTGGATAGTAGACATTGCAATAACTGGAGAGAGCAGAACGGAAGTAGCATAACTATGACAATAGAAAGCAAAGATAATACTAATAGTAATAGACACCTTGTGTGCAGCCCCAAAGTATCAGGAGCACCATTTAAACACTATTGACTTCAACAAAATCACCATGTCAATTGCAAAAGAGCTGAAGATGAAAAACATCTTCAAAAAACAAAAAAGCCAGAAAGTCCAGTTGCCTCTTGAAAAATCACCTTTAGGACAATCCTGACTGACCTGGATGGCTGAGAATCTCCAGAGAGAGATACACAGCATTTACACAATGCATAAATAGAACCAACCCTCCCCATAAGTTTTCTAAGATTGAGAATCTTAGAAAACAGTAATTCTGTAAGGACCAGAGGAGGGTTCCTACCAGTTCACACAAGTTCGGTAGAACCGGTTGGTCAAATCTACCGAACCGGTTAGAAGAGGTTCCACCAGTGGACCCGGAAAGCAGGCCACACCTACAGAAGAGCTTCCAAAATTGTTTGAAACCCACCACTGGTGGGTGTGTAATGTCCTGCAGTTATCTACGCATTAATAATGATCTAGTAATATTTCCTTATACATTTACAATAATTGATATTCTCTTAACTATCTATAAGCAGCGTTTACACACAATGTAACTCTTGTAATGTTTAAAGGAATACAATTATATTTATCAAATATATCATATCAGAATGAGTCATGAATTTAGATAAAAAGGATGATCAGCTGATTTATACTAGATAGCTTTGCTTGAATATTTTATATATATAAATTTTGACCTGTTGATTAACAATAAGTGGCTTATAAAGGGTTAGAGAGCAGAAAGGGTAAAAAAAAATCAGAAAGTTATACCAGCCATAGAAGCCAACGCTATATAGAAGTTATTTCAGATTTAAGATAGAGACAAGATAAAACAACTAACCTTTGACTTGTAGTCAATGTCATCCATCGATCGAAAAAAGTCCAAGCTTTTTGCCCCCGAGAGTTTCCCTTGATCGGAACTATGTGTACTGAGGGTATCCAAAATCTCCCCCAGCAGATCCATTTCTCCAGGAGGAACAGACGTTTTGGCTAATTCCCCAGAGTCATCACTGTCATATAAATAGTAAGATGTTTCCTCACTGTCTTCCGATGACAACCTAAAGAAAAATGTAAAGTCTTTTCACTACCGTGGTAGTTTATGACCATGACAATGAATCTAAATGTTCGTGAAGCTTCAGCTGACAGTTATTACAAAGATCTCTTTTGGCAAAATAAGCCTCATAGTCCTTGCATTTGTTATGAGAAAAAACACATAATTATTTAGCTCTGTGGCTTTGGCCAGCAGCCGTGAGAAAGAGCCACTTGTGAAATTCTCTTTTCCAGTAACCTAGGAGGGGGGGGAGGTAAATTATGCCCATTTTTGTCCCCAGGTTGGGATGGAAAACAAGGAAATGTTGCAGGGAGATTTTTTTTTAAAAAAATGCCTGCCTGTAATGCCTTGTGACGATGCCTTAGTGTGAAGGGCTTTTTGTGTGTGGAAACCTCACTTTGGCAAACAGATCAAGAATGGGCTCTTTCAAGACCTTTCATTTGCAAGTCCTGTTTGACAGGATTTTCAAATCCACGTGGATGGGATTGATTTCAGTATGATCTCTCTTTATTATTTCCTAAGCTTTTGATAGCTGAAATGTACTTTGCTCTGAATTTAAGAACCGAAGGCCTACTACATTATTACCAAATATAGTTTTAATTTTAATAGGTGGCCCAGACTTGAAAGGTATGTGACCTTTGCTTCTTTTTGAACTGCTGGTGTTCCTTTATAATTCATCATTTGAAAAATGCCAAGCAGTAGCCGTGCAGAGGGAGCGTTTTCTAAGGTGTTGGGGACTTCTACAGAATATGGCCTTGAGAGCAATATTCTGACTTCATTGAGTCAATATTCAGGCGTAAAAATATACAGCTGTATGTTTCAACCTGGGTGCCCTTCCAGATGTGTGCACTTCGCTTCCCAAAGCAGTACGACCACTAACTGATAAGCTGGATTTAAAATCCACACATCTGGAGAGAGCCAAACTGACTAAGGTTGGTATATAGGATTGCATCTGAGTACACCTGGTGCAGACATACAGGAACAGCAGAAATAGCACTAATCAGGAAATCGTATACAGATGCAGTGGAAAGCCTTCTTTCAGTATGTTGTTGCATTCAGGGATATATATATATATATATATATATATATATATATATATATATATATATATATATATATATACATACATATATACAAAAAACCTGCTATAATTGTGTGTGTGCGTGCGCAAACACCCACCTACCCACACAATTATAGCAAGGTGGTTTTTTTCCCCAAAAAATATGCCCTTGGATACAGGTTTTGAATTGCTGGCTGACGGAGTGCCTGTACATTGTTTTTTCCTGTATAAATCACATTGTTCCACTTTATCCTTCAGTCCATCTGTTACTTTCTCTACCTTCTATCCCAGCTGCAAGTTAATCAACACTTTCAATACAGGCAATCCCTGACTTACAACCATTCATTTAGTGACTGATCAAAGTTACAATGGTACTGAAAAAAGTGACTTCTAAACAGCCATCTCACAATCATCACAGCATTTCCATGGCCACATGATGAAAATGTGGGTGTTTAGCAACCAGAATGCATTTATGGTAGTTGCGGTATCCCAAAGTCATGTGATAGCCGCTTGCTCCCTTCCTAGGCAGCTTCGGGCAAGCAAAGTCAATGGAGGAAGCTGGGTTTGTTTAACAACTCCATGGCCCCACTTAACAACCGTGATAATTTCCTTAACAATCCCGGTAAAATGGTCATAAAATTAGGCACAACTCACTTAACAATCTTCTTGCCTAACCATGGAAATTTTGTTAGCAATAGCAATAGCAGTTAGACTTATATACCGCTTCGTAGGGCTTTCAGCCCTCTCTAAGCGGTTTACAGAGTCAGCATATTGCCCCTAACAACAATCCGGGTCCTCATTTTACCCACCTCGGAAGGATGGAAGGCTGAGTCAACCTTGAGCCGGTGAGATTAGAACCGCTGAACTGCAGATAGCAGTCAGCTGAAGTGGCCTGCAGTATTGCACCCTAACCACTGCGCCACCTCGGTTCCCAACTGTGATTGTCAATAAAGGGCTCCCTATACTTTATTTATTTTCTTCCTTTTCACAAGAAGCAGCATTCACTATCAAGTTCTGTTTTTCGCTTCCCATTATTTGTTCTGTTTTCTCCATAATTTAAGTTACTGCTGAGGATTCTTCTGTCTGCCTTGCCTCTGAGTGGCACTCAAGAGTAATCCAAAGTTTCCCACCAACTGTGCCATATTTGCTTTGTTGGTTCTTCAGAATTCTCCCGAAAATTCTCCACCCCTGGTCCTGGGGGTAGAATTCTGTCCACGAACCCCCAAAGCTCAGATCACACCCCAAATATCTTACTTGCTTCCTGGGTCTAGTTCATCATCAGCATCTTCTTCCAAGGCTGAGTCATTATGAGGCCTATTGGTTGGGACATCCCCAAAGCGCGTCTGAAAAGGGAAACATTCATTTTAGTTGTGGAGAGGTTGGAATTCATGGTCAATCTTCACACAGCGGGCCAAGATCCAGACCGCCCTGTTTCCAAGCAAGACGGCCCAGGAGTTCTAATCCACTGACAGAGGCTACCAACCGTAGGGTTCCAGCAGGTTTACTACCAAGATTAGATTCATTCACATTTCCAACTATGAAAAGGAGCACACAAAATACATTCAAAATTCCATATTAAAAGAAATGTAGATATGCAGTATCAGAAAATGAAATACTATTGATCATGATGTACATTGTGACCAATGACTGAAGGGAGGCATGTAATACTCTTGTTGAACTTTCCTAAATTGGAATGATATCCACATCATTTCCTTCCAATGCCCTCCTTCCCCAAGGGATAAAAAATTTTTATCTTGAAAGAGTGAGGAGGGAGAGGGAGGGAGGGAGGGAGGGAGGGAGGGAGCGGGGAGGAAGGAGATACAACAAGAAAAGAATGAAACTTTTTTTGGTTAAATAGTTAAAATGGCTTCCAAAATATTTAGACAATTAAGAATTGAACTTTCAAATTTTTAAAATTGAACACTTAAAGCAGCCTAAAAGGTTGTTGACTGCAGGTAATCCTTGATTTACAACTACAATTGAGCCAAAAAATTCCATTGCTGAGCAAGACAGTTAAAGGAGCTTTGCCCCATTTTACAATCTCTCATCATAGAACCGCGGTTAGAATGCAATACGCTTAGAATGCAATACGCTTAGGCCCGTGATGGCGAATCTCTGGCACTGCTTGTAGCTGCTAAGTTAGTAAAATGGTTATTAAGTGAATGTGGCTTCCCTATTGACTTTGCTGATCAGCAGGTTGCAAAAGGTGATCACATGACCACGAGACACTGCAACCATCATGAATACATGCTAATTTCCAAATGTCCAAATTTTGAACATGAGTCCCCCCCCCATATGTTGTAACAGTCAGAAGTGTGAAAAACAGTCGTAAGTCACTTTTTTCAATGCTGTTGCAATTTCAAAAATGAATGGGTGTAAATCAAAGGACTACCTGTATTCATATCATTTATAAAAAATGAAATCTTATAGTAATCACTCGCAAGATATGTATTTTGACAAGACAATGCGCTTTTTAAATTCAGAATCGGTCCAACACTTAAGTACCGCATGTATATGTAAACACACACCTCAGTGGAAGTACCGAGCTCTAAAAAATTTCAATCCTTACTTATTAAAACTATTTTCCTTTTATCCATAACAGTGCTCAGGCTGATATATATGCATCATGAATTCTTCCTAATTCATTCTGCTCCTGAGGATGCTATCTCTTAAATTTACCTAAGATAAAATATGCTGGCAGTATTTCTTTAAAGAAAGCATCACTGTGCTATTTGGGAGAATAGGATACTGTCTCATGGGGCTACTGTTAAAGAATGAATTCTGAAAACAATGAATACTTAATGTGTAAATAAGGCAGGATGGGAAAACACGGATAATTAAATAATCCAGTTCAAAGTGACTAAATTCCATCAGGGGTACCATTTACTTATTTTCTTCATTATATCGATAGAAAATTGTGGTGGGCCAATGTTCACTATGCTAATGCATACAGGATAGAAGATATTTCCAAAGAAAGCAACTTTTGCAAGAACTTCCCCCATTCTAATTGTAGATAAACTCCAGTTAGTTGGCATGTTACAATCCAGGTTCCATCACCTAGTGCAGACTTTTGTTTCTGCAAAGCACCCAAACTCAATAAAAGGGTTTTGCAAAACAAGGGAGAGATCTGGCTTAAACCCAATGGGATTTTTGGAAGAATGTTTGCCTGTCCAGGAAAAAAAGGCAAAGCTACATAGAGTGGGAAAGTCTGAGAGATTCTAGAAAGAATGTTTCAGAACAATTCAACCATGTACTTCATGGGAAATAAATCCATCTTTTTAATATACCCATTTACCTCTACTACCTTTCATGCCATTTTGTGAAGAAAAATACCTATAGTAAGGTCTTAAATGAGCCTCCAACTGAAAAATATTTAGAATTATTGGATTGCTCCATTTCCGCCATAGTGAGAACCTTCTTTGTAGATTGATTTGGCATTTCAATAGAATGTTTGCAGATCTGTATTTTTATATAAATATTTATAGAGAAAACCAAAACAGATTAGACAATCACTGGGAGATTTTCTTTGCTATTCCCACAGACATCAGAAATTAATTACAGCTTAATTAGGTAAAACTGTTTAAAAAACTCTTTTTAAACTGGTTTGCTTGCTTCCCTTAATGTTAAAATAGTGCACTTTCTGGGGAAGCCAGCACCCTAGAAGAAAATTCAAACTCATCTTGCTACATTAGAGAAATGGGATGAGAATAATATTATGACGTTTAACAGAAGTCAAATGCAGAATTCTTCACTTAAAAAGCAAAAGTCAAATGCACAAATATGGTATGGGATGGAAGATAGTTTGATAACAGTATTTCTGGAAAAGATATTGGAAGAGTGATTGATATCAAAGTGAATATAATTTAGTAGTGTGTCATAGCTAAAGTGTAAATGCACATTTTGACTACAGCAACAAAAATATAGTGCTACAGATCAGTGAACATAATAGGTCCACTTTATTCTGTGTTCGGCTGACCTCCCTTTAAGTATTGGTCCATATCTGGCAAAGCATTTTAAGAAAGGTTCAAATAAACAGGGAGGGATCCAGAGAAGTCCTGTGAAGTGAGGTTGAAGAAACTGGAGAAATGTTTATTTTTCAGAAGAGCAGACTTTGGGTCAGGACACAATCAAACTTTTCGCTTATCCAAAACCATGAAATATCAGAGTAATGGATGGAAGTTACAAAAGGGCACATTCTGATTGAAAAACAAATGCTAATGGTAGAAGTAGTAAAACAGTAGAATCAATTACTCAGACAGGCAATGGATTCACTTCCACCGGATACTTTCTACCACAAGGCAGATGGTCATTTGTCATGGAAATTATAATTTGGATTCTTGCATTCAGCCAGACGTTGGATGGCCCAAATTGCCCCTCCCAACATTTTTTCTTATGTTTTAACTCAGGTATTCAAGGAGCAGCTTACAACTCCTTCGCTTCCTAAATCCCAGTTGCTCCTCAGTTATGCTTGTGGGGTGAATGAGCAGGTCCCCAGAGCTTCTCGATCGTCGTGTAAAGGTATTGCACAATTTCTTCTAATATCCAGGGTGAAAACTGACCAAGTTTAAAGGAAGAAATTAAAAACACATGGAAACAAACTAAGGTGCTTTTCAGTACTAATGAAAGTGAAAATGAAATCAAAGACAAATGTTCTGGCTAAGCTCAGTTTTCAGTATGCAGAGGCCATAGTTGAGATGTGGGCGAGAGAGGTGATTTCTGCCACTTATCTTCAGCGATATAATAGACAGTATGCAATAGATATCAGTTACAGATAATCTGCGCCTCAAATGTTAAAGGTTATTTTTCTTATAAAATGATAAGAAATTGGGGAGGGAGAAGACACTCAAAGCTTAATAAATGCAAAAAGGAGAGACACTGAATGCACACCTGAAACATTTGTCAGTTATTTATAGCAATATTTTATTGATGTTCCCTGCTGTTTGCAGATATTTAGCCTTTTAATTTCTGTCTCTACTTATTTTCAAATGTGTACATTTCTCCCCTGCCAATTTTGGGAAAGGAAGGGGGAGAGCGGAAGAGAAGTGGACTTCTGTTTCCTTCTTGATTAGTATTCTAATAATAACCAGACCTCTTCTCTCTGCTTAAGCAGGAATAGAAAATACAGCATTTGCTTTAAGAACTACAGATGGTTTATCAAGGTCTTCATTTCTTTGATGCTTGGCAAATGGATGCCACAAATTGATTTTTCCACTATAAATAGGTAACTATTGCCATATTATTACAATTATCACATTTTTTATGTAGAAAAAGGAGAAAACCCACAATTGTAGAGTTCAGTTCTTTCAAAAATGTCAGTATCCAAATCAGTTACAACTTCTGGAAGAGTAATAAAATATTCTTCTTTTTCCCACACTTAAGGATAGAATTCATTTTGATTGTTGATTTTAATAGTGAGATTTTGTTTTACTGTTAGTCACATGTGTGATCTTAGAAGACGTGGAACAAAAACTGGATAAAGTTTTTGCAACTGCCAAAGAAGAATTTTTTGTAACGTGAAAGCATGGATTGATCCTAGGACTAATTATAGGTGGGTTTTTTTTAGCATAGTCATTTTGTATTCCCATTAGTATAGCATTAAATTCAGATTATTCAAGCTGTATCTAATACAGACCGTGGCTGGTATGCCAAAGCTCAGCTCCGGCACACATGCGCGTATTGGCCAGCTGATTTTCAGCCTTCTGGAGGGCCACGAGAGGCTGTCTTTGCCTTCCCCGGGCTTCAGGAAAGTCTCCGGAGCCTGGAGAGGGTGAAAACTCCCCACTGCATTTGGGTGGAAGCGCATGCGCAGGCAGGGGGCGCATGTTCAGATTCCATTGTGGGTCTGGCATGCGTGATAGCACGCGTGCACACAATTTTGGCACGCCTTTACAAAACGGTTAGCCATCACTGCTGTAGAGGAAAAATTAAGGCTGCAGTTAGCTTGTTTTATCTTTATGATAAAATAGTGTGTTTATTAGTATTGGACTATTCCTACAGAATTAGAGTTATTTATCTTTTGATTTATAAACAACTTACGTTTCTAAAATTGGCTAAAATAAAAGGAAATCCTGTTAAAATGTTATTTTTATAAGAAAAAAAAGCAGAAATTGACATTAGTGGACTTAATTCATAAAAGTGGAAAGTTACTGACATATTCATTTCTTATACCGAACTGGGAAACCTTTTGGAAAAGTGGATTGGAGTTGATGATATTGTAAGCAGATCCAATTAAATCCAATAATGCCTGTGTTTATTACAGTTAATTTGAATCCAAATTCTTCCCAGAAAACTGGACTGCAGAATTAAACAGATATAACAAGGATATACAAACTTCTGATTTATTGTAGAAAAGGTAAGACATTATGTAAGACTCCTAGCAGCTGCTATGTTTTAAATCAAATACGAATTCTAATTATATTGTAACCCACATTCGAATTTTCTGCCTCTTTCTCCCAGTGATTGTATTTGAAGAAATGGAAGTGGTGTTTTTTAAAGACTACAAGGGATCCTTGGAATCTGTTCCTTCTTTTGGTGGTAATGTCAAGAGGTAGACTCAGGCTATTTCTTTCAAGTGGGTGAGAAATGATTCCCATACCCATCACGGTGATTTCATTTTATCCACTCTAAATATAACTAATGATAGGTCCAACATATTACCAGCTGAATTTTTTTAAACAAATTCATAAATGACAAAATTTAGATAATTTTATGCACGATTTTATGGAATTCAGTCTTTTTTTTAAAAAAAATCAGCATGTTTTTTATACACACACACACACACACACAAACTAACTACTACTTTCCACCTCTCCCCTATCTTTGAAAACATTTATCAGTTGCTGCTTGTTATCCCATTACTGTCTTCAAACTCTTTCATGACCTCATAGAAATCATGCTAATAAGACTCTGCTGCAAAATCCTGTACAACAGAGATGCACATAAAATTGAAATAAAATAAAGTTGGCATGTGAGCCATCAAATGGAAATAACACACGAGAAAGACCCGGGGGGGGGGGGAACCACTTCCCAACTGCTGCAGAAACCCCCCCCATCTCTCACCTCATGTGATGTCCATGTATTACTCCTCCCCTGTTGGCTATCAAATGATGTCCTGGCATTGGTTTGAACAGAAAGTACCTCTGTCCTCTTGTAAGCCACCTTTTGCTACCACCTCCCTTAAAAGTTTGAAATCTTATTTGGTAATAGTAGTAAGTAATAGTAATAAACAGGCAAACAAGCTATTCCATATTATTTTAAAAGAAAAAAAATTAAAAAATGTAAGTGGTCAGGAAGAACACTATTATTTATTGATATGGGGTTCTTACACTCCAATGTCCAGGGACCAATGAATCTCATCAACTATGGCACTCAACTAAAAGGATGCCGTTTCACTTGTGCTTATCAAAAAGCAACTCCTTTCTATCCCTATGTTAGAAGAGAAGGTTTGCATCAACTGGGGGGGGGGGGGAGGATGCAAAGCCTAGAATGGGATCAACATCTGTACTAGATAAAGAGGGAAAGCAATTGTTGAAAAACTATTATGAGCTTTTTTTAAAAAAACGTTTTGCTTCCCTACAGATTCAGGGCTGTATGTATGTATGAAGAGTTATTTTACATCCTTCCTGAAAAGTCATTTATACCACTAGAGGGCAGTCTCGTAGTTTTGTGCAGCCTGCGTTTTCTATTTTTAATTAAAAGATATGCCGGCTGCAATATAGATGGATCATAATTGACAAGGAAAGACAAAAGATTGTCTCTTCAAACAAAAACTAACCGAGCCAAGCACATCTATGGATTATGCTTTCTTTTGTCTAAAACAATGTGCTAATTGACTGAATTTACCTTTTTTTTATGAGAAATCTTAAGCCAAAACAGACTGTACTAAACTGCCGATTCAACCCTGCTCAACTGTTACTCTGCATGACATCTGTCACATACAATATTTTATTCACGTTACTTAAATAGCTAGATAGAGCTCAATGGTGCCCTGGCATTGTGTAGAATTTCCGGCAAAAGGCCAGAAGAGGGGAAAAAGAGGAATGCTGGGTGCCTGAACTCCGGTAGGATTCCACGTGCTCGGCTGAATCTCATTCTGTGCAAAGCAAGGTATTTCTTCATTTCAGAAAAATAAGGATGTTCAATTTTGCTTCGAATCTGTTGCATGCAGCCTTCAGTTCACAATAGGGCTGAATGTTGCCTATTTGCTCAGTCAATTCCATCTTGACAGATAGAACAGGACCCAACCTCTACCGCATCTCTGAGTTGGGAATGGGGTGGGGGAAGCACAAAGGGGACCCTCTTCTGTAGGGGAAACAGTCAACCTGTCTGCCTACAGGAGACTCACAACCACAGTGAGACAGCAGCGACAATGAACACACAGGGCTGCCAAGCCAAGGGGTTTGTATTGGTTCAAAGACATTCCATAATTTGATTATGCATATGATTAATTCAAAAGTGCCACCTGAAAATGTTTATTCAGCGCAGCCGTACGGAAAAAAAAAATAGATACACAAGTAATTCCACCACATTTTTGATGGCTTCTATACCACAAAGTAGATTTTGCTAAGAATATTTCACGTTTATTTTAAGTTCATATATTTTACATAGCTTTATGAACATCCCTGGAGCTATATTCCAGCAACAAATTATATTGCCTATACAATATAAGATATTTGTGAAAAATAATTCACTTGCAATTAAGATTTCTGAAAAACCTGTATTTTGTACAAAAGGATTTTTTTTAAAAAGAAGTTTTATAAGTAGCTGTATACTTTGAGTTACAAACCATGCATATACATACATTTCACAAAAAAACAAGCACAGCTAATTCTTCATTGCAACATATGTTTCTAGCAGTGTTGCACAGGATGCTATCAAATGTGTGACAGAGATTTATAAGCCAGTATCTTTTTAACACATGAAAGGCTTCATTTAAAATGGGTCACAACCATAGCCAAAATGATGTTCAGGATAACTAGCACAAAACCTCAAATACATCTGCCTTTGTTCTGCCTGAGATATTTACTTTTAAGCAATGCTGTGGAAACAGACCTGTATTCTAAAAGATCCATCTAGCTGAGGCATCCATGGATACTCAAGAAAATCATCCCAAACTCAAATAATCTTTTTACAACCGGAGGCATTTCTACAGGCTCCATTAAAAAAGGAAGGTAAAAAATTAAGAGGGAGGAAAGGCAAAGTGGGAGAAAACAGTTGACATGTGAAAAATCCAGCCATTTGCTCTCTCTTTCCTTTTTTATTTTTTAAAGCGTTATGTTCAATCTAAGTTAGCAATGTGAAGGGGAGAGGGATTATCATTTAGCCACGAAGGGATGAAAGGGTTAACTGTAAAATACACGTCAAGATTTTAATAAGGATTAATCATAAAAAGCCTCAGCCTGCCGCTTTCACTGGATTTGGTCGTGGTGGCTTTTCCCTCGCTTAGGGCAATCCATCTGTTAATTTTGACTGGCAACGCAGCTCCTCCTTATCCTCCCTCTCCCGCCTCTGCACACCCACAACCAGAGAGACCAGAATAGCTACGGGGAGGCTGGCTCACGTCTTACAGAAATAGAATCATTCTTTTCAGAACCTCTTAGGGGAAGATCAGTTGTGCTGTCGTGGTGTGGGATCTCTTCCCTGTTGCACGTAGAAGCAATCTGGTGTACGTACAATCGAGGAGTTAGTACAATGAAACCCTTGGCAATACAGTTTATTTACGCCTATTTTATGTGCATGTGTAAAATCCATGCATATTTTAATGCACCGATTTTTGAGCTCTGGCGCTGAATGGGCGAAATGGAGGGGGGGAAAAGCAGTTGATCTTGGCTGTGACAGAGATTAGTAAATATTCATTGTTAACAACTGATCTGCACTCTGGCCGATGCCAATATTCTCACTGGGCCAAACCAGCCTTGTTTTCAATAAAAGCAGTGAAGGAGCCTCTCCCCGGAGCCCAGTTAGGCTGACGCTGCAGTTGGAACTGTCATCTTCACACAAAAGCAAAGGGGTTGGGCTTTACAAATGCAGCGCCTAATTGGGAGATCTCCATGTCTGAACCCTTGACATTTATTTAAACCTCATCAAAAAAATAGGAAATAACCAAACTAATTAGCAGACTGGCAGGCGAACTATTATTTGTTGGGGTAGAAAGCATATTCATATTCAGCTCTGGAAAACGACAATATTACTAATGACAATGTCAAAAACAGCATTAATACGATCTTCCAGCAGGAAGATGAGTTTGGTTTCTATGCACTGTTTTATAAGGGCAACATACCAGCCCTAAATTACTAATATATATTTAATTTGAACAAATATGAAAGGGAGATATGCTGTGCCTTAAAATGTAATTGCAGAGCCAGGACTGCATAGAAAAATGTACAGGATGTACTTTTATAGAATCCACAGAGGTAAATTTTGCATTAGAACAATTAAAATGTGGCTGAATAGAATTCTACATCAGGATAAGTGACACAAATACATTAATTAGTAGTTGATATATACAATAGAATAAGCAGGTCATTTAACTAGCTACTTGAGATTTCCAGACTTCATTTTTCAATACAAAATTCATATCAAGGAATTCAAGCTCACCAATGTTATTTCAGATCTATTATCACAGCTCATTACTTTAGCAGTACAATCTACTGATTATTAGCTAGTCTAGCATATACTGTTCTAATCTATAAATTGTTCACAACCAACTCCCATGTCAACCCATCTTATTCTGGAAGCATTTTGCTCGCAATATTAATGTAGCACGCCCGGGTTCCATTATTAAACAATTAATGATTGAAGTGCCAGAAATAAACTGGAAAATAGATTAGTTTTAGTTTTTAGTTTTTAGACCAGGGGGGCATTTGCCCAGGTTCGCCTGGTACGCCAGTTGCGGCCCTACCTGAATCGGGAGGCCCTCACAACAGTCACTCGAGCCCTTGTGATCTCCAGGCTGGAATACTGCAATGTGCTCTACATGGGGCTGCCCTTGAAGAGCATCCAGCGACTTCAGCTAGTCCAGAATGCGGCCGCACGAGTGATCGTGGGCGCGCCACGGTTCGCCCACATAACACCGATCCTCCGTGAGCTGCGCTGGCTACCTGTTGATCTCCGGGTGCACTTCAAGGTGCTACTCACCATTCACAAAGCCCTCCATGGTAGTGGATCTGACTATCTGAGAGACCGCCTTTTGCCAATTGCCTCCCTCCGTCCCATCAGATCGCATAGAGTAGGCCTCCTCCGAATTCCATCCGCCAGTCAGTGCCGACTGGCGACTACGCGGAGGAGAGCCTTCTCGGTTGCAGCTCCGACGCTTTGGAACGATCTCCCCGTGGAGATTCGCACCCTCACCACTGTCCAGGCCTTCCGCACAGCCCTCAAGATCTGGCTAGCCCGTCAGGCCTGGGGATAAGATCCGAACCTTGCCCCACCCGAATGCTGAATGAATGTTGTGTTTTATCGGTTTAGTTTTTTTTTATTATTCACATTTTTTTTCTTTTTTGTGTTGTCTTACACTCCCTTCCCATTGATTGTAAGCCGCCCTGAGTCCCCTTAGGGAAAAGGGCGGCCTATAAATGTCAATAAACTAAAACTAAACTAAAACTAAAATAGATAAATAACTTTTCATGGATATAAGGGACATATAGAAATAAACCCATGTGAAAATCCAAATTAAACCTAAAAACTGTTCCTTATGTCTATAGAAGACAGCTGTATATTTAAAATATACAACTTTCCATTTCCGTTTATACCCGGATTGTTGTTGGGGGCGATATGCTGACTCTGTAAACTGCTTAGAGAGGGCTGAAAGGCAGGCAGGCAGGCAGGCAGGCAGGCAGGCAGGCAGATTATACTGTATATAGGCGGGCTATTCCAAAATTCGTCAACTATCAAAAATCATAGGGTCAATTTTTTTTATGCTCATATCTCTTAAAATGAAGGATTCTCTTTTTCAGTACTTAGATTACACTAAAATAAGTTTTGTCAACATGTATACGTAAATGCAACGTTTACCAAATTTTAGAAATTCCTGGTAATGTTGCATAGGCATTACCCTTAATATAGATACTTTCTGGAAATGGTGTAAAGGCAACCTTCCACGTCCTAGGCAAATACGACTCTAGCCTTTAAAGAGGAAACACTTCTTTAAAAGCACAGAGTAATTAGGTAAATGACATTTTCATTACAGTTTCTTTTATTTGTTTGTTTGTTTAAATTTACATGCTGCAGAACTCTGAAAGCCAACTCCATTATTAAACAATTGATTCACCTTTATTCATAAGGGGAATGTCAGCTTGGATACATTTGAGGTAGGCAGCCTACTAATGACTCGTACTGGGCAGTGTGTGTGTTTGTGTTTGTGTGTGTGTGTGTGTGTGTGTGTGTGTTAAGCAATCTTTGGTGGACCACTGGGTAAATTTGCAATTTTGAGAACATTTCTCAATGGCTACAAAAGAGTATATTTATTTTTAAATGCATTAACAGAAGAAACAGGAGAGAAGGTTTCCAACAATGCTTTATAACATCTCTGTTACTTTTGCCTACTTATTGTAGACAAATTTTAAAACTATTATCTTTTTATTTTCTAGACTGTCTATTTGACTCTTGTGAGACCCAGATACATTCGCGTAAATAAAGAGAATGCTAAAACATGCTTTGCTTTGGAGAAAGCCAGCTTCCCATTGTACGTTTTAGAAGCAGGAGTCAGGGAACAAGGATCGATAGAGGGTTCACAATGCTTATTACTGTTGCACATTATTCTCCATCTTGATTAACAAATATCTTGTGTTTGTTACCAACATCCAAAGGGAGAACATTTTTAATTACCTGTGCAAGTCGCCTTTTTTCTGTGTTCTCTCTTGGAGAATTATGAAAGGTATAGAATGGAGCATATTGTGAAAAACCTGAGCTAGAAATTCCATAGCCATCTTCTCTTTCCTACAGAGAAAATTAAGACTGAAAAACGTTTGTGTCTACACATTTCTATATCACGTTAAACACATACATATCATTTAAAAAAAACTGTCACCTAAAAGATGTAAATGCTGAAGTAACAATTACCATATATTTTTAAAATATGATGAAGCTATCAAGTAAAACAAAATTCCTTTCATATATTTGAGCCTTGATACCTGAGGAGAAAGTGAAATAGTGCTCAAACTACTTGATTTAAAAATGAATATTGGAGATAAACATGTAATACACTGAATATATGGAGTCTTGATACGATGCCTCTCATACTTTTAAATCACACCCTTGGAAGGCTTAGGGTGCTAAAATAATGCCACCATTTACTGGACCAATGAAATCTAAACAGACAACTATTCCTGCTGAATTATATTTCTCTGGTAAAAGTCGCTTGCCTTAAATTCTCAGCTAGAAGCAAAGGCTTCAATTGTGACATCAAAGTAATCAGCTTTATGAAAACATACATCCTGTTAATAGATCTTTGAAGACTTCTGTTTTTTTCATGATAAATATGCAAACAATAAAGAGATTATTCAAGTAGATGCACAGAATGACAGAGAGTTGCCAGAGGGCTTGTTATAAAAAATGCATTGTTGAACAAAGGGCTAAGCATATTTCAAAAGTCATTAAAAACACAAATCTTGTGGGATTCATAAGGTATATACTTCAAACTGAAGCAAGAAGCAAGGTAAGAAAGTACAAATTTTGCCACATACCTTGTGTTTCAACTTACTCTTCACCTCTTTCATTCCCTGCTTTGCATGATTCTTTGCCTGGAGGAAAGAAGAGAAAGGGGAAAAAACTAACTGCATCTGCAAAACAAGGATTTGATTCTGCCCTAGATGAAGTCAAATAGAATTTAAAATTAAAACTTTCGCATTATATGGTATAACAAAAGGAAATCACTTTGTTAATTTGATACCAGATTGCTAACAAGGTTTGCATTAGGTGTGCATTAAGGTGTTCATTAATTGCTAAATTGCGCATTAAGGGATGGGTTGTGGCATAGACCTAATTGTGTTATCAAAGCACATTCTTTAAATTGGTATTTATTTAATGTAACATTCTTCTGAAATGGTGTATCTGTAAAAATAAACTCTTAGTTTGGCCACATGTTGAACAGGAAAAACACTCAGGCAATAATATTCCAATCTAGCCCTTTTTATATGCAAAGCCACGTCAAAGTGTTGTGTTCTTCATAGTTACTATTATTAGATTTACATTAAAGTTTCATGCCACCTCTTCACATCAGCCTGAATAAAAATGACAATTATAGTTCACTTTTTATAACAGTGAAATAATCATTCTAGAGGCAAAATAATTGTAAAGAAGTGTGGTTTTTCTTTCAGAGGCAATTCTAATGTTAAAGAGGAACAAATAGTATTTCAATTCCCTTTATTATTCAACCTCAAATTCTTGCAACTCATTCTTCAAACAACTACAATAGTTGGCTATTTTTCTATCCAAACTAAAGATAATAAAGCTATGGTTGCTATTCCCAATATATCCGTTACTTATGAGATTATGAAATGGTCTTCATATTTGCGAACTAATCTCCAGTGGTTCTCAACCTTCCTAATGCCGCAACCCTTTAATACAGTTCCTCATGTTGTGGTGACCCCCAACCAATGCTCCATCGTGCCAAAACTCCGCTCCTTGGCTCCGATTGGCTTGGAACCCAATAACTGGAACCCAATTTCTCCCCCTCGCTCCCCACACAAACATATAGACTCCCCCTTTTTAACATTTGCATTTCTCCTCCTACTTCCCTGCGTGCGCGCATGTCTGTGTGCGAGAGAGAGAGAGCAACAAAGAGTTCCGATGGTCTTAGGTGACCCTTGTGAAAAGGTCATTCGACTCCCAAAGGGGTCGCGACCTACAGGTTGAGAACCGCTACCTTAGAACCTAAATAGAAAATGCACTTAAATACTAATCTAACTTAGGTTGGACTATGCAGGAAAAACAAACAGCAGCCAATGACTCACACATGAATTTTAGCCCCCTTATACTGTTCTCACCAAGCCCCTGCAACTCCCCAAATTCCCCCAAACTGTGCATTGCTAAGCTCTGTTTTCTATGCTAACTCATATTCCTTGTAGCATATAAGGGCAAAAAAATGGGTGGTAGGAGCAAGGTAAACATTGAGTATTTTTTAAATGGTTTGCATGCATTGTAGATAATCTCATCCTGTAAGTGCACACTGAGCTATAAAAGGTCTCTAAACTTCATTGTTTTCAGCAAACTAATTTACATTTCAACAGTCCAGTATACACAGATTGAAAGTCTCCCAATAGAAAGCATGAAGTTTTCTCCAGCAAGTGCATATTAAATATGCAGGTGTCGCTTGACTACAGCATTGTGTTACAAGTATATACACATGTATGTATGTATGTATGTATGTATGTATGTATGTATGTATGGTATGTATGCATGTTTAGTTGGAGTATGTACAAGGCAACCTCCACCATTAATTGCCTAGGTGAGAATACTGTGATAATCACCATACCTGGTTTCCCATCGGCATCTGGACAGTACGTCTTTGAAGCCATTGTTTTATCTATTCACATCTCTGCAAAGTCATGACAGGAAACCAAGATGGAAACTGGAAACTAAGATGTCCCTTATTAAACCAGTGAAATGCCCAGAGGATGATACCAGTGGGACAATACATAGGCCTTTTTTCCAGGGTTCTCTTCAAAAATTTAAGTCAGCAGTGAATACAGGAATAGACTCATCATTACAAGATTATAATGATCAAAATAAGACAGAAACCCAGTGGTGAGAAAAGAGAGCATTTTTTTTACTATTCCATTAAAGAACTGTACATAAGTTATAAATGAACACACGAATTCACAGTACTTTTAATGTATTTACCTGAAATGTGGCTTCAGTGTGATTTTGGATGATGTAAATTTAAAAATTCTCTTTTGAAAATGAAAGTAAGGAACTGATTCATTTATTCATAATTGAAGCTCAAAGGAAGGAAGCAATTTTCAGACATCTCCCTGGTTTTGGTTCTCAGTGTTTCCTCACCCATAGCATCTTCCCAACACTAAGATAATTTTCATGTATTAAGGAAACAGGTTGTAGTGTGATGTACTGATTAAAATGTTGGAATAGCATCAGGGAGACTAAGGTTTAAATGCATTAATCAGATAGCTCTTCAGTGTTAAGTATCTGGATTATGCCCATCTGGAACAACCTCCATAGCGAAATGGGATATTACTACAAGACTCACAAGATAATATAAAGTCCCTGTATAATGTTTAGATTCACCACACTGAGAAGAGTGTGGCCCATTAACTGGACCTTAGAAGTGTTACTAAATCCAATTGTTAGTCCATATCCTTAAGCAATATAGACAAGAAAACTCAGTTTTTCGTTAATCTGCACAAATTCACACGGATCCCTCATTCAACAAATAGTCTTTCAGTGTGGTCCATTAATTATTAGTCATTGCCCTACAATTTGTTCGCTCGTTGCTGGACAGTCCTTTGAAGCCATTATCAGCATAATAACATTATTAATGTAAAGATGATTCTTGCAAATCATGAACTCTGTACTGGATCATTTAACTGTGAATCAAATTCCCTTTTACCAAACTCAAATCAATATTCCAAACCTTGGTTTGACAAACTCTAAGCCTTAGCCAAGGCCATGGTAATTCCAATTTACCAAAATACCCAATTCTGTAATGATTCTTCCTTCTGAGAAATATTTACTCATCAAGGCAGTGGTGGGTTCCTAACCGGTTTACTACCAGTTCGCTGAGAGGGCGTTTTGCATGCACAGAAACATGCTGGCGATAGCAGAATAGACCGGGAACTGGTTCGGGGGCTTGGCAGGCCTGGGTTGCTGCTGGTTCCAGCGACCCAGGCCGCCATACCACGACCTGTTCCGCCAAACCAGTAGGAACCCACCACTGCATCAAAGAATACAAAAGGAATTGAAAGAGAAAAAACAAAGTCATTCACTAGTGAATTAGCCTCGGTTTCAACAAGAAATACAAAATAAAATTAAGTATGTGTTCTGGAGTCTTGTCTCTTGCTAGCCAGTCAAATCCAGCTTTAGTGTCAATAACATAGTCTTCCTAGGGACCAAATATTTTAATAAGAGGTCATTTGATGGTAACTTTCATAGGCTTCTATTATCAGATCCATTCCTGAATGACCCTCAATTTTATAAACATATTCAAAAATTAATTTATTTGGTAAAGCCTTGGGTAAAGAGATATGATCTCTTAGAATTACTGGAAATAATTCCTAGCTGATAGGCTTCTCCATTGTTTTGTTCACTGCTATTAACAACTCACTACTAGTTCCCAAGAGGTGGGTGTCATCCCCAGTATATATAAGAAAGATGGCAGGCACAATCCTGTCAACAATTAGTCAATCAGCCTTTTGCCAATAATTGGCAATTGTTATGTTATATTTCTCTATTATAAACTTTTAGACTGGATGAACTTGGGAAACATCTTGCCCCCCAAATAGGCAGGTTTCGGCCTCATAAAAGCATCCTAACATTGCTTTGATTGAGATTCTGTTCCTCACTGGAGACTTTAGAAGAAATTAGTCATAATACCCATTGACTATCACCTTTTCAAGCTGATAACTTTTATATTAAAATACTATCACAGAAATTAATGGCAATTATAATGACCTATCCACATTCCCTCTACTTTTTAAAGGAGATAAACGGGGATTTATTTATTTATTACCTTTAATTCCTCTATTAATGACACCACTTTTCTAAGCTAGAACGTCATTCTCCTAAGCTGGAACTTCATTGTACAACTCTAGCTATTGGGTCTATTTGTCTTTATGTAGATGATGTAACTATTTTATCTGTAACATAAGTGGGCCTTGGTAGTTGCCAAATTCCTTTACTGATCTACTGCTCCAGGGAATTTCTTGACATTAATTATTTAATTATTTATTTGTTTTTATTAGATTAATTGTTATAAACTAAATAAAGCTATTTAGTTTAAATAAAAATATTTAGAAACTTCTTTAGAAAGTACTTTAAAGTTCCTGATCAGATGGGGAATGTAAAAAAGACCAGTTAACCAGGTAAAGGATTTCAAATATCTAGGCAACCATTTTGAACCTTCCACCTGCTGCAATAAGCAACTGATCTCCATGGAAGAGCCCAGAAAGCCTCCGATGCCATCCTTAAAATGTGTGAGCCATCAAAGCAATAATCACATCCCTGCAGCAATTAAATTAAATAGATCCAAGGGGCTTGGTAACCAGCTGTGATGCCCAGCTGTGTGTATTTATTAAGGATGCTTTGACTTTGGAAGCTATCCAGTTTATTTCTTTATTTTATTTTATTTTTAGGAGCTAAATTTTGGGTTTTTGCTCAACCTCAAATGCCCTAACTTGGTTAGAGTCTGGCTGCAACTCTTCTGAGGCGTAACTAAAATTTCAGTATCTTATAGTTTTACTTCCAAAACAATTTTTCAGGGAAGCATCCTTAGTTCACCTTACTCTACTAAGTAGATTTACCTGATCCCTGACAAAGTTAACTGACTTTGACTTGGCTAATTGTGGCTCTTATGTTCTGGCTATGCAATATCTTGACCCAGATAAGGTCTTGACTGAACTTAATCAGAGGATCTGGGATTTTAAACCTCCAAAATGGCAGGACGGAAGTTACTTCTATTGTGGCACAATTGCTGAGTCCCTCTAGGAGGATCCCTAGATTCTTCCAGGGCATCTTACATTTTTCTCACAGGAAAAAAAAATTGGTCCATTATGAAAATAAATGTAGATACACTAGTCTCCCACATGGAAATTTCATTTGGGCGTAGATCAAATCAGCAACACTGCTACTGCAAAATCCTCCATTTTGTCACCATGGAGTCTGGAATTAATAAACCTAACCCATCTTTGGAATTAAGCCCCCCGCTGAACCACTACTTATGAGTCAAATGTCTTAAGTTTTAAAAAGCCTTTAAAATGCTTCTCTTTTCAAAATGGAGACATTAAACCAGAACTTGATACTGGCAAAAATTATGGTAGTGCTGGATGTTTTGATTTAATTGATAAACTATTATTTTATATTATTGTATTGTGACTTTTTTATATTTTTGTTTGTGGGAAGCTCAGGTATAAACGCTTATTAGAGCCAAGGTGGCGCAGTGGTTAAATGCAGCACTGCAGGCTACTGCTAGATCAGCAGGTCAGCGGTTCAAATCTCACCGGCTCAGGGTTGACTCAGCCTTCCATCCTTCCGAGGTGGGTAAAATGAGGACCCAGATTGTTGGGGGCAATATGCTGACTCTCTGTAAACCGCTTAGAGAGGCCTGAAAGGCCTATGAAGCGGTATATAAGTCTACTGCTATTGCTATTACCAAGTAAAAATACTACTTCTATTTCTAGTATTACTAGTACTACTAATGCAAGAACTCCTAGGCCAGTGTTTCTCAACCTTGGCAACTTGAAGATGTCCGGACTTCAACTCCCAGAATTCGCGAATGCTGGCTGGGGAATTCTGGGAGTTGAAGTCCGGACATCTTCAAGTTGCCAAGGTTGAGAAACACTGTCCTAGGCAGAAGAGGGGAGAATCTTAGCGCAAAGAACCGGCGAACATTCAGTCACTATATGGGTGGTTCTGCAAACAAGTATATGACATAATGAGGAGATTGACATCACTCTCACTAAACTTAATGTGCTTGATTTTGGCTTTCAGTGACTTAAACTCTTCACCGAGAATTGTAAACCATGGTTATAATTTCATGTTACATATAAACATGTTACATATACACTATAAATTGTTCAAATTGTGGTTAAAGCAAACAACATATTAGTATAACACAGGGTTAGAGCAAATATTATTTAGCATCTTGAAAGAAAGGAGAGTACAGGTAGTCCTCAACTTATAACCATTCATTCAGTGACCATTTGAAGTTACAATGGACACTGAAAAAAGACTCATAACCATTTTCACACTTACGACCACTGCAGTATCCTCATAGTCTCGTGATCAAAATTCGGATATTGTTCTGACTTAGGCTTCACCAAATCACAAAACAGACTCCTGGTCCTGAAAAAAACCCTTATTATTTGGCTAATGTGAATTCCTAGCATTCACATCCAGCAAAGTCCCAGCAAATAGTCTTTCAAGGGTGTATTTGTAAACACGTACCTTATCAGTCCTTGAACAGTTCTCAGGCTGATAGCTTCCAGACACAACACTGTACAAGGAAATACTTGGCAAGGTCTCTCAGATGAGCAAATCTTCACACTAACAAACTAATTGTCTCCTGCAAACACCACTCCCCTTTTGCTCCAATTTATTCCCGTTGGGAGGGGCCATTCAGCATCCCCTTGTGTTTTTACTCCCAAGTTGACTTCTGCTCCTTAATTGTTCCCTTCTCCTGACAGCCCTGCGCATGCGCACATCGGGAACAGGCTCCAGCTATTCTTCAACCCCACTTATCTCCAACTCCGAAGGTAGCTGATAATTGTTGGACGGCCCTGGTACATCTCTGTCTCTGACGCAGAGCACTCATCAGAGCATTCCCCAGACTCCAGGACTGGCCCATGTTCCTCCTCAACATTTGAATCTGCCACCAGTTCTGCTGGTGGACCACAACAGATACTTGGCAACTTTCATTTATAATGGTTGCAACCTGTTGGGGGGTCATGTGATGATCTTTTGTGACCTTCTGACAAGCCAAATCAATGGGGAAGCCCAATTCACTTAACAACCTTGTTACGAACTTAACTGCAGTGATTCACTTAACAACTGTGACAAGGAAGATCGTAAAATGGGGCAAAATTCACTTAACAATTGTTTTGCCTAGCAATGGAAATATAGGGCTCAATTGGGGTTGTAAGTTGAGGAGTAGCTGTACATACGGATCTGTGAAAGTACAACAGGAAAATAATAGTTCTTACATATTGGTATGCTGTTTTGACAGCTGGAGTAGCTTTATTCACTGCTGTGTTGATCAAGGCTCCTCCTTTCTGAAATGCAATATACACAGACACACATAAACACAGAGATCCTGATGCATGGAAAACATTCTAAATTTAAATAACATGTTTAATTCTAAATTTAAATAACATGAAAATCCACACCTCTGGTTAATTTAAATGACAACCCTTAGCATGGCCCCAAAGATGCCACTTCTACAGCTGCCTTTCGTCTAGCTTTGCCTAGAACCACCCAGAGTTTACAATACATCATTTCTACGGCTGACACACTTATCAGTGTGCTCTAATGTACTCATGCATGGCACAATCCACCAGGAAATTGTCTTTCATAATGTTCTGATTATAGGAAGGGGTGTTTTGCCTGAGAGATTTGCACTGATCACTGCATATGTGCACTTGTATATACTGCAATTCTGAGCAATCATTCTGCATGTTTCAAAGTAAGATTACATTCAAATGGTGACACTTTTTGCACTACAGGATATTCTCCAGTCTCCTGACATGTTGTCATACCTTCACAGTATGCATCCATTGATGGTATGTTCTTAAATTTCCTTTAAAAATTTAAATTAAAGAGAAACAAAAATTAGAACCATTTTTGCTAGACTTTTATGCATAATCTTCATAAGACATTAAATTCATGTTCACAAGAAACAAGAGTTTGATCTTCACAGAACATCAGGTTGTATTGTTTTCTCCGACAAAATCTATTGCTGATATGAACAGAATTTTAAAAACGTGGTAAATTTAGAATCAGAATAGAGCTGGAAGGGGCCTTGGAGAACTTCTAGCCCAACCCCCTGTTCAAGTAGGAGTCCTTATACAATTTCAGACAAGTAACTATTTAGTCTCTTCATAAGAACCTTCAGTGATGAAGCACCAACGCCTGAAGGTTATTTAGGGATTGAAAAAATACACACACACACACACACACACACACACACACACACACATATATGTATTATATCAGGGTCTAGTATAATACTACACTTTATACAGTCTTACAGATGAACAAAATTTTGCAAGGGGGAGAAGAGAAAATCAATGTGTGTTCAATGGTATTATTCTAATAAATTATTCATAATTGTCAGCGGAAAATGGATTCCATGAGAGGTAGCAATGCTATTTATTTTGAAGTGCAAGTAAATTTAAAAGTTAGCAGAACAAGTAAATGTGGGTTTAATTTTAAAACAATTATTCATTTTAAGATAGTATGAGGAATGATAGTTGCTATGGCTTCTCATGGAAGATATGAGGTTTATAATAGTTTCTAAAGCCTCTTAAGCTCAGCAATACATTGAGGCATCTTGTAGTGAAGCATTTTGATTTGCCCAGATAACACCACTACATGGAAGAGCTAGTCTGGGTGCTGGCAATTCAAAGCGCTAGTTCAGTGATGGCGAACCTTTTTTGCCTCGGGTGCCAAAATTTTTGTATTTTGTATTTTGTATTTTATTAGGATTTATAGGCCGCCCTTTTCCCTGAGGGGACTCAGGGCGGCTTACAATCATTAGGGAGGGGGTGCAATTCAAAATAAACAATATGTGAGCAAAATAAAATAATAAAAACACAACTTGCATTCAACATTCAACACTCGGGTGGGGCAAATTAGAGGCTTATCCCCAGGCCTGTTGGGATAGCCAGGTCTTGAGGGCTGCGCGGAAGGCCTGGACGGTGGTGAGGGTGCGTATCTCGACGGGGAGATCGTTCCACAGGGTCGGAGCTGCAACAGAAAAGGCTCTCCTCCGTGTAGTTGCCAGTCGACATTGACTGGCGGATGGAATTCGGAGGAGGCCCAGTCTGTGCGATCTTATCGGTCGGAGGGAGGTAATCGGCAGAAGGCGGTCTCTCAAGTACTCAGATCCACTACCATGAAGGGCTTTGAAGATGGTCAACAGCACCCTGAAGCGCACCCGGAGATCAACAGGTAGCCAGTGCAGCTCGCGGAGGATGGGTGTTATGTGGGCGAACCGAGGTGCGCCCACTATCACTCGCGCGGCCGCATTCTGAACTAACTGCAGTCACCGGATGCACTTCAGGGGCAGCCCCATGTAGAGCACATTGCAGTATTCCAGCCTAGAGATCACAAGGGCTCGAGTGACTGTTGTGAGAGCCTCCCGATTCAGGTAGGGTCGTACTGGCTCATATACAATTACTAAAGCATTTTCATTTAAAACTGCAGCTACTTGTATAAAAGTTGTACATGTAGTTTTGAGAAAAAGAGATGAACAAGGAAGTCTGAAGTCTTTCATTTTAAATTAATCATTATATTCAGTTCTATCAATTTGCCGTAACAATGTTTATCATACAAAGCTGAAGTTTATAAACCTTCATAGCAACACATACTGAACACACAGAAGTACAATTAAAGAGACATAAATTTTAAGAAACACTTAATTCAATAAGAAGATTTTAAATCAAGCCTCCGTTGTGCTTTTTGGTATTAAGAGAATTGGCATTAATTAATAGGAGCAATTTCACATCAGGCATAAAGATAAAACTTAATTACAATCATAGACTAATTTCACCACTCATCCGTAAGAATAATGAGTGTTTATTTTATTCATTATTATTTTTTCAATATAACTACTCAAATATCACATTAGTTACTTTAACTTTTATGATATATATGATGAAAACTACAATTATTTGAAATAGAAATAGAAACAACTATTTAATAAAATATAGGTAAGAATCATATATAACACATATTTTATACGAAAGTTGGTTCATGTACTAAACAAAAGGATCAAAAATGTCAATCAAGAATACTTTTTAAGATTTTGGATATTTAGCAACATGGAATCTGAATAGTATTTCTATTTCAGTTATTTAATCAAAAACTCTATCTACGGTCAGATTGCTAAAAATCAATTTAAAAAGTATTGTCATTTTTCACTATTTCAATCAATGCAGGAGAAATGAAAGAAATGGTAGGTTGTGATTAGTGTGAATAATGTGATATTTGATTTAGTGAGAATTGTAAATTGATACCAGGTTGTGTTTAATATGGCCCAAAATTCACTTAATGAAAGGCTGGCACAAACTTAATTGAAGCTTTTGCGTTTGGGGTTTTACATCCTGCTAATCTTCATGTGTGAAAAATGGAGAAAAGGAAAGTTCTGTCAGAAGAAAAGAGGGAAAGTTTTAAAAAGAAGAGCCTTGCTATTACCCTAGAATGAAAATTTGGAGTAATTGAATTATAATATATGAATGTGGCAATAGCAACATTAGAATTAGAATGAGATGTTGCTATGCTTGAATCTCTGGTAGACGTGTGTTTTTTTTTAAAAAAACTGCTTTCTATAACTTTTCTGTGACTTTGTATTAACCATACATTTAAATTACAAGTATATTCTTTTTATCCTTTACTGTAATAATTCATATATAAAATATATAAAAAAAATCATTTCCCATTTCCTTTGAGCTGGAACCAATTACTATATTTTCTATAGAAATATTAACTTCAAATAGTGCAAATTTGAATAATGTCACCATTTTATGAGATTCATTAAGTGTCCTAATCAAAACCTTCCTGTAGTCAAGAAGTAAAAAAGCATATGTCTACCTCCACTTCCTGATGAGATTTCTTCTTCAAATATATCGGAGAATCCTCTTCCTGCATTTAGCTTTGCAAGTCGACCTTCGATAAACTGCAATGAAGTGTGTATCAAAGATATAATAACTTTGCTAAGAAAACTGTATAAATGTAATTTTATTAGAAAGTACTGTATATTTAGAGAGGTCACATCTACTTCCATTTCATTACATAATCATCTGCCCATCCACCCCTCACTATTACTTTTATTCTTCATTGGTTCTAAAGCTGAATTTGGAAAGGGCAAGGATGATTTGAAATATAATCAATAGCAATTTTTGAACCAGAATTCACAAAATTACGGTTTTGGGGAGGGGGGGGTCACAATCTCCATTGATGTTAAAAAAAGAAGCAAGTTTCTAATTCTCCACCCACCAGCATCTTTAAACCTGCTATACATAATCTGAAAAGAATTAAAACTGCCAAGTTTAAATTATTGACAATCAGAATCTCAGTATAGTTTTCAATGCAATAACAACGTATTGTAAAAACTCTCAATTTACATTACATTTTCATAAAGCTAAAAAAAAAATCTTTCTCGACCCTCCAAAAGTACTGGAATTTTTAGGATACTTTCAAGGAGTAATACTTCCTTGCCAAGATTAGGTAGCCAAAATATGAGATAAACAAAGAAATCATCTGACTGACTGCACATTTTCCAACATGAATACCAAATTGCTGCTAACTGAAATGGTACACAGGAGCCAATAAAAATTAATTATTTGGCTGGCTGTCATATGCTATCACAGATTATCCAAACAGACCTGTCAGTGACAATCTGATGCTTGTCAATGGATAGACTGATGACATGAAACAAACTGTTCCATGAATACATTTTTAAGAGGCCGATAGATAAAGGCAGACTCAGCAGTAGCAACCAAGGACATGTTATCACTGATTATTTCCTCTTCTTCTTCTTAGCTAACATTCTTCTCCCTCGGCCTTAAACTGGCTCTTTTCCAAATGGGTTGGTTCATGGTCAGACCACGGTAAGGGATCACTGGATTATTTCACAGCAAGAATGAGATAAAGCACCTTTAACTATCACTGTGCAGAAAACATTCTTTGAGCCACAAAACATTATCAATCCAGGGAGAGTTAAGAAATCATTCCTTGCTCTCATACCAACCCCATGATTTATGAACGTCAGATAACAGAGTGTTAAGCATGAACTGAAAGGAGATATTTGTTTTGGGTCTAATCTTATACATACAAAATGTTAATACAAATTGGGAGTTCATGAAAAATTAATAGCAGCATAATTAATTGTGTTTGATGGGTTTGTCAGTTTTTACCAAGACAAAAAGAACAATACTCTTGGCCCCTCCACCTATTTTTTTTCCTCACCTTAAGTAACATAAGATTTTATATATCTTTGCTTCAACATTATACACCTATTTATTGGGTATTGTATAAAAAACACAAATATGTCCTATTAGCAATTCAGAGCACTGCCTAAAGAATAAGAGAGTTATTAATAACAAAATTAATGTATGTGTCAAATCAGGTCATATTTTAGTTTTGACTAGACTGGAAGTGCTTCAGTGATTTTATCTTGAACAATTCATAGCACAGGGGCTTATAAAAATTTAATAGAGGTGCAAAAACTTGGTCAATGTTCTGCTCTTAACAATATATCCAGGTAAGGATTTCATCCATTTTTCATACACACATCATGTTTTCTATTCCAAATCAGATAAAGCAGTTTTCTCTACTTCCAGAGAAAATCATTTTCTGTTGTTAGACTTAGCAGAATGCAGCCATGCACACAAGTATCACACCATCAGTAAAACACATTCCCCAAAGTTTAAAGAGTTAACCCTTTTCTTAGGTCACTAAATTATTGATCGGTTTAGTTTTGTACTTATCCAAAATAGCTATTATTAGAAGTATATACATTCAAGGCTTTAGAGAAATTACATATATACAGTATATGGTGAATCATTCAAAGATGTCTGAAACTAGTGAAATATGTATTTGTGTGTGATACTCCATTTCAATTATCAACCAATTCTATTTGAGGCATTTTATATTCAACTGACAAATCTAAGTAGGCATCTTGACGCTGTGTGTATGTTAGAAATTTATGGTGCAATATGTAATGCATACTTTTTACACACTGCTTTTGCTTCCTATTTGTGTGATTACTAAGATTTCACTTTCCAAAACAAATGTTTCAGAATTACAATAATGCAACTGTTTGCCCTGCTGCTGTTTCACATATACCATCCATCCATCTGCCTCTCTCTTTCAACCTCTTTTCTGTTTAAAAAACAGTATTTGCCACTGAACTTAAAGCAACACTTTAAAATCAAATCTCTTTCGGCTCCAGTAACCTTGAAAAATGCCTAATGACAAACAGGTCTTGGATCAGATGCAGCTGGGAAGTGGAAGACAAGGAGGAGGAATTATATAAAATACTAATATGGCATGAAATAGTTTCAAAACATTTCTTTCCCTTATTGGAATTCTTTCCAATTAGAAACTGCACTTTTCACTTCTACTGCCATAAATCTCTATACCAACCATTAAATTCCAAGAACAAAAACTTTTCTTAAAATGAAAATTACCTAGTACCATGTGAATTTCACTTATCTGTTTTGCACTATATCTTCAAAGAGAGCCAGAAGGTTAGTTAAACATGGTGTATGTGTGTTTGTGTGTTTGTGTTTGTGTGTGTGTACCTAAGGTTCTGGCTGTTTTAATCAGAGAAAATGTTTTCTATTTTGTGCTGGAGCTTGGACTGCAATGTTTATCCAATGCTTAGAATAAGCTTTTAGGACTGTTCCAGAGGTGGGTTCCTACCAGTTCGCACCTATTCGGTAGAACCGGTTCGTCAAATCTACCGAACCGGTTAGAAGAGGTTCCACCAGTGGACCCGGAAAGCAGGCCACACCTACAGAAGAGGATCCAAAATTTTTTGAAACCCACCACTGGCAAGGATCTTGTAACTTGACAGCTTTAAGACTTGCATGCTTCAATGCCAGAGTTTCTGAATAGCTACTTGGACCAACCTAAGTACTAATTCATAATTTTATATCTGGTCACATGGGTGGCAATCCACTCCCACAAAGGAGGCCACACCCACAGAGTAGGTTCCAACAATTTTTGAAACCCACCACTGGACTGCTCCTACTTGTATCATTTTGTTCTCTTCATCCAACAATGGTTTCCAACTGGCCAGCAGAGAAACTCATCTTCTGCCATCAATCAACGGCATGTGGCAGCTAATACCTAGAATTGAAGGAGCCCTTCCAAAGCCTGTATATATCAAGACAGTTCAAAACTAAGATTCTTTTTTCTCAATTCCAGATACACAATTTGATTTCTAGCTTTTGAGATTCATCAGACAAAACAGTTCTGAAACCCTGCACTTTCACCCCTTCCTCTGCTCTGCTACGACTACAACAAAGAGATAAGAAAGGACCCACTTCTAAAGAACAGAGATTCCTCGTAACATCTGAACTAGAGACAGGATTAGTTTTTTAAAAAATGTTTGAAAATCACCCATGATCATAAGATATGACAAACAGAAATTCCCCTCAATGTGATACATCAGAGTACTAAAAAAGCTTCTAACTTTCCCCTCTGTGTAATGGGAAAGTAAAGACATGTATAATTTAAAAGACATGTCCTTCTGGGCAATTAATGTCAAACTAAGATTTAGCTGTAACATCTGAAAAAACAGCAACAACTGGAAATATGCCTGAATGGTATGGTCCTACTAAATTGATTTTCCATTTTAAAGAAAGTAAAAGTCAATAAAGATAAAGTGCTATTTTGTTTTGTTTATTTAGTTATTTATTGTATTACCCTGACAGCAATGTGTTCATCCATAAGAAAGCCCCTTAAAATAATGCCAAGATAATTATATTATCCATGACTACAACTATGAGCATCAAGGAGCTGGGAGTAGACTCCCACTTCTATTCTCCATATATGTTTGCATCATACCCACCTCACCCAGCAAATCCCCTAGTCCTGAAGGGAGCTGTTTAAGAGACCATCTGGAAGCTAGCAGACATTTGAAAATTGCACTTCTTATTTTTATTAGTAATAATCAGGATTAAATGTACATATTTAGCCAAAACTTTTTATATAAAAAACAGCTATTCATTGAATAATGGCTTAAAATTATGATTGGCTGAATTTTACCTATTTCAGAACCATTTATTAATACTTTCCCACATATCTGCCAGATCTGTTCTAGAGGATTAGAAAATCTGATTTTGGATGCTCACAGGAGAATAGGGATGACTCCAAATAGAAATACAGTTAAATATATTAGAAGAAACCCAAGACCTTTTAATTGAAGCAGGTTTATTTCTTATTACCTTAAAGAGTTGTCACTAGAAAGAACCTTTTGGGGTTATAATAGAAATGTACAAGAATTTATCCTGGCTATATTCTGGTTTCTCCTAAGATCATAAAAATCCTTTACAACTTGAATCAAAATTCAGAAACTGCTATTGATAATGTTGTATCCATTTCTCTGTCCTTGAATACGCATATGCTCCATGCATTAGAATAGTATTAGATCAAAAATCTTAGAAATACCTGTTTAAAAAGTTGGAGATTTGCCGCAGTTTCCAGAAAATGTTTAGTAGAACTGGAACGATGCTTGAGAAAGCTTTCCTCACAGAAAACGATAGGCTCTCCCTAAATTTGAATAAGATAAGAAATAAACATTTTTATAAACAGTTCTATTTAATATTTCTTTGCAGCACACCAATTATTTTGCATATAGCAGTACTCGCAAGCAATATTTTTAAACCTGGTAAATTTAACTTTTTTTTTCATACTAAAAATAGATTCCCTATGATACATACACAGAATACTACTGTGTTTTAAATGTAAGGAAAACCAAATGCCCAAAATGCATTATTTTGTAAAAAGGTAAGATTTTAAAATCATTATCCGTCATGCCTGAAGTAGCTCAGAAAAGAACAGTCAATCAATAGCTAATCATGGGCACAAAACAGGTTAGAAATAATTAACATCCATTTTAATTATTTAAAAAAAATTCCATTACTTCAATTAAAAATTCATCTTTTCTGCAAGTAAAGATTCTTGTTTTTATGGTTTGGGGAATATATCAGAAATACTGAAAAACTATATATAAAAAAAGCACATTTTCACAGCCACAAGTTGCTTCATGTGACCCAGTGGATCTTTTTTTCTTGTGATTCTGTAACAAAATATAGTGTGCCCAATAATCCAGAATAGATTATTTAAATTTTGATTATGCAAATTAACTATGGATTTTCCATAAAATCCTCATATCTGTTTAATTCTCTACTGGATGCATTCACATTTCGCTAATTTAATTATTCAGAAATGTTGAATATTCCCCAAATAATTTATATAAATAGTACCATAGTAAATACTTTCAAAAGACTCCAGTTAAGGTTTATTTATTTTTAAGTCACCAAGCTAAACAAAACTGTATTATTCATGGGTTAAAAATGGGGTTCAAAATATTTAAGTTGGGTGCCCACATTCCAGAAAGAAATCAAACCACAATAAGAATCGAGGCAAAGCTCAAAGGGTTGTTTAAAGTGATTTTCTAACACCACAAATGTAAAATTATATATTTGAAGTCCCCACCACCAAGACTTTAAGTTACTACTACTGCTATAATAATTTGAATAAAAACTATCAGAATACTTTTGTACCAGTCAAGTAGAAACAAGTTTATGACAATCCTCGATTACGTTTCAATAAGACTAGCATGAGAAAATTTGCACTGGACAATTCTCTTAGAATTAAAAACTCAGCCTTCCTATTTGTACTTTATGTATTAAAAATGATACAGTATTCTTTAATTCCAAACTATTAAACGCCAAAGATAATTCAGAATACGTTAGGGTTTTATGTATCAATCATCTTACAGTAAATCTGTATTAATTATGGGCTGTTAATATCTGATGTATATTGCTACAGTACAAAAGATTTGCTGGAATTCTTTATGAAAACAATTGAATGAAACTTTTTGAAACTGAAATGAAAGACAGAATTATTTTAGGCCTATAAATGTTTACACAACCCCTGAAACTTCAAAAGTAAAGTAAGGGCTACCTCGGGTTCTGGTGGATGGGAAATTAAGAGATAACATGAATAATTTTAAGAAATGAAAATGGCTATTTTAACAGAAACGTCTTTGAACTACTTTGAAACAGGCTAGATACGAGTGCATACCTAGTACCTCCTCTAAATCCTTCCATCATTGGAAACTATTTTACTTCAATATCCCAGAAACTCAAGTAATTAATTGACTCTGTATGGAGATCTGTTTGAGATGAGTCATAGAGACTAAAACCAGATGTAACTTAAAACAGTTAAAAGTAATTCAAAGATGTTACAAGTTAGGCACTTGAATAAAGCCCTATGTTTAAAGACTAGGGTTCTCCTTCCTTATGTCCCCATAGACATCTCCAAGAAAAAAGCCAAGATTATGTACAAACGAACATTTACAAACTATTAATATCATGGCAATTTGTCATACTGTAACCATCAAATCCTTTCTCAATGCACTTTTCCTAAACATATTGTACTTGTTACATACATTGGCTTTTAGTCTACATTTTGGTCTACACTTTTTTGGCACTACGGTATATATATAAAAAAAAGAAATGCCCCTGTAAGGGTCTTCCACAATGTCTCCTTCCTACTCCTGGATGGATATTTTCTTAATTCTTGATCCTAGTGCTAAAATGCAAATACCTAAAAGAGGATTATTCTAGGAGTGTCTGTACAAAACTTGCTAAGAAATCTGATTAGGATTAACTATTTCATAATCAAGTTGACCTTTTATGGTCTATTTGGATTACTGATAACGGCAAATCATTTTGATTCGATATGCAGCTTTTGGGACCAGAAATGCAAGTAAACACAAGAGAGAGGGGAAACAATTGGACGGCTGGATACCTGACATTGCCAGGGATAGGAATTCAATAGATCACAACTCATTCCCTGCATCTTACACTCAGATCCTTTTGGCACATGTGAACCAGAAAAATTGCACAGGCCTTGAAACCATCATCTTGGGCTATTGCTACATAACCCCTGTACTTAGAAACAGATTAGGGGATTCATCTTCTTTGGAAAAGAAGAGATCCAATTATGGTGTTTCGGATACATTTCATAATCATCTCCTGCAACTGCCTATTTCCAACATACTCTCAAAGTATATTTTGATCAAAGTCTATTGGGGATTCTGCACTGAAGAGCTGACTGCTAATATTTTTAATATCAGACTGATTTTCTTTTCCTTTTTGGCCAGACAATATATCTGTCCACTTGATAACAGTTATCACAGAACTCTGTACATCCCCGTCTCCTTTTCATGGGCTAGCAGGCACAGCGGGACACATTCCTTTTAAGCTCCATCCACATTTTAAACTAGCTGCTTAATATAATTGTAAATAACTTTTGACACACAAGTTCAGAGTAAATCATTATCATGAACATAAAATAAGCTAAATCCTATAATTATAAAATTAAAAGCAAACGCAAAGCTGGCTCAGTAGAGATCTTTGCTTTAAAAAGACAACAGTACGTATTATGTATTATGATTCTTTTTATTCACAATTAGAACGTGGTTTATAATAATCATTTTATTAATTGGCTTACTTATGAGTTTTGGCTTTTGACTAACATGTCGTAGTCAAATGGTTGCAACTGGTATTCTTTAAGGGCATTTCACAAAGGTTGAATTTAGGTGGACTACAGTAAGGTTTAAAGGCCATTTTACAGTAACACATACACTACAAACTTTGTTCTCAGTGGTCAGAGTTCCATTAAAACCAAAAGTTTAAAATACACAAAATAAAAGGAATTTTAAAAAACATAATTACAGCAAATTGCTCAAAGAGTAAAACAGAATTTGCCCATATTCAAAGAAACTGTCATATTAGTCAACTTATAATAGCTGCATTTCGAATGGCTTTGAATGCCCTTGCAATTTACTTAAATTGTAAAACACACTATGAATCTTCATAAATTGTACAGTGCAGCAGCAAAACATTTTCAATTGTTCCTTTGTCACAAGGATAACTTTTAAAAGAAATTTAATGCCAGAATAGTGAAAGCCTCTGTCCGACTAGGAAGATTTTCTGCCAGTCACAGAAGTTGGGGAAGGAAAAGAGGTCTTCTCTGAGAATCTTCTATTAAGGCAAAATAGTTGGACAATATATATCACGCTTCCCATTTGTAAAGTCTTTGCTTTAGTGAGTTATCCCAATCCTATTTATGACAGTCCTATCTTTAGGTTAAAGTTAGTGGACGAAAAATGATGGCAAAAGTATCCCCACATTTATTATGTACAAAACCTATCAAGAAAACAAGAGCAGTTAAAATCCAGTTGCTGACGTGAAATATTTTGGAAAGGGAAAAATTATGTGCGATAAACGTGCAATTCTTCATGATAAAGCAGGAAGAAGAAAAATACTGTAATACACTAAACAAATCACCTTTCTCAAAAACCGTATCATTAAAAGATTATAAAGAACATAAACAACTAACTTGATTTATACTTCACTTTAAAAAATCTGGCAGCATTTCAGAAACCAAGCCAAGAAAAAGATAAAGCCGTAGAAAAGATACTGGAACCTCAGCAAGGGTGGAAACCACCCACCACTTAACTTGGAAAAAAAATAACAAGAGTTTTGTTTAAATAATACTAAGGCTTGGCCATTATACTTTGAAAAATTGGAGAAATTTCAAAGCCAAAAAGAGTACCACCTTCTGTTTCAGTTATTTAATGTCCTGTAGTATTAATGTCCAAGGATAGGCTGCAAGAAGGGATAATATAAATTTTTAGATTAAGAGAAGCTGATTAAGGAAATCTTAAAGGGCCTTTAGAAACTTTAACAATCAAGCTCAAAAGGCTGTATGTTTTTAAGGTGGGTAAAATGTTACATACATTGGAAATATGTTTTTAATATACTTAATTAACATACTTTTAAAATACCATCATGTTTGAGTAGAGGAAATGGGACACCTGGCCACAGACAGCTCACCACAGACAACTCGCCATGAGATAATTCCTTGTGGGACAATTTAACAATTCTATTTAATTATTTTTTTTATTTTTTTATTTTTTGCCATTCACATTTCATTCTGTCCCTGCTTTTGCATCCTTACTTTAATGATTCTATTCCACCATTTCTTTGATATTAGTGTAACTTTTGTCCTGTGCTAAATTATGAAGTCATCACAGATTCAACTTAGAACGCATCATTTTACTGAAAGATAGTACGGTAATTTCAGGATCGCTTATATTTATATATGAACTAAAAGAGCTTTTAATTGCTGTGTTTATGTATAATTTTAAAGAATGTTTCATATTAGCACCATGCATGTAAATATAGACTATTTACCCACTTAATTAAAAAAACTAAATCAGTTGCTGTGTGAATAAAATAACATATAATAAAAAATAAAAATAAAAAAATGAATACAATATCCAACAATGGGGATCTAAATAAATGAAGTATATATGTTAGGAATAATTCTGGCTTATTCACTGACATAATTCTGACTACCTGAACTTCACTGCTGCAACTTGAGAACCAAAATCTGTACTCTCCACCCTCTGCAAGTGATTTACCCACGGACATTAGAAGTGAGACAAATGAAGAGCAAATTAAGCATTTGGTGTTTTTAGAGCCAGTTTGGTTTAGTGATTAAGAGACCAAATGAGAAACTAGGAGAACGTGAGGGTCCTTGGGCATGAGAGCCTGCTGGTGACACTGACTCTCTCATAGGGTTATAGGGTGGGGAAAATAGGAGGAAGACTATTTATAAATGACTCAAGTTGGCAAACATACTAATACTCCGGAGTCATTTAATTAAGTCATTTATAAAAATAATAAATGCATGATATAATTAAATATTTTCTTCTTCATCTGATTACTGTTTATTGCTTTCTAAAAATAACATGGCACAACACAGGGGCTTTCTAACTGCCACAAGATGGATAAAATTCAAATGCGCAAACATTCTTCAGAGTTAGAAAACAGACCCCTGAATGATAAACTTCGATAGCTTACAGGTTTGTATCTTAGTGCATCTCTGTAGGAACCAAACAAGGCCACCTGAGCTCTGAGGAACGCCCTGGCTACTCCGTCCCCGGTGGCGGTGGACTGCTTCTTCAGTTGGCTTTTCAAGGCCGAGACCTGCATTGACAGAGGAGAACAGTTAATTTAACACTTCAGAAATTGGTAAAGGGAGGGACGAGCCCAATCAGCAGGCAAGCTCCGCTGTCTGCAGGTCAGCCTAAAAAACCATCCTCTTCCTTGATAGCTTATCTTTTTAACTGCAAAGTACACCTGCTGATCCGTTAATTGAAATGAAAGCAGGGGATGCTGGAAAGTGCTAATGCAAATTGGTTTATGCTCTCTTTTTTTTCCCAAGGCCTCTTGACATAAATAAGCTTTAATTATTTTACAGTAAGTGGTTTGGGAGATTCTTTTTTCTGTAGATTTCTTGCCACCATCATACCATGTATTTGGGTGTCTCAGATAAAGAGGAATAGATATCTTTCAGTTGAGTTGCAAAATCTTGCTTTGGTTTTCAAATTTAGCTTATCTCTTAGCGTAACCCCATTTATTCTGTGCTACCAAACTCAGAACCATGTGTGTTTTTTCTCCTGCCAGAAGAGATTTCACTAATGCTGTGTACTTTATCATGAGCCAGAAATGGTTCAACTAAATGGTAATGACAATGCTTTTATAAAATCACCCTACTGCAGCCTATGAGTTCTATCTATCTCTGAAGCAGTTCAGTGTCAGAACGAATGTTATATAGCCCAAGTTAAGATAGCATACCCAAGAATGTACGTTATAAATAACTGCCCATAGTATATTTTAAAACACAATCTGCTTTTCAAAGGGTTTATCACAAAGTTGGGAAAAGAAGAAAGGACCCAATGGGAGGTCAGGGTAGATAAAGTGAAAGTTGAAACACTGAATTGGATGTTTAGGTGAAGTATGAATGGGAAGAGAGACTAACATTTGTGTGTGAATAAATGTGTAAAGATCCATATGCTTTTACACTTAATACGGCTCCTGAGTCCCAGAAGACACAGTGTGTACACATTCCCTTTATATGTATTTTTTCAGGCAGTTAGCATATAAGGCTATAATAAGTTCTATACAGATACACATGGGACTCATAGGAGGTCCTTGCTCAATGGTCTAGATCAGTGTTTCTCAACCTTGGCGACTTTAAGTCCTGGGGACTTCAACTCTCAGAATTCCCCAGCCAGCACAGCTGGCTGGGGAATTCTGAGAGTTGAAGTCCCCAGGACTTAAAGTCACCAAGGTTGAGAAACACTGGTCTAGATAAAAACTATGGGAACTGAAGAGGAGCTCCACAACTGCAGAAAGTATTCTGCCAATAATTCTCAGAATCAGAGCATGTTTGCTTTCTCAGAAGAATTGTATTAGAGTTAATAATAGTGAATTAATAGTTCTTATTTTGCAGACAGGTTCACAGGCTGCAAATATCACTGAGTGCAGCTCATGCAAAGTGTCTCATCTCAGCGTGTATTGTATTTATCCATGAAAATCAAAAGACATTACAAAAACAAATGTCAGGTGTTTTTTTTAAAAAAAAAATCAGAAACAGTGAACATTCTTTTTTCTTCAGATGAGCAGCCATTATTATTCTTGACAATGATTATTGTAATTGAAGCATCGGTCTAATTAACAATGAAACTCTGAATAATGCTAATGAGAGCTGAACATGGCATCAGAGAAAAGACTAGCTCTACAGGTGATAAACCTTCGCAGGAGTGACATTTTCCAATGTAAAGTCACAGTTACTGTGATATGATCAAAGACAGAGACCCCCATTGGGTCTAATTATAACTATAGTTTTGGAAAAGAATTACTGAGTTATTATGTTCATAATCTACGCAGAAAGGCCTTTATAGTATAGGTCCTCTCCCTATAGTTGTGATCTTTTCCATTTATATTTAAGCACCATGGATTCAGATAAAAGTTCAGAGTCTAATTCATTTAGACCATGGAGAACCTATCCCAATATTGATAGACATTTAACCATACCCATTTAAAAAAAATCCCCATTTTTTTTTTAAAAAAATTAAAATTAGAAGTTTGTGAAGTAACTGATTCACTCGTTATATTAACACAGAGAGAGAGAGAGAGAGAGAGAGAGAGAGAGAGAGAGAGAGAGAGAGAGAGAGATGTACCATATACAGTATTTTAAAAAGGAAGCGAGGTATCAAAGCAACAGTAACTGTACCTAAGGGAGAGGGAACCTGTATAAATTTTAGAAAATCAGTTAACATTCTATAAGGTGATTATTGGAACAATGTAAAAACAAAAGAAATAATCTTAAGCATTTTTAAGGCATAAACTTGACTGAATTCAACAGGTCTTCCCTGCAATTTAAAAAATAATGGAATATGGTACAAATGAACACTATCCTGTTATCTGCTGTTTTTTTTGTCAGATTAACAATGTTTTAAATTAACCTCAAGGATGACTAATGCATAGCGGAAGTGTGAAAAACATTTCAATTTGTTTAAACCTAAGAGACAGTTTGCTTCTATTGAAAAGATATTGCACAAACTAACTCTAAGATCACATCAATTGTATTGGGTTCTCGTTGCTCTTTGCCTTGTAGCATAAGGAAAAAGTACGCTATTCTTACAAAGAGACGCTGATAAACTGGAAAAAATGCAGAGGCCAGAATCACCAGAGTCAGTGAGAGAAATAAAATAGAACAGAACAGAACAGAATTCTTCATTGACATACTTGCAGATACCGCCCTGGATAATCAAAAGGGAATACATGTGAATGTGTTGGAACTTGTCAATTCTGACATAGTGAAAAATTAAGGCACTAAATCTGTAACTAATTTACTAACTATAAACAGAATGGAGCACTGAAATTGATCTTCGGTCCCCAAATATTAGAAGGAATGCTGCTATGGGGTATGTACCCCATGTATTTTCAGTTACACTTCTTTCTAAAAGGGAGGGCAGAAAGATACCGTTACAACACAAAGTAGAGAGAGCATTACAATGTTACTTCATGACCAACTTTTTCTGTTCATGAGCTCAGCCACGGTCACAGCCTTAGAGCCAAGGTGGCGCAGTGGTTAAATGCAGCACTGCAGGCTACTGCTAGATCAGCAGGTCAGCGGTTCAAATCTCACCGGCTCAGGGTTGACTCAGCCTTCCATCCTTCCGAGGTGGGTAAAATGAGGACCCAGATTGTTGGGGGCAATATGCTGACTCTCTGTAAACCGCTTAGAGAGGGCTGAAAGCCCTAGGAAGCGGTATATAAGTCTACTGCTACTGCTATTTATAACGAGATGCGTGCTGCTCCTCATGCATTTCAGCAGAAAGGGAGGGACCTTGGTCCAATACCGGTTGGAGCCCCACCACAGAGGGGACTGGAGAGGGGCCTCTAGCTGATGGGACAGAAAGACTAACCTCCCCATCTGATAAGCCTCTACAATCAAATAGGGAGAGGGGGATCTGGATCCCCTGGAAAGGCTGTCTGAGGAAAAACCCTGTGGATCCCTCTCACTAGCCAAGGAGACCTGGCACGACTGGATAGGCCCCTGCCCCACTGGGGAACCCAGCTGGTCCTCCTGTTGGACCTGGGCTACAGTTTGCCTCTGGGCCCTGGCAAACTGCTTTTCCTGCCCCTTGGAAGCCTCCCTACCTTAGGGTCTCTGGGATCTGGAACCCCTGGTGGCCTCCCTAGCTGCTCTGCCCACCTTGCAAAGGAAGGGTCTGGCCTGCTGGCTGGGAGAAGGTCCCAAAACCTCTGGCTCCTCCCAGATCTCCAGGTCTGCCCTCGCCAAAATCCGGAGCTGCCCAAGTGTCCGACAGCAGAAAAAGGAGCACGTGCAGTGTTGGATGTTCCTCCTGCCAATCCTGGAGCGAGGAGCAGGGCCGTGCCTAAAGGACATGGCACCACTAGGTTGAGAGGGGCTCCAAATCACCCGTGCAGCAAGGAGGCTCGAGGAGAGTGGCTGCTGCCAAGGCCTCCAATAACATGCTGCGTTTGTCCCTCTGTCTGGCCTCAGAAGAGCACTGTGTTGGAGAGCGGCTCGTTGCTACCGCACAGAAAGAGTACCGGTGCCAAATGTCCGGGAGAACTGCCGCGCACCCCCAACAAAATGGCTGCTGCAAAATGGCCACTCCAAAATGGCCAGGCCCAATAGCTGGCCATGTGGCCAAAGATGAAAGAGGGGAAAGCTAGCAGCCGTGGCAAGAAAAAAAACCAAGTATGGGTCTCACCGCACGGGTCGACAAGTCGGACCATCCTGGCGGTAGAACCTTGTGGGAGGAGACCACTCCCAGCGTCTGAGCTTAGCTCAGGACATGTGGCAGAGCAGGTACTCCCCAATGGAGTCAGCTCTCGCAGGGACAAAATGAAATGGTAAGTTACTGTAAAGGGAAAAAACCTAATTAACCAATTCCAAGCCAAAGAAATAAAAGGAAAAAAATACTATGAACCAAAAAAACCATAAAATATAGGAGACACTCTAGAATATCTCCTTAAGGGCTGGACTGAATTGAAAAACTGACCTCAAGAGGAGACCAGGAAGCGTAGCCAAAACAATTCAATCCGGTCCTTGGGCAGAGGGTCAGAATTTAACCCATGCTTGGACTCTCCAAGCAGCGCACAGGAGAATAATAAACTTCCACTTACTTAATAGTACTAGAATTTCAACAACCTGATCACTGGGGCAGAAGTGCAGCTCCTCTAGCAGTAGTATAACTTCGAAATACATTCAAAATGATCAAAGTTCTAGAATACAGAAGTGATGTTCCGAAGGATCTGAAGGATCCATTACTCCAGTTCTGAATTGTACCAATTATCATTTAATTTCAGTTTAAAAATATCATTTTTGTTTTATGCTTTTCTATTCTAAAATCTATTTTGTAGTGCAACCTGGATAACTGAAGAACATTTCTTCCAATGCTTCCCTTACCAAACTACAAGGTGATTTGAGGTTTTCTGCCAGGAGTCTTTTGAGGATCACTATGACACATGAATTATTAATTCCAGAAGTTGCTTTTCTATTTAATAAATTCTCTCTACAGAAAGGGTTTGTCAAAAAAAGTTTACTTTCATAGAAAGAGTTTGGTTTTCCCTTTTTAAAAGATTTTATGAATTAGACTGACCTGAATTTAATGAGAATTTCATGCTCATTAGCTTCTACTCTAATTATCTTTTTATGGTGGGATGTAAATTATAAGTCTAATTATAATAAAAAAAATCACATTATATGTAATATTCTATGAGAATATACTTTTGCACTGTGAATGCAAACATTAAATGTTTATTTTTAATTTGGCTTTTGATGTCCAAGCCACAATAAATTGTCAATAGTCTTTAAAATAACTCCCTATTAAAAAATATGCATGATGCCTAGGAATCAACAGAGTTTTTTTTAATATGAAGCACCTCAATTATGTTAAAAATTTGGAAAAGAAAATGTGTAAGTTATATATTGCCACCAAATATTTAATTTACATGCAGAACATATCTTGGAAATGCTGGAATAGAAGAAACTGAAATTAAAATCACTGGAAGAAATAATTAATAAAAATAAATTAAATTGGAAATATTACTTGGGTGGCTGAAAACAATAATGAATGTAAAAGAAAAGACTGCAAAAGTCAGATAGTTCAAAGTTTTTTAAAACTAAAAACAACATCCAACAATCTAAGATTATTTTAATAGCAAAACCATCCCAAAGCAGATAAACGGTGAAGATACTGAAACAGTAAAAAAGTTTATTTTCCTGGACTTAAATATTTAGTTGGATGACAATTGTGGTAATGAAAGAAAGACTATCTGCTACTTGAGAGAAGGATTATGACGAAATATTGAAGTGCAGAGGCTTCACATTAAATAGAAAAGTAATGTTCAGTCCGTGATCTTCTAAGCTATCAGATATGCCTGATAGAACTGAATCATCACAAAATAGAATGAAGAAAAAATAATGCCTTATGAAATACGGTGTGGTTAAAAAACTTCTGAAAATAACTTGAGCTACAAGAAGGATAAATACCAGGTAAAATGAATCAGATTGCTAAGAATGAAAGACAACGTGCCAAGGACGGAATCACTGGAGAAGACTTTGATGTTTGGGAAAAATGACAACAACTGCAAGAGAGATTGACAGAAGGCAGGGGAGCTGGATGAGATTATTGATGGCACAAGATAAACAATGAGGGTTCAAAAAAACAGTGACTGGCAGAGAATCCTGGTGATGCATGGCTGGCAATGAAGACTTTGAAACTGATTGCAGTTGCCTACAAAGCTGCTTTTTTAAATTTGGTTTCTGGCATGTACAAATTAAATTTTATAAAATATAATGTTTAAATTGTTATACCATGGAAGGTAACATGTAAGTATTTAAATACATGAAATAAGATAATACAGAGTATTCAACATAACCGCTTCTATTGTATAAGTTTATGTATTTTGTAAAAAGAAAGAAAAAGGAGAAATAATAGAGGAGACAAATATTTTTCAGAAAATACAAAGGACACACATTATATATGCTGGAACTATTACCACTTCAAGAGTAAGCTTTTGATAATTTGTACTATTTCTAATTGCATTTTACATCTTTGAAAGAAAAAATAAAAAGATTAGCAACAGAGGCCTGAAAATATTGCACACTAAATAAATTGTATTATTTATATGAAAGAGGAAACTAATAAAACATCAAGCAGGGAAAAGGGATATAGAAAAGAAACTGAAAACTGAAACATGGGAACAAGTTGCTAGCACAGAAATAATATTATATATACAGCATAGTATTAATATATTTAGCAGCTACAACAAATCTAACTTCATTTCCTCATAATTACATCTTACAGAAGAATATTGTTAATTCCAATCATTAAAACCCTTTTTCTTTTCTATGACAACACAAATTTGTTTAAAATATCAACACAACTCAACTAACAAATGTATCCTTAAATTAAATAATTTAAATATTACCCTTATATTGCCCCAAATAACTTTAAAGATGCTTTTCTAGTATATAAGAAACCAATGATACTTAAATAATGACTGTCAGACAACACTGGCAAGAACTAATGACAGGAAACTTCCAAATAAATTTGAATTTTGAATTTGAATTTTAATAAACTTATATGCTGCCCAATCCCGAAGGACTCCGGGCGGCTTACATAAAAGACAATTTAAAAAGTACTAAAAAATCCCCACCCCTTTACCCCCATTTAAATGTGTATTTTAAGTTTCTGAACACATCTTGCTTATTAAATAGAAAACAACCAGGTCTTTTGACCTTGGATATTTCAACATCCATCATCTGTTTATCTGGAAACAAGTAACTGTGTTTACAATGAGATACCAAACTTGAAAGATTTTTGGGAAATAAAGATATGATAACCAAAGAATAGAACTATTATGAAAACATGGGCTTATGTCCAAAGGATGTTTGGACTGATCATTCTTCACGGGATCCCATTCTTTCAAAAGGAGGAGGAGGTCTGCCTTGCTCCTTAGAAAGAAATGGCATCAAGGATCAAGATTATCTAATAATATTTGTCCAAAATGGAAATCACCTTCCTAATATCGCAGAATTAGCCAACATTATTTGCATTATTAATTAAGATATATCTTATGGCAAAGATAATTGAAGATGGTAGATATATTTGGAATGCTGAAAGCCTGTTGCTCACATAGAATGAAGGCCATTAAAGAGCTTATACATTCAGAAATCAGTTACCAGGTTTTTAAAAAAAATATATACTTAAAACTCGTTAAGATGTTTCCCAACCTAATCTTCTTTTCTGGTCTGAAAGAAAAACAGTGTCCTGTACCCCTGCCCCCCCCCCCCAACTCCTACACAGCTGGTGAAACAGCAGATTTTCAAAAAAAATATGCCAGAGACATAAAAACAAATATTCCATAGTACCGTACAGTACAATCAAAACAGATAAAATTATTCCTGGGTTGTAGTTTCATCTTCCCTGCCGAACCTTTCTAGAATCTAACCATCTGCAAAGACGTACAGAGGAAGCGGTGGCAACTTCAATAACTAAGCCACAGGTATTTTGCTCCTGTGGCACATTCCAGAAAGGGAATACTGGAAGCCTGGTTTTTCCACCAATAAATCAGTAAACACAAACATTGACATTACCAACCACTTAAAACAAAAGAACAACATCAACCACGATTCCAAAGGCAATAGCCACACTGCCATCAAAGTTATACCTCAACAGATCCCAAGAAATCGAACCACATCACACGAAGCCGATCGAATCAACTCGAAACCAGACCATGACATCATCAGAAGCAGGGGGAGGTTCCAGCAGTCACTACTGCTGGTTTGCTCGTGGCCGCATGGCGTGTGTGCTTGATGCACATTGTACGCGCCTGTACAGTGCAATAAAAATTGCTCTGTGCATGCGCAGAAGCATAAAACAAGATGGTGGAGCCTATGGGCGCCACCCAGAGAACCGGTTCAGGAGTGTGGCAGGCCTGGGTGGCCTGGGTCAGGCTACCCAGGCCACAAAACCACTACTAGTTCAGCTGAACCAGTTCAAACGGGTAGGAACCCACCAATGATCAGAAGACCTAACAACAACAACACAAGCATCAATTTACAGACAATACTTAAAACCAAGGACTCAGCAACTACATGCAGCCAATCACATAACCTGAAATCAGACCAGGGCTCAGAAAGGTATTTAAAGGCAAGTGCTCCTCCAGACAAACACAATCCAAAGAGCACTGAAAATCTCTCCTCGAATGGGGATGAAACATTTGCAACCAAATCGCCAAGCTCGGAGCGCAAACCAACAACACATTCCAGTCTCTCAGACTCAACCCTAGCCCCAGATGGCAGGCTTTCAAGGTTCTAAGTTGTCTTCTGCTGATGATGAATGCTAAATCGATCTGTGATGAAGCCACCTTGACCACAACTTAATTGTTGAAAAAAATGCTGATCCAGCTAATGCATTACCGAGTCCTGGCTGGGGCTGAGATCTATCTAGCCAGTTTCCGGTTTGGCACCAGGTGATTGTCTGGGATATTTGGGAGGCATCCAGGTGCTCCACAGATTGCCAGATGTGAGACACTGTTTAAGTTGGACATGGACAGGTCAGTTAGGGCTGTGGCTATTGTAGCAAACAAATTTCAACCTGCAATCTCTAGGTACGGGGTCAGAGGCAGCTCAGGAGTTTGTGGCCACCGTGGCAACAGTGGAGCTGGCCAAATCATCCAGGACCCAACTCATAGCAGCGGTGATACATTCAATCTGGTTTTTTTTCTGTCAGAGCAATGGCTGCGTGTTCTGAATTTGGGGAAGGGGGGTTGATTTCTCCCCTGCCATGGACAGATCACTTACCGGTGGGCCTCAAGTTCTTGGGTGCCCCTCTCCTCTGCAGGGAAGGCAGACCTTTTTGATTAGCCAGCTCCAGGTGACTAATAGACCCCGCTGGGTTGAGAGCAAGCTTGGGGTTATTCCAGAAAACAATTGAAGCTTTGTAGCTCAATGGAATAGCAAAGTGGCATCAACCTGAGCGGCCTCTCCACATTCAGAGTTCCCGATACTCCCCGCGGTGTACGATGGAGCTGAGGAAGAGGCTAAGAGATGCCCTGAGCCTCTGCTCTATGGAACATCCTCTCTTCGATAGATTAGAATGGCCCCAACCCTGTTAGTCTTTCATAAACCCTTAAAAACCTGGTTATGTTCCTGAACCTGAAATGCTAAATTTGTGTCACAGGCCCCCTTTCCTGGCTTTACTGCTAAGTGGCCAAGTATGTTGCCTGCTATGGATATTTATTCTGGATTCTTTATTGTTGTTTTTAAATCTTTTAGCTTTTTTTTTTTTTTTGAGAAAAATATTTTTGAACTGTGAATTGCCCAGAGTCATTAACTGAGATGGGTAACTAAGAAATTGAACTAACCAACAACAAACAAACCAACTCCAAGGCCCGAAATCCTCCATGTCCACTAAGTCTTCCCTTGGAATGCACCATGCACCACCCTTGATTCTTCATTTCTGTATTTTTAATCAAAATGGGAAATCAGCATCTATCACATAAAATACCCAGCCACAGGCACAGCTTCCCCCACTACTCAGCAGAACAAATTCTCTCAAGTCATAGCATGTTTATAAATGAAAATTGTTTGTGTGTGTGGAGGAGAGATTTGCACCATAGTGCTTATTTCATAAATGTGTCACAGAAATGTTTCCCAGAAATGGGGAAAAGGAAGAGAAACCTGAGGTGCTAAAAGAGGTGGTGGGAATAAAAAGATGAGAATTTTATGTCCAAACTCGCCATGGCATTATATGATGAGAAAATATGTTCTCCTAATGTGCCCAATAGCCCAAACAATAATCCCAACCAGTCCATCTCCCTTCCTCATCTGGGACAACCACTTCTAGCCATGAGAAACTCGGGTGAAACAAAAATGCCAGTTGCAGATCCTACATCTTAATTGTTACTAAAGTGGAATCTGCCAGATTGCTGAATTTTCTCTGCAATATGGCCTATTATATCAATATAATTTAGTCAGCACATCATGCTGACAAAGAATTTTGAGAGTTACAATTATAACACATCTGGAGGGTATCAGGCTGAGGGGGCTAATTCAGGATAAAATTTTAACCCAAGGGGAGTTTTTCCTGACTGATTTCCAATTTTCTACCAAAATTCCAATCTGACATATAAGGAAAGAAGAACTGAATGACTAAATTAAACTAAATCCCTGTTTCTAAGGGAGTCACTGTTTTTGTAAGGGAGGCAGCTAGGTCTCTAAACCAAAAGATAAATCTACAGTGAAATGATGAATTATAAAAGCTAGGGATCCCTGGAAGAAGACAGGAAAAGAGAAATAGAAACAAAGTGTTCCTAAAAAGCCTTGTATTGATTTATTTTTCCAATTTCGAACACTTTAGGAGTAGCAAAACTGCTATTGGCATGGTAGTATTATTAATTGTCAATAAATCTAAACTATTATGTGCAAATGTGAGAATGAAGCCATTGAGATTAACACACATTACAGAATGAAACACATGAAGGGTCCACATGAAATAAAACAGATAATTTAGGACACATGTGACCACTTTGAATAATTAAGACCCCTAGTCAATCTAATAAAAAGTAACATATTTTCCGTGTATAGAAGGGATAAAGACTGTAAGTGTAAGTTAAATGTTTTGGTGAATGAGTTGAAAAGTTAATTTTTAGATAATTGTATTAAACCACTGATTATATTATTGCCAAAGAATAATGTTTTTCAAATTTCAACTAACGTTTTTTTGCAATTATTCATTCTCAATGAATGAGATCTTGTAACATGAATGTATCACAATTTTACAAATCCTGGACTTGTAAATACAACAATAGGAATAAGTATCATGTAATATTTTAAGTCTTTTGGGTTATAAAAAGCTGAGCCGGAAAAAGCATTCAGGAATTTGGAAACAATTCTGAATTCATTTTTTTGATTCCTAGAATAAATGTAAAGGTTTATTTATATGCTCATTTTGTATATGTCTCCAGTAATACACTAATTTATCTCTTTTAACACTAATATATAAAATCTAGATTTAATATATAAAACATTTTAATGTCTTTGAAGGAAATGGATGGTTCAGAAATGTGAAATATAAATAAATATATAAATACTAAAGACCCTGTTTTCCCGAAAATAAGACCTCCCCGGATAATAAGCCCAATTGGGCTTTTGATTGCATGCATTAAAAATAAGCCCTCCTTGAAAATATTTAAATGCATGTGTAGCTGGTCCCCATCATTTCCTCTAGTTGCTTGCCACGCAAACAAAACGAGGTGAGGAGGTGAGGCCGGAGGGGGGGGAAGAGAGGGGGGAATATGCCCCCCCACATCCCCCACCCTTACCTAATGCCCCCCCCCCACAGCCTTAGCCACTTCGTCCCTTCTGTCATGCTAATGGCCATCACAAAAAGAGTGACAGGCCCAGCGATGCACCTCACCGCCACAGCAGCGCAACATGGCAGCAGCCATGAGGTGACCACGCTCAGCACCTCTTGTACCTCAAAAATAATAAGACCTCTCCAAAAATAAGGCCAAGCGCCTATTTTGGGGGTCAAAAGAAAACAGGGCAAACATGGTACATAAATAAATACATAAATAAATCAGAGTAGATTATATACAACAAATAAGACATTAGATGCAATGTACACAAGGAAGGGAACCTTATTTTATATGCACAGATTCACATTTTTTTTCAGGCATTATAGAATAATAACATAAGTATTTTTATTTGATATTCTTTCTCAATCCTGTTTATTTTTTATTATTAAAACCACCATCAAAATTGTTGCCACATACAGACAACATTTGTATATGTACATAATGCAGTATCAACCTTTCTTGGTCTATAAACTCACAAAATTGCAGAGAAGATAAGCACTCCACTTTCAATTTATGCTTAGATGTGGTTTTAATTAACAACTGAGATCTACAAAAAGGCACATTTAGAATGGAAGCAATCAGGACAGTTAAACAACTGGTAAAAGAAATAAACTATAGTATTACCAGAAGGGAAAAATAAAACTTTTTAGAGTATACAAATAATATATTGTCTTATGTTAATATTTTACATGGAATGTTCATTTTTGTAAAAGCTCCACTGCCTATTCTATAAAGGACAAACTTTAATTAATATAAGACGTTTGTAGGATTTCATATGGAGTAAGTTCATAAACAGATCAGTATGTTCTCACTAACAACTTACCACAATTCATTGATGTTTTCTTTTCATGCAAAAGATTCTATTCCACCAATATTAATATACAAGCTTGCTTGTAGATAAAAGTATCTAGAAATCTTTGAATTGACATTCTATTCAATCCAATTTTCTTTAATAAACATATGAAAATATATATTTTCTACTACATATTTTAGGCAATCTGTCAAATCATATTGTCTTTTAGAAAAACAGGACAGAAGAATCCAGAATAGAAATATAGGCAGCCTAGATCATCTTTAGTAGATTTATGCAAAAATGTGAACCTCTTCATACATTGGGTGCATAAAAAGAGAAATCTCTTTTGTACTCAGAACTCTGTATTCTTGGAAACTACCCAACTATAGCCCTACGAATTTATATGGGACATACATCACTTCTTCTTAGTGCAAAATCAAAATATATATTTCCATCAATAATCACAATATTTTGAGATTTAAATTTATTCTGATGTTAATTTGTTTAAAATAGTTTTTAAAATGAACCATGTAATCTCCTATTACTCATGTTTGTTAGTTTATTTTCAAATGCAAAGTAGTAAAACATTAATTTGAATATTTATTATGCTTTTATTGTTTTAAATAACATATATCAATAAATATTCTGATATGAATTCTGTCTTAAAAATGAACAAACTGTGGTGGTGGTAGGGAATTTATTTTTTCAGAATCATGTTGAGAGAATACCAAAAGAAAGTAAAATGCTATTTTTGGAGTGTCTATATAACATGAACTGTAGAATACATCCTATTATAAGCATCCAGAAGAAGAAAAAACTTCATGAGATCAAAGTCCGAGTGTAACTGCCAGTTAATTTATCTGCCTTTGCAGACAAAAGACAGTTTTCGTCATTTTCAAAGGATCCAATGTCTCTTATGACAAACAGATTTTGCAGTTTAATTTACAAATAGAATTATAAGTATGGCATCGTTGCTTTGCCAAAGCAAATGACAGTGTAGAGTTTTCAATTCATGCCATCCTCAGCAGGATGGAAGAGATTAAAATAAAACTGAAGTAATTTAGACAAAACAAATAAATGTTTCAGAAAGTTGAAGGAGATCAAAGTATGCATTTTCTGACCCCACTCTACAAGCATTTCTTATTATATTGACCAATGTCATCAGATCATTAATTAAAAGGAGGAGTGCTGGCAGGTGGCAGGGAACCAGAAGCCGATAATTGGCCCCCTTCTTTTTGCCTTCAAAAACTCCTTTTTTTCCCTTGCAAGATATGCCACTAGGCAGACAGAAATGCCTACTTTGTAATATAATGATTAAGATGAGATGAAGAGACTCTTGCATTTAAAACTGCTCTGCCTAATGAATGCAGCAAGCTTTATAATTATGATCTCCCCTTTTTCCTCACAATAAAAAATATGATGTTCCACTCAACATTTCCTCAGCTGTCAAAAGCAAGTAAACAAACAAACAAGACACCATTAAATAGGAAATCTATAGCTGATAACATAATATTTGATGGGGGAAGGTAGGTTTTTTTTTTTAACTTAGCAGGGAAAAATAAGTAATTCAAATAACAAAGAGGATAAAACCAACTATATACTCACCACTTCACTTGGTAGATTGCTCAGGTCATTAAATGGTGTTTCCAATGTATTTGTGTCAACATTTAGCATCACCACATCCTCCAGTGACTTGCTTTTGACTCTCTGAATAAGAAAAAATATACACGTAAGCATTTGAGTGCTTCTCTTTCTGGTTTTCATTTAAAAACATACACGTGTTTTTTACATACAAATCTAAATTGTAAATGAACAAGCAAACAAACTAGAGATGAAGCAATCTAGGTCAGAAATAAATATTTCCATGGCAGCATTGTGTATTAAGAATTCCCTTATATAATGCATCATTACCATGATTAATGAAATTCAGAGTCTTAGAAATAATACTCGTCCAGATTATTTCTTGGAATGCCTGAATAGGATCTCCTATTCTTCTGTCACTATATAAAAACATTTATCCAATATTTGCCTAGTCACTGTGAGAAACAAAATACTAGAACAAGTGGATATTTGGCCTGGTTAGCAGGGGATTCCTTAAACCTTCCTTTTTTTGACCAATGCAAGCACAGACTGATAAAACACAGCTGATACAGATTTATAGGCAGTAAGAAACAGATAATATATTATATTCTCACATGATTGTGTACATTTAATATATAGGCATGTCCCTATTGATATCATGGAAGCAATTCCATGATACTGTTGAATAGGCTAGAGTTGTATGTATCTATATGTTAGATGAAATGATACCCATCATATATGGATATACTGTGGGGAAGATTATTTTTCTTATAATAGTTTCTGGCCATTTTTTTTTCCTTTACTAGTTCTCACTCAGTCTGAACTTCTCAAATAATTGCAAGCATATTTGAAACAAGCAGGTGATTCTGCCTGGTTCCTCCCCACTCCATAATTCTATTCCCTTCCATGAAGAAGTCTAGATATCATTAAATGGCCCACTGCCAGAAGAGCTTGGGAGAATGTTCAGCATTCCTTTTTGATGCCAATATGTTTAGGACTTCTTCAAGGGCTCACGTGGAAGAAACTGTTCTCCGCTGTAGCTAATGAAGATGGGAAGCTCTATTCTGTTTCTCAACTAGAGAGAATTTCATATAAAACAGAGGAATCCAAGGTTAACCAACTTGCCTTCTTTTTTTTCCTTCCAATTATCCATAAGTTGCATTTATTTTAAAATATTGAAGCCTTTTCAGGAATAGTATAAGACAGCCAGTTAGGCTTTTAAAGTGCTTGCACATTACGCAGCCTTAACATATAGACACGGTGAAAGAGAAAGTTACTTACCTCCATTAAACTGAAGTGAACTCCGATCAAATAAGGCATTGGTGCACTGAAATTAAAGGGAAATAAAAGAAATACATCACATACTAGGAAGATATAGTAAGATGTTTGCCAGCTCCAAATATTAAAATGCCCCCAAACCTGTAAAAGCTGTAAAATTCTGGTTCAAAACCTAACTATCATTCCAGCTTTAAAGTAAGGAATAACACAAGACTATCTTGCAGAGCTGTTGCAAATCTTCAAAGTGTGAACTTTAGTAAATGGAGATTGCAGTCCTCTCCCAATAGTTATTTTTTTATCGTGCATGCAATATTACACGATCACTATCCATCTCTCTTGGTGAGTCGTAGTACGTATTCAGAAGAAATCAACTGGATCATCCCCATCTATTAATTACTATTTCGTATCTCCTACATCTGTGCACTTTAATTATTTGCTTAATAAAATGTTGATAATTGCACTGGATCAAGAGAACTCAGGGTGAAGATAAAACCAACAAACACATCAATATGAAAGTACTTATTAGCACATGATAAATAAACCAAGATAGATAAAACAGATTAACCAAGCTAAACTACCAACAAACTTGGATAAATTGTCAGGTCTCTATGTAACGTTGAAAGAAAACAAAGGCATGTCCCAGCCAGGCTTTTGAGAGAAGAGAGTTTCATAAGCCAAATAGAAAACCCATGTCTCACATTTGCATTTCTTCGAATAAAGGGAAGGTGGAGGAAAAACCCCTCATCAAATTTTTATATTTAATATTTAGGCAAGTGATACAACAGAGGCTGTCCTTTAAATATCAATGTCCCCAGCTGTTTTAAA